>NW_020653851.1:4070091-4194844 GCF_003589595.1 Hyposmocoma kahamanoa | reverse complement strand
AGTACATACAGACGGATTATTTTTTTCTACATAGAAAATGATTGGAACTATACTGTAAGTAACCCACGCACATTACATTTTCGTATATTTTGAGATAAAAAATAAAATAGATATTTCTCCATACAAAAAAAAATATTTTTATTTATCCAAAACTATCAACTTTTCAAGAAATTATACAAGAATAAAAGTTGTTAGGTTATTATCTATCATATAAAAAAAATTTGCTCGATACACCGCAAGTTATTCCTATGTCCAAGAATTATCAATTTGGGCCCACTGTGCGCCTCTGATATTCCGTTACAGCCTGTCAAGTTCATAAAATGAAGAACTAACTCTATCAGAACTCTTAGACGTGTATATTATTATCACTTGTAACCAGTATTTTTTTTTAAATTAGATTTAAGTTAGATTAATGGTCCTTTTGTTTCAAAAATATGTTCCGACAATATGCGACAGAGAACAGACGAAGACTGAAAAACAGCACTATGCTGAGACTTCGTCTTTTTCATCACTCATAGCTCATAATTTATTAGTACGTAATATCGTGTGATGTTCTACGTATATGTGTGGGTGTGGTTGATGAATAAAGTCGTATTTAATTTAATTTAATTATTAAAGTGGTTTCATTCACGGTCTGTTCAGCCTAATATTATTGCGAGCAGCAATTGATCTACTGTGATACCATATTCTAAGTTTTAAATAACTGATTTTATCTGACGTAAAATAACGAAAATTTTGACCATGAAAAATACAACGCTCAATATGCACTACCACAGCGCTAGAAACTTTCCGACGTAGCTTGAATTTAAAAGAAATTAGATTGTTCCCTTGGAATTGAATTTAGAATACATTAGGTACAACTTAAAAATGCAGTGGTATTCTTGTCACGTTCCGTTGTGCTATCCCAAGATTCGGGTGTTGGGGTCGTTCTTGTAATGGAACAAGGGGAAAATAACGAATTACTTATTTATTTCATGTGCCTTTAACAATGTCAACGTGATCCAATATTATTTAGTAGGTAAGGGTGTTTTTACACCCAAAAAGTCACTCAAAAGGATTGATTTAGATACATTCGTAGACTACGCTTACGTCATAAATAACCATAATCTTGACGATTTTAAGGTAAAAGTTCTCTGTTTCGTCAATCTTCTTTCATTCAACCTCTCTACATGTCCGAACCATCTATCAATCCCTTTCTAAATCTTTGTCACAACATCTATAATAAAATGATATAACTCCAAAAACTGCTTTAAAATCGATATTTTTCTAACATCATAAAATAAATTAACTGCAGACAGCCCACAACATCAATCACTGAAAGTAATAACGCCATAAGAAGACTGGAATTGTCAGAGCGTTAAATTTCTTCGCGAGACTATAATTTCCTGATAACGTAACGCTAGATGATATTAAAAAATTATCTTAGAGCTATTTACTGGTAAATTGAATCTGAGGAAAAAAGCCACAGGCGAAAGTAAACGTGTTTCGTTATGGTGAAGTGAGACCTAATATTTTCAACCACATGGAACAACGGTTTTTCGATTTTATTTTTTAATTGATAATAACAGAATACTGCGCTCTAAAACACAAATATTGACATTGGTTATAAGCCCGCGAACTTGAAATAGAACTGGGCCGGACAAGTCTGCCACATGTCAATCATGCTGTGGGCAAAGACCACCATGGAGTGGATCCCGACAAACGCAAGAGGAAGTCGTGGAAAACCCAGACCGAAATTGATTGATGACGAAATTGATAGACGCCTGATAGCATGTGATGGCAGCGATACATAAATCTTTTAATGGTTTTTATTCGCTGTTTTTTATGTTTCTTTTTTTGTAAACTTTTTACTTGTGAATAAAACAAAATAACTAAAAAAAAGATGGCGTCACGAATTGGACGCGTAGGCGTGAGGTTTTGACCTGTAACTGCGTTAAATCGCGAAAAGTGGAAAAAGCGAAGGGTGACCTTTGCTCTGCAGTGGGATAGTAATGGCTGAATAGTAGTAGTAAACTATGGGCCACTAAACATCGCTCGATAAAAAAATCACAAATTTTAATAAATGTTTACTTTTTAGTACGTTCATCTACGGAAAAATCAGTTTAATTCGATTGTTATTAGAGATATTTCAACAAAATTTTCTCTCCCGTGTTTCGTAATAACTACGTCAGGGGACTTTGAGCTTATTTTACAGTAAGAGAGTGTATTTAATTTCTAAAATGCAAATGTTTAAATATCATGCAACGTATTTCTCCGTGTTTACCTAACACGCTTCAAAGCCTACGCAACCATGATACCATTTCGCCTTAACTCACGTGTATGCAGACTTTAATCAATATTTTCTGTTAAAACATTACTTTGCTGCTTCTCAAGATATGTGAATAAATTCATTGTCGATATTAGTGACGTTAAAATTTTTTTTAAACAAAAAAAAAAACTTAAAAGAAAATCATTACCCGCAGAGTTTTTATTTACATGCAAAGAGAGTTCAGTTATGTTTCAAATTACTGCATAAGTAGAGAAAACAAACGCAAAAACCGTAATAGCTTAATTATTATTATGGTTATATCATTTTATCCATATTATTCCATATAACAAGATAAAAATAGATAAGTTACTAACATGAAAGACAATCTTAAAAGTAATTTGGAAGCTTTCAATAAGCTACATAGTAAATCGTCATCACAGCCAATCCATCGTCCTACTGATCAGGCACGGGTCTCTTTTAAGGGCATAGACAATAATGCATCACGCTGCCCCGATGCGGGCTGGCAACTTCACACGTTTCCAATGGTTGGGATCTTTTTTCAAGATGCAGGTTTAATCACGACGTTAAACTACTACTACAAGTAAAAACGTATAAACGCAAACCGAACGCTAATAATATTTCGTTAACTATAACAAGTGGTTTAAGATTTAAGTCATTAGTATCACCAAATTTTGAAATAGGTTTCATTTTTCATTTCGTATTTTTCAACCGTTACTATCCAAACTGCTGGACAAAGGCCCCACTTCCCTTCCACTTATTTAACGCCACTACACGCCAAGATCACATATGAGCATTTAGCTCGTCACGCTATCTTCTTCTGAGTCTTGCACGTCTCTGTCTTGCGTTTGGTGGGATCCACACATTGGTGGTCTTTGCCCACAAGCTCGCTTGACATAAGGCAAACTAAAATTTTATGCTAAATAAAAAGTAAACGGACAACTCTTAAATTTGATAATATTTCTTTATGTGACACCAGCCTGTAAGGCTGGCACGAAAGTGCGTGAATAGCGCGAGAGCGACACAAAGCGCGAGATAATGCTATTCTTGTATAGAGTTTATCTTTATGTTTACTGTTATCTTTTACTTTATATCTTTATGTCGCACTCACGCTAGTCGCGCCTTGTCGTGCTAGCCCTATTGGTGCAGCAAGCGAACACTTACAGATGAAGACTGAAAATCAGCAATGCTGAGTCTTTACACTTTTTGTCCAAATTAATTAGGTTATATTCTAGTTAGGGTCATTTGTAAAATACTAACAACCTCGCAAGACTATATAATATTACTAACATCATAAACAACGTGAACGCAGAGCCAGGAGACTTATTGGCGACGATAAGGTCGAATCTAAACTTCATGGCTTAGCCCACCGGTGCAAAGTTGCCTGTCTGTCGGTTTTTTACAGAATATATTTCGGTGAATGTGCCCATGAGCTCCGTCAGCTCATCCCGCCCGCCCCCTTTTACCATCATCCTTACTTGGTCGATATTCCCTTCAGGCGTATTAAGCGCTTTTCATCATCTTTTATTATGCGCACAGCCCAGAAATGGAACTCCCTGCCTGCAACTGTGTTTCCGAACTTATACGACTCGGGTGTTTAAGGTGCGGCTGAATAGGCATTTTCTGGGCGAGCTCGTTCCATCGTATATCCTACAAACAAACAAAACTAAATAGTGGTCAAGAGCAAGTCCATTTCCCAAGCCCATTTTCAAGCCAAAAAAAAACTTGTTCCATGATTTTTTCAAAACATAATCAATTTTTTGTATTTAATTGTCTGCTATTATTACGATTTCCATGTTTTGTGTACAAATATGTAGATACATTTTTATTATATTTTCTTAATTAATTACTTCACCGTTAGCGGGAGGTATTGCTATAGAAAATTTTATTTTTATTTTATTTAATGTACAAAGTTTTTACACAAATATAACTTGAAATTAAAATTGTAGATAGATACATGTCGGCAGTGAACTTCGACCACTCAATCGAGAAGCAAATCTTTCACTTCCATTCATCATTGTAAATATGAAAATTGAATCTGTGCGAGAATTAAAGTGCAAAACGTATGTAAATTATTTATTGCCAATTACCAGCGCATGGACGAGTTAATGAAAGGTTCGTTAACCGATTTACAATATGTTGTCAGCAATGAACGGCGATAAGAGATATTTTAACCGTTTGAATCGAGCTTTATACCATAGTAGAAAACTGAGGGCCGAGGTTATCACATGTTTAAAGAGGCGTATAGTTTTATTATGGCCCGGGATTTCATCACTGCTATAGGGATAACACTTGCACCTCCGGTGAAACACAGACTTAACTGCAGAAAATTGTGAAAGTGTGACATTTTATACAGGGTAAAATAGTAATCCTTCAATGATTACAGATATAGTATTAACATTTACGCTTTTCAAAGGTCGCTCAGTAACCTTAAAAACAAAACTTTTAAGTCGTTTTCTGTAAATTTCACAAACTAAGTTCATTTCCTGTTTCACTAAAACTTTGATACCCTCCAAAGAGTTTCTTCGACTATGACCAAAAGTAAATGCAAGTAACATGTGGAAAAGTCGCCTGTGAATTTGATCGCTGCTTTTTTTGGGTTCAGAAAACCGGTGGTAAGAAAAATCGTAACTTAAAAATGATGAATGTCGTAACTCAAAAATGATGGGATTAAGAAAATGATCAAATTTTTATTTAATTGATATTCAATTATTTTTTGTGAAATTACTCCACTAGTTTGTTATAATTATTAATACAAAGATCGAACACTCAGAAAAAATACTCAGAAATTGGTATTTGTATCTCATAGATGGCGCTACGACTAAAAAGTCGTTGAAAGACCAAGTACAAAGACACGACGCAAGCACATAGAAGAATTCGTGAGGTCCGTTGGTTCGTTCCGTGGCTTAGTTGGTATAGCGTCTGCAACGGTATGCAAGAAGACGTCGGTTCGAATCCGACCGGATCGAAGGAATTTTTTCTGAGTGTTCGATCTTTGTATTAATAATTATAAGAAAATTATTTCAAAATTAAAAAACAAACACGATTTCAAAATTTAAAAACAAATACTGAATGAATCTCACTGCGAACAATGATATTATTTTTGTTTATACATAATATTAGCCTCCTACATATAAACCCATTATAGGGATTGCAGTAGGTAGGTTAGATTTAAGAACCAATGTATATTTTTGTTTTGGAAAATAAATTAAAAAAAAAAAGTTATTCACTTATAAACGACCTATTTCTTAAAACACTTGCCTATTTCTGCCGCCAAACCAAGCAGTAACATCAGCATAACTGTGTTACGGTTTTGTAGGGTAAGGGTGCTGGTGAAATTACAGGCAAAAAAGACTTGTCAAGTTATGTCTCAGGGCGACAGACGCAGTGGCAGTGTCTCTCAGATCATTGCGACTTAAAGCTCTGGAGTGGCACTGCAACTGTTATGGACAGGCGTGTAGCTTACCGTCAGGCGCACGATTTGTTCGTCCCATCAGTTGATGTTATAAAAAATAATATATATAAATTTATTGGTCCATAGAGTAATTTTTTGTACTTTCAAATCGTGTTTATTCAACTCGTACATTTTTGAGTTACGACAGTGTTTGGCTTTAATTTGCGATATTAAGATGAAGTTTTACATCAACCTCGTCAACCCATTATACAATCCCACTACTGAGCCCGGGTCTCCTTTAAGAAGAGTATTAGGTCATAGTCGGCCACTCTAGACCGACACTGGTTGGTGTTTTTTTAATTACATTAAAAGCAACATATTTTTTGTTGAATACCATGATGTTTTTACTATGGTAGTATTTATATACAATATTTGTGAAAATACTGGGTGCTACTATTGATACAATATCGAACAAACACAAAGAATAATTCCTTCAATCCGACTGGATTCGAACCAGCTACTATTTGTAAGACCGGGGCTAACTTTATTTTACATTAATATACGAACGCTTGGTCACATTCACAAGTGATGTTAGTAGCAACGATTTAGCTGACCTTGATACAAGTTTGTCTAGTAAATACCTAAGTTATACAAAAGAAAAAATTAAAAGCAAAGGCGTCGTTTCTTAAATAAGAAACTTGAATTTCTCTCCAATCTATATTCTTAGACACTTGGAAACTATCACATCCAAGAAAACGTGAAGTCCAAATGAATTGATTGACCTTGAAGGCCCTCGAAGTTACTAAAGACAGGCCAATGCAAATTAATATATAAAAATAAGTAAAATAGATTCAGAAACTGTCAGACAACTGTTTTAATGAGAATATAGTATCTTTGAACCTATTTCAAAGGTTTAGATTAGAATTTAACATTAAACTAGATTAACTCTATGCATTAATCGGATGTTAGACTTACATCAAGTATAATGCCGGACTTGAAGTCTGAACTTTGACATACCTGAAATAGAAAATAAATAATTAGCTTTTTATTTACCTGGAAATCAAAACTTATTTTTAACCAATTTAAAAAAAAGGCGGGGGCCGACTGTTTTTTTTTTGTATGTATGTAACGCGATAACTCCAGCGTTTGTGAACCGATTTTGATGATTCTTTTTTGTTGGAAAGAGGGTACTTCTCAGTGGTGGTCCCATTGAAATTTGAAACAATATTCCACATCTAAAGTTGGCAAACTATGGGATCAATGACTTTTGAGGTCGGTTTTTTTAGTACTCTGTCAGATTATTAATGATGCTTTCTGAAAATATTTTTCTCGTATATTCGATAATCAAATCGCATATCGGGAGAAAGTATTTGTCTATTTATAACTAAAATGTTATAAAAATTATAACAACAAGTAAATTTATTGTAAACTTTTGAAAGAATTTCAAAACAGCGGAGGGGAAATATTTCAAGATTTATTACGTAATGACAAAATTATACAGGTTACAATTGATGTGACGACATAAGGAAGGAGAAGTGAGCAACTACAAAGAAGTCAAGGAGCCACCTTCAGATCCATAGTCAGGATCGTGAGGAATGATGGAAGTACACTGACGCGGGCATGGTTCTTAAATAGAATGACGACATATACACACACCGGTTCAAAGGTACACTAGTAAAATCCCCAAAATAATACATTGTTTTTCGAAAGTTTGGTCGATTATTTAACTTTTTATTTTATTTAATTTGAAAAAAAAAAATATTCGACCGCAATTTTTTTTATTTATTTGGTTTAATTTCTTATTAATTAATACAGATTTGTAGAGTGGTTCGAGGTTGATTTTGCATTATTGTGAATTTTGTAAACTTTAGTTGAATTTTTTTTATTTTATTGGAGTTTTATTTAATCGATATTTTACAAAATAATAGTGATAATGCGATGTGTTAAATTTAGATTTTTTTCAATAAAGTTGAATAATGGCATACGAAGTAGATGTTATTTTAATCGCAACTTTATGTTTAATTCTTACTTATTTAAATATAAACGTCACAATTTTACATTCAAAATTATTTTTTGCTCCGCTAAATGTTCCGGTGTGTGTATATTATTGCCAGATTGGTATTCAAACGTAAAATCATGAATTCTCTTCGTCATTTTGCAATCAATTTTCAGTGACAGTACTATTGATGAAGTTTGACTTCGTAACCCCATTTCGACTAAATAACGCTTGTAACAAATTATGGAAAAGCGAATAAATGATCCATGTCATAGACAATCCGTGTCATCATCATTCATTCTTTTATTCGTTCAATTTGATTCTGTGACTGCACAGTCGTATTTTCTGGGAAAATCAACTGTTGAATTGAAAAAGGCCGTTTAAGGCCTGGTTACAGTGAAATATAAACATATTTCAGAGTACCCAGTCCTGGAACGGCTATTTCATGATACTAAGTGAAGGGACGAACAAGTCGTGCGACTGGTGATAAGCGACACGCCTGTCCAAACCAGTTGCAGTGCCACTCAGAGCTTTAAAACGCAAAGATCTGAGGGACACGACCACTGCGCCCGTCACCCTGTAACATAAGTCGACAAGACTCATCTAATTTCACCAGCACCCTTACTCTTCTAAACCGGAACGCAGCAATGCTAAATAGAATCGACTAATCAAATGAAACTTTTTGGTTGTAAGAAGTATTTTTTTTTCTTTATGGTACCAAGTGGGGAATGAACAAGTCGTGCGCCTGGTGGTAAGCGACACGCCTGTTTTAACAACACACTTAGAGCTTTATATCAGAAAGTCCTGATGGGTGACTGCCACTGCAATCGTCACCCTGAGACAAGTTGACAAGACTCATGTAGGTACCTGGAATTTCACTGGTGAATTACATGTACTCATTATGCTGGCAGTCTCACCCTTTGAAACTGGTACGCGGTAATGCTCACATTAATGCTTGGTGACAGAAATAGGTAACGTGGCAGTACTTCCCTCGACGAACTCTTTCACAAAACTCTACTGCTACAAGATTAATTCAAATGTGTATATGTAAATAAAAATATGTGAGTTGTATGCCGTTGAACACGGACGCAAGTACAATGTCAAAAACAGCGAAGTAGTTAGTTTTAAAGCTGGTAAGAGAAGTTATTCCAACGTACCAATGGTAACACTTTATGGTGTCCCTTTGAACTTTGTCACTAAATTCAAGTACTTGGGTCACTGGGTAACGGACGACCTGAGTGACGATTTAGATATCGAGAGGGAGCGTAGGTCATTGGCTGTCCGATGCAACATGCTGGCTCGCAGGTTCGCGCGCTGCATTGAGCAGGTAAAGATTACACTTTTTAAAGCGTACTGCCACTGCCAGTCCTTTTACGCGTGCAGCCTGTGGACTAAGTTTACGCGGAGAGCATGCAACGGCCTACGCGTTCCGGGTATTGATGGGGTTGCCACGTTTTTGTAGTGCCTCTGGTATGTTCGTGGAGGCGCAGACTGACAGCTTCGCGGCGATAATGTGCAAGAGGTGTGCCTCACTGATGCGTCGCTTGCATGGCAGCCCCAACCGTATCCTGTTGGGTTTGCACGACAGGGCGTGACTAGCGCGGGAGCGACAAAAAGCGCCAGAGCGATAAAAAGCGCGAGATACTGCTATTATCGCATAGCGATCTCGCGCTTTATGTCGCTCTCGTGCAAGTCGCGCCCAGCCATGCTAGCTCTACTGGGCGTCTCTCGGAGCGCGAGAACTCTCCTATGCTAACATTAGTCATAAGATCACCTGTATACTAACCATATATAAGCAAAAAATTCTGAAATAAATTATTATTATTATTATATACAAATATCAAAGTAAATAAATGTGGAACAACCAGTTTCTTTCAGTATGTTAGTTATAATTATGCACTTACACAAATATTTAAGGTTGTAATATCTTGATGTTTGTCATAATAAACGCATTCTATTGTATAATATTCTAAAGAAATGTTGATGCCGATTAGGAAGAATTAAAACAAGTTGATCTTTCGATTTTGAAAATCCCTTTTTTCAGTGACACCTATCAGAAGCCTTTTAGTGAATTCAGCTTTAAGCTGAAAGGGCGGCACATTATTGGATCCGTCAATTACACAATGCTTTGACATCATTTTGCGTTCGAACGAGCGTGTTTTTGTCGTGTCGAAGAAAAACGAAAGAAATCGAAGTAAGTCGTCTGGAGTCCCACTAAAAACAATGGAAAGAAATTCAGAGTGTCAAAAAGCGGTGGACCGAAGCCTGTTGAAAATAAAATTCAAAAACAAACATAAATAAAAAGATAAGAAAGAGTAACAAATAATTAAGAATGAGTAATATAGCTTTTTTTATAGTTCTGAACATCGTATCGAAACTATATATCAATATTCGAAATCGGATTTCGAAACTATATATTTCCGGAAACTATACATATATTCATGGATACAGCCCGCGTTCGCGCTGCGTTGATACATTGCCGTTACTGATATTAGGAATCAGATTTCGAAACTATACATTATTGGATATAGTTTTACACGAGCAATGCGGGCCAATGTTAGTATACAGTTTCGAAGACTCTCAGTGAATATCTGATACGAAGCAATATCGGTATATAGTTTGGAAAATATATGATTTCGTGTTGGTATCCCCTCGGTAATCGCTCGGCTTGATTCGGCATCGCTATAAAATACGCGATGCGCTGCAATATCGATATATAGTTTCTAAGATAGACGATATCGGATATTCGATATTGGCACAATATATATATTTAATAACTATATACGATTCGTAAAATCCATTCCTATAAATATTTGCAACATAGAAAAATAAATTGTGAACAAAAAAATCTCTTAAAAAGTCGTCAATAAATTTGTCGTTAAGGATTTTGGCCAAAGGCGCTCAAGACAAATATTGTTAATCCTTAATAATAATAAATATTAAAATTAGAGGAATTATATTTTTATTTTTATATTAACTGCCTCCGTGGCCGAACGGTTACCATGCCGGACTGCCACGCAGAGATCCCAGGTTCGATTCCCGGGCCGGGAGAAATGTTTGTATGGCCTACATTTATTTCTCTCGTGAGTTTGGGTGTAATTTGTGGCTGTCTATATGTGTGTCCATGGCACCCGCGACACAGGGTTTCCCTAGTGCGGGGCTATGTTGAGTGTGTGCGTTATTTATTTATTTATTTATTTATTTATATTATACGTGAGAAGGCTAAAATGGAAATCAGGCCATTTGGGCACCTGTGCGGAAGGTCGATGGACACGGCAAGTCACAAAGTGAAAAGGTTCAACATTTGCATAACGAACACTATTAGGTTAGTAGCGATAATATCAGTAAAAGTATGTGTATATAAGTACTACTGTAGTTATGTTATTTATTTTAGTTTAATTTTATTGGATAAGGTACAGCAACAGATTACAGATGAGAATATACATTAACGAAACTATTCTACATGAATGAATATAAACCTGCAATCCAATGATAGCTATACACAACACTTTAGTAAAAGCAGTGGACATTTAATAATATGCTTAATAAATAAAAAAAGAGAATAAAGGATATAAAAAACATTAAGCTTACGTAAAGAAATTAAGATGGTGGATTCGAATGTAGGAGTCTTCTAAAACTGTTATAACTACCATTATACAGCTCATGATTAGAACAGCTATATAGGCGGATTATATTGATATTACTACATACATAACAGGGAACCGTGGTAGCTTAATAGTTTGACATACCGCCTCTTTAGCAGAGGCCGTGAGTGTGAATCCGGGCTAGCATTTCCGAGTTTCTCGGAATTTATGTGCGAAATTTCATTTGAAATTTACCATAAGGTTCTCGGTGAAAAAAAACATCTTGGTGAAGAAGGTTCACAACCCTCGGAATACGTGTGAAGTTCCCAACCCGCATTGGGCCAGTGTGGCAGACCCCTAAACCGTCGCCTGAGAGGAGACCCGTGCAGTGCAGCAGTGGGACGTGCAAATGGGTTGCTGATGACTATTGATACTAATTAAAAAAAACTCATTTACTTCGGGATAAGCACCTTCAACACAGAAATTTTGGGAGTGATTGCTTTTCAAAAAATTATGATCATTAGCAACTTTCATTTCAAAAACACTCTCCATTAAATATTTCTTTCCATACTGCTTCTCTAAATATATATATTGATATTCTAGACTTTGTTTACTCTATAATTTCAACACCATTAAAATTTCTTTTTTTTATAATATCAAGTGACGGGACGAACAAGTCGTGCACCTGATCTGCCTGTAATTTCACCTAGCTTGTAATAATAATAAATAAAATATCTTTATATCAAAGGTAAGCAAATTACATTTCGTCATATTCATTAAACTCTACTACCACTCATTCGTAAGGGAGGTTTGTCTGAGAGGAATGTACAAGAAATTCTAAGGGAAGCTATTGGTAAATAAACATTTGTATACATTTGTCATTTACAACATTTCATTGTAATTTATTTAAGTTTAGTTTACATTTGTCATTTACGACATTTTTTTAGATTAGTTAAGCTTAGCATATCGCATCAACATAGTTAACTTGTAATAATTAACTTTGTTATTTAGAAAATTATTAAATTTAATTGAATTTGTTTCCTACAACTAAAGTATAACGCAAGATTGGGACTTCCTGTCATAGGTGGATGACATCTAGTAGGAAGTCCCAACCTTGTGTAAAAACAACTTAAAATGCAGAAATAAACTTTTTTCATTTCCAATTCATTTCATCATTCTCACACATACGTAATACATATATTATTCATGTTTGATAATAAAACACTCCTACATCTCCCATTTCAGGTGACATCAGTCCCTGGAGAGAATGGTATTGTCTCGAATCTAAGAAACAAGGTATATTGTCAAAACATGAGGCAGCGTTCGTTTTAGATTGTCTTTGGAGACGTGCTTTACTTCTTTTCAAGATTATATTTAAAGACGGTCACTATAAAATTAGTAATGTGGTTTCGTGATGTCAAGGTTGCTTACAAAACTTTAAAATCCAAAGGCTAAACGAAAGTATAAATGAGCTATGTCATTACCTTAATAGTCTCGAGATCTTCAAAAATATTCAAGTGTAATTTTTTTATGATACCAAATCGTCATTTGTCGTCGTGGGCCTGGCGGTAGATGCGTAGGCGTATGCCTATCCATAACAGTCGCAGTGCTACCTCAAGACCTTTAAAACGCAAAGATTTCAATCGCATTGTCACTGCACCCGTCACCCGGAAACATAAGTTGACAAGTCCCGTATGCCTGTAATTTCACAAGCACCCTTACCCCTCAAAACTGGAAAGCAGTAATCTAGCATTACTGCAACATTAATGCTTGGGTAAGGTAGCAGTACTTCCTTAGACGAACTCTTTCACAAACTGCTACTAAATTTATAACTAGTAATTTGATAATATATGAAATAATAAACTTGTTTGTATTTAAAAACTTTATGTTAAAAAAAATAATATCTTTTTTTATGAAAAATAGAGAACATTAGTATGAGGAATAAAATAAACTACCAGTTCTTGACAGTCGTCTTCGCAAAATCACAAATTCATTTAAGGGGCAATGTATACGATTCCATAATGAGAGATTCAAAATTTGTCATTTACGAATACGAAAACTGTAGTGAAAATGCTAAAGGTTATTACACAGCTTCTGCATACTTAGATGACAAGAAATCATAGTACTGGTGACCCGATTAGCTCTTTTGGTTGTCTCGATCTATATTGTACGAAAAAACTGATGTAAATCATAGAGTTTCTCAATCATTCTTCTCAGGGGAATATGCCTTACGAATGAGTAGTAGACTTGAATCATTAATGAAGTGTAATTTACTTAAAGAAATAAAGATTTTTTTACTTAATACCTGTGTAATAAAAAGTTGATATAATATTATCACCATCAAACATTGGCGTTAGTAATGCGATACAAATGTTTACCAACGCACCCAAGCTTACGAAAGGTGCGTTCCAAACGTCTACACAATTTTTTTAATTACTCATGTTACATTTTGATACGATTTTTTTTTAATGTCAAGTGACGGGACGAACGAGTCGTGTGCCCGATAGTAAGCTACAGGCGTGTTGGCTTACCATCAGGCACACGTAAAACACATTGGTAGACGGGTGAAACCGAATCGACAAATGTCAAGCAGCAGTAGAGCTCGCTGGGAAAGAATTCGTCCAGGCAAGTACTGCCACCTTACCTATTTCTGTCACCAAGCAATAAGCATTACTGCGTTCCGGTTTAGAAGGATAAGGGTGTTGGTGAAATTACAGGCACATGGGACTTGTCAACTTACGTCTCAGGGTGACGGACGCAATGGCAGTGTCCATAACATCTTTGCGATTTAAAGCTCTGACTGGCACTGCAACTGTTATGGATAGGCGTGTCGGTTACCACCAGGCGGACGACTTGTTCGTCCCATCACTTGGTATTATAAAAAAAAAATAGGCCACGATTCTTCAAAAGAATAAATACAGGTGGAAAGACAATGAAAACATTCCATTTGTATATTTTGTCGTACTTAGATGAGTACATTACGTAGCTGACCTAATTCAATCGTATATACAGGGTAACTGCGGGGTCGTGATCCCAACCCATTATTTCTAACTCAGTACATGATTGTGATCTCGTTTACATAGATTTTTTGTTTAATAATTCCAATAAAGCATTTTATTTATCATTTACTATGCATCAAAAATTAATACTGACATTATGGACACTTAACCTTTTTGAAAACAAACTGATGAATAAGTAAAAACAAGTTGTTAAATGTCACAGTTATGACAAATCCCAATACCAATAAAAACTTCAGATAACAATAGTCCCAAGTAATAGGAACTATTTTTTTTTTTCTATTGGTATAAAAAAAGTTATTGCCTTAACGCTTACAAAACTATTACGTTGTTCCTAACAGGATAATAAGTCATAATTAATTGTGTTGCACCATGCTGCATTCACCCTGTATATCCATACTTATATAGCTATGTAAAGATACCTACATAACGACCATGAATATCTGAATATAAACGAGCGACCTTCCGAAACGCTAATCTATACGGTATACGCATCAGCACCGGCTTCCTTGGAGATAGCCTTATCTGAGTTTTGAACCATTATGTTGACTGGTGTTGTATAGCATTACTAACAACGTATCTGCAGTGTACGTAGCTTATACCGTTCTGTGTAGTCATAATAGATGACGATTTTTAGAAGCCGCTGCAGACGAACTTGGCCGGCGTAAAATCAGTGTGGCGAAAAGTAAAATATCAGCTTCTTCGTTAGTGAATTACTATATTTCAATACAGTATATCCGTACAATTAAAATTACGGAATATCTATATACATTTTATACGTGACACGTATCGGACTCACTCGGTTTTAGGGTTCACTGAAAATCAGCGTCGCAGTCTTCACTCGGCTGTGACATTGCTGAGTGGATCCTTTCACATTCGCCACCGTTGCACACATGACATTTAATTGATATTAAGGAGAATTCTTTAGTAACGCAAACGTTTATAAGGATGTGGTGCAAGCTAAAGTATTATATACAACGAAGTCGCTCATCCAGCTGGGTACAGGAAACATATTTGGATACCTCACACGTAAGTTGTTGTAAGTGAAAATATCATTTTTTACTTTTTTATGCAATAATATTTAAAAGTAATAATATATATAATAATAACAATAATCACTTATTGTTATGTTTACTTTCAAACATGGAACCTACAATATACATAAAAAAGGATATATTTAAGTTACAAAGGAAAAAATGGTATTTTCACTTACAACAACATACGTGCGAGGTATTGATTTATACTTGATTATTACTACATTATTATATTAAAATACGATGACGTATTAAGGACGTCATAGGTTACTAGTATAAGCCGATGTATTTGATCTCACGTACCGCAAGGACTGCGTCAAAAACGAGAGAAACCCAGTTTAAATTTTAATTTGTACATAATCTTCTCTTCTTCTGTAGAGATAACCAATTAGTCTCTACAATACTACATCATCTCAATATGTGTCAATCAAAAATGAACCTAGCGGTGGCTAATTGTGAAGGATTTAAAACGAAATTAAAATGGTTGAGGCCTTTACTAATAGAGATCGAAATAAGCAGAATGTCATAATCATTTCAGGCTAAAGACGTCCATTGACGAAACGACCGGTCTTGCACTGCTTGCATCTTCTAACGCCCAACCAAACTTCCAACCAGGTTATGGATAAAGCTTTTTCTGACCGGCTTAATGTGATTCCGCATCCATAATTGTGTGGTGACTAATACCAATCTCGACCAGAATATAGAATACTACTATACTACATGCTGTAGGGCTAGCACGACGGGGTGCGACTAGCGCGAGAGCGACATAAAGCGCGAGATACTGCTACTACTCTCGTACAGAAATGTCGCGCTTTATGTCGCTCTCGCTAAAGTCGCGCCCTGTCGTGCTAGCCCTACTGGTCGAGAGAGTTTGGGGTTATTATGCCTGTAGGTATGATTGTTTGGTTGTAGTAGATAATTGACCTTTGGTTGCGGTCAATCCCTCGAGTTCTTACATTTAAATTCTCATTACAGTGAATCCATAGTTTTAGACACGTTTATGTTATCGACAACAATGGTCGATAAGATAAATAAGATGGAATTCACCATTACAAATGTTATTTCAGAACGTAAATTGTGGCATTTAAACAAACATTTACGTTGACATTGTGGATAACTGTTGAATCAGACTGATGTTTGTTTCGAGCTTCCCGTAGTGATTAACCCTATGAATATTAATTTATAATTAACATATATACATATAGACTTGAGTTATCATCGCGTAATTGAAAAAACTTTGTATTGTTTATTAGTTTAAATTGTTTGTGGTAATGTTATGGTTAGTACTGGTAGTGATATTTGCAATGCCTTTTCCGATTATTTTAAAACAAGTTTTTGGTATACCTCATATTGCGATATTTCGAAAGAATTTGATGTTGGTACTGATTATCAGACAGTTTCTGATATTGCAAGTATCAAAATAGATTCTGATGTGCTTACCAGATCATTACGTAAACTGGATCCGAGCAAGTCAGCTGGTCCAGATCACTCACCGGCATTATTTTTAATTAATTGTGCTGATTGGATCAATAAACCAGTATTATCACTATTTCAACATTCGTTTACTGAATGCTACGTGCCGGTACTGTGGAAACGCGCGTTTGTTACCCCTATCTTAAAGAATTCTCCTAAAATCGACGTAACTAATTACAGACCAATTTCTATATTGTGCATTTTATCGAAAGTATTGGGAAAGATTGTCCATACCCAAGTCTATAATGCTTTATATAATTCCTTTAGTCACACTCAACACGATTTCCTTCCGCGTAGGTCTACAGTATCTAATCTTATATTATTGAACGAGTTTGTCTCACAATCTATGGACAGTGGTCATCAAGTAGATGTCATCTATACAGATTATAGTAAGGCTTTTGATAAAATTGACCATAATATCCTTATGACTAAACTCGCTATGATTGGTATCAGAGGTTACCTTTTTAGGTGGTTTTCTTCATACATAAACAACAGATCTCAAGCAGTGGTAGTAAATAATTATATATCCAGTTGGGGTAGTGTACCTAGCGGTGTTTCTCAAGGGTCATTGTTAGGGCCACTCCTTTTCAATATATTTGTTAATGACATTAGTAATTGATTGAATTGATGATAGATCTTAACCCCTACAAATGTTTTTTAATGATTTTATACGCAAGGTCAAAACTATTTTTACTTCTTATAGTTTGAAAAACCGCTGTCTAGAACGAAAGACAGTCATGACGGATCTGAGTGTCATCCATGACTCCAAGCTGATCTTTGATGCTCATATTGATGATGTATTCTCCAAGGCTATTAAGTCTCTTGGATTCATAATGCGTAACTCAGTCTGTTTCTCAAGGCCAAGAACTTTACGAATATTATATTGTGCATATGTTCGTAGTAAGTTGGAATATGCTTCCCAAATTTGGAGTCCGAGATACCAAGTCTACATAGACAGAATTGAATGAGTCCAAAATAAATTTATTAAATTCTCATGCCATAAAATGAGTAAGTCGTATAATTCATCCGACTATCCACGTCTCTGCAAGGATCTGAATCTATTACCTCTAAATACTCGCCGAAAAATTTTTGATATTGCGTATATTCTAAACATTATAAATGGTAATGTGGACTGCTTTGACTTATTGGGTGATATTTTGTTTATTGTTCCTACTCGTTCTATGAGACACTACCACCCTATTGCATTTCCCTTAGCGAGGACTAACTACAGACAAAATAGTTTTCTATGTAGGCTAGCAAGAGCTTGGATAGTGTGCTGAGCAATCATGATCTGGAAGTCGATATATTCAATTGTAATGTTGATGCGCTAAAGAGTAAACTCAAGGATATTCTATTTACCTAAGTTTATTAAATAATTTGTGATTAGCGCAAGTATTAGGTTGTTATATTTAAGTAAGTGCATGATGTTAAGAAATACTGTTTGTTGTTCGTTTGTTTAATGTTGAAGCTATAGGTGGAAACCTGTAATTGGCTTTATTTTTATGTTCCTGTTTTTATTAAATGTAAGAAGCTGTTGGTTTCCCATGAATAAATAAATAAATAAATAAGAAAATGGTCTTCTTATAATCGTGAATAGTATTAGTTAGTTAGCCAATGCTAAAAGTCCATTTGATGAAGAAAATGTATCTATAACATCTCAACTGCCTTGTCAGCATAAGTTCTTAAGTCATCTGTATATGCACAATATATAGAACACATCTTTATTCGCCACTAATCTGTGGCAGAAATAAAAAGAAAGGACAGGGGTAGTACTACGAGGATTTTAATAATTCTTTACGTTGGAAACTGAAATAATGTTTATTCACTTTATTTTTATTTGCAAACTTTACAGCTTTTAAATTTGGTTTTCAATTCTGAATAATCTACTTACATAGCCAATTACAAAGTTTGTCCGATAGCAATTAATTTTTTTACGTTTCATAAAAACTAATTCGATGCCAAAACGAAGCGACTTAAAATATTGTTTATCAAAGAACAATCTAACAAACTGAAATACATATTGATAACATATTATAATTCTTTAAAATAGCACTAGTGTAATACAACATAGTGACGTCATGATGAGGTCATTTTATGCGTAATGAAAATTTTGTTGATATCGCGTAAAGTTAAATTATATTCAAAAACTATACATAGGCAAGAAAGACTGGCGTGATTTTAAAAAAGATTTTAGATCACGTTCAGATATCAAAAGCGCAAGACGATTTAGATACTGCACTCCTCAGACAGTGCAGTTCCTTATTATACACTGTTTCTATACCTATGGGCAATAATTATGAGTAAGTATAACAATACACAACTAATACAAACGACAACCCGCCACAGAGAACAAAGTTTCATCTAATTGACAATTTGGCCGGCGCTGTAGTAAACATCAATGTTAATGATGGAGGTGACGCCATAACCGGCTTGACCTTAGAAGTGGAATGCAAAAATAATTGCTGTTTTTTTGTCACCTGTTTACTCTAAATTTTAAATAGTTAAATTTTACTCGGGTAAAAGGAATTGAAATGACAAAGCATGAAAATTACACTTAACTGATACAAATCTTAGAAGCTACTTAAAAATCACAAAAGCATAACAAAAACGCCTACTACATTACAGACAAGACAAATCTTATGAATATTAACGCTTCTCTCGAGACTGCCTATCACTTGCAAACCTCTCAAGAGCATTTAAGTTAAACATCTAAGCTTAACTGAACCACGCGAATAACTAACTTGACGTGAACCATGCATCAGAAATGCACCACACTGTCTACATCATTCGTTTATCAAATCGTGCCATTAATTCTACACTAGTTCCTCGTACCGTAAGAATATATAAAGCTTGGGAAAAGTCGAAAGCACTCTGTTTGATCAAATGGATAGCATTTTTTTTTTACAAGACGCATTTGTTTTGGATTTTAAGTATTTATCAGAATTACGTTTGAGATAGATTTTTATTTTTATATTTATATTTTTACTGTACTCTGCTAGTTTGTTGTTTTGTGCAATTGACGCAAAGATTGAACAAACACAAAGAAAAACTCTTTCGATCCGGTTGGACTCGAACCAGGGACGTTTTTACCAAACCGGGCCCATCCCAAATGAGTCGTTGCGATCTTAGTTTTTGGTTTTATTTTATTTTTTTCGTCTTAGCTTTTCGGTTGTTCGTTAGCGTTTCAGCCACTTTTAAGTTTTTTTTTTACTTTTTGTCTTGAAAACAAGAAAATTCGCGATGATAATGAACTCGTTTAGCTGGGTGCTAGTTTTTGATTACATAAAAATAGTGTTGTTTTAAAGGATCGTCTTCACTGACTCAGTAGGTTCATCAAGGTACGAGTAGGTATATTAATTTTTTTTAGTAAATTGGTAATTAAAAAAAAACAAGAATTTGTAACAGGAAAATATAGAATTTCTAACAAGAAATGTAAATGAAACATTGTTTTGCTCCAACGCATCACACTATATAAAAATTATTTTTCAAAGTGACATAAGTAGCATCGTCATAGGACATCAGTTTGTGTTCTCTCATTAAAAATCTGAGTAAAAGAGTACAATAAAAAAACCGAGCTCAAAAGTACGTGGAATTACGTCTATTTCATAAGTTTTATTGAAATATTCCCTAGCTCGTCACTATACAGGACTAGATACTGGAGATAATAATAATCGGTTCTCACTACTCAAAGTATATTGAGAGAAAAACGCCTTGAATTGGAGAAATAGCAAAATCAACCATTAAAATAATTGCTCCTAAATTAAAGTTAGGCGCTATTTATAAAAATGAATCTTCATGCGCGAACAGCTACCCTTAAAGACGGATGATTTTCTTCAAAATGAAATGGGACCACTATGGACGTACCAGGGGGTTCCAACAAAAAAACACATACAAAAAAAAAAGAAAATCAGCCTCCTTTTTTCAAGTCGGTTAAAAAACGTTATTCGTAATTCTTCGCCGTATTTTCTCAAACTCGTATCTTAAAGCACAAAGTTACTGATATGCAAAAAATGGATTGTGTATCGACTTTGAACTGGCAACCGGTACTATCTCAATTTTGACAATTTTACACGATGAAGAAAAGAATTGTCATTCATATAGCACCTAGTTAAGTTAGTACAATATAGCTGAATGAAGTCGACTCTGGCGCCAAAATTAAATGTATCTGAGATGAAATTTCGTGCAACGCTATGGAATATGAAATATTACAAAATGGTATTAAAAAGTGAAATCTTTAGAAAATTGAGATAGTACCGGTTGCCAGTTCACAATCGATAAACAACTTTTGCAGGCTGATTTCACATCACATTTCCTTCATATTTACACACTGGCTTTTACCTATTGTTAAAGTAATGCATCCAAAATTAACACCCCTGATAAGAAACTTAAAATAAATAGAAAGTTTTGCAATGTCTTGAATAATTACTCTTTATAAGATACGAGCTTGAGAAAGTAAGGCATCGAATTGGTTCAGAACTACGGTTGCTTTAGCGTCCGGAAGGCTAATTTGTTGGTAATGGACAAACTAAGTACCTTGGCAGAATGTTAGTTTAAGCGACTTCTGAAAGGTTTAAATTAATTCCAAGTCTGACCTGGGCGTGGCTTTGTATTCCCATTACCACAAGTATAATATTTCAGCTTCATTAATAATTTACAAATGGTTCTTAAATCCTACTTGCTATAGATATTTAATTTTAAACAATCTCAGCTAGAACGTGACTAATTTTGTACAAAAATAAAGAACGATCCACTTGATAGTTTTACTGCTTTCGATACGGGACGTTGACAGATGGCTTCGGCAATGAGACCGCATCGTATATTCATGAGAAAAAATTGCGAGTATACGGGCAGGGTCTTAACACTATCAGGATTTCCAATATACGATAACGTTAGCATACCTACATGCGAAGCTTTATAAATGAGAGGGAAATATTTTCTAGGTTACAATATTCTACATGAATAACTTTACGAGATCATATTATATCATAACCTTTTATAAGTATGTACTTAAATGTAGTTTTCGATCAGAAAAATCATTATGTATAATATCCACGGGACGAACAAGCCGTGCGCCTAGTGGTAAGCGACACGACACACTGTCCATAACGGTTACAGTGCCACTCAGAGCTTTAAATCACAACGATTTGAGGGGCACTGTCGCTATGCCCGTCACCCTGAGACATAAGTTGAAAAGTCCCATGTGCCTGTAATTTCACCAGGACCCTTAAACTTCAAAACCGGAACGCAGTAATGTGATCTGCTTGGCGGCAGAAATAGATAACGTGGCAGTACTTACCTGGACGAACTTTTTCACAAGAATCTCTACTGCTACTAGAAGATTAATTACAAAACGAACACGTCCAACCGGTATAAAACTAGCTACAAAGGACTATGGATTATATTCCCTTCTACAAATGGCTTGTATACATTGTTTCTAACAAGGGAAAAGTAACTACATGTTGAGAACAGGACTTCCTAGTTTGACTATAGACTTCATCTATTTGAAGAGTACATTTCGCAACCTATTGTATTCAAGTTCCTTACTTTAGCCTTGTAAATGATGTACGTTTTTCACTGAATAAATATTGTTATTATATAATACATATATTATGATAATACAATATCACCAAGCTAGATAATGTCTTATAAGCGAGCTATGGGTTGTCTATAAAAAACGCCCGATACAAAACAGTGTATCCAAAGTCAATAAAGTCACCATCTGTAAGCTCAATATGCAACAACTCGTTGACACCAATTTAATAATAATAATATAATAAATAATAAAATAATCCCAAACACGATAGGTTCACTGTATGCAGTTGAGGAGTTAGGTATTTTGCAGACTGTTCTACTTACAGCATCAAACAAAATTACCAGATTATTGGAATGACATCGGATTTCCATAAAATACCAAATGTGAAGTCGCTCACACAAGTGGAAATAAAATAAATATTCATTTTATAACTGCGATCCTTACAAAAAAGAAAGGCAAAAAGCTGATGATCTTTAAAGAGCTGAACAGGTATACATCGAACATAGCTAAGAACCATCCCGTTTAAGTTAGCCATCAAATAAAATAAAAACCGCTTTAAGATCAGTAAGGCTCAACTCACACTGGCGCAGAGTCGAAGCGTCGCGACGTGTCATGTTTTTCGCCTATAGCATATTAATCATTATTTTCCCATTATTAAGGTACAAATTAGTGTTATGCAAATATAGAATCGCGCGTCGACGCTTGGTTAAAATCGAGCGGTTTCACGCGTCACTTGCGTTCCTTGCGCGCAGTGAGGCGTCAGACGCCGACCACCCTGTGATCCGGGCGCACTAATGCGAGTGTCGTCGCCATGCGTTGTTGTTGAAAAACAGGATGCGACGCGACGCTTCGACTCTGCGTCAGAGTGAGTTGAGCCTAACGCGTTTAGGAGTTACGATATCACAGACACGCACATAAACAAAAGTTTTAAACTTAGAGTCTATGCACACGGCGTATTTTATACGTGCCGACGACGCACGTTTACTCGTCTCAAAAAGCAGATTGTTGCGCTTGTATAGATTCAAACGCGCGTAATAATACAAACGGCGGCGCCACTGAATTTGTGAATGTGTACAAATGTTTACTCGCTGCAACTGCATCGCGTTTGAATCGTGTTTCGGCGCGTCATCTGCGTGTCGTAGGCGCCGCAAAGGTCAAAAAGTAGATTGTTGCGTTTGTATCGATTCAAACGCGCGTAAAACGCGATAAAAAGACGCGTGAGAAGCTCTATCGAAGCGCGTCTTCGGCGCGTATACGTGCAGATAACGCGCTACTAAATTTGTGAACGTGTGTAAGATATACTACCTGCGACTGCATCGCATTTGAATCACGTTTATGCGCGTCATCTGCGCGTCGTCGGCGAGTATAAAATACGCCATGTGCATAGCCTCTTCAGTTATAGCTCCCCTTTTTTCGTCGGAGCTTAGAAATAGCCAAAGATATAGTCACCAGCAGAGCATGCACAACAGAACGCGACTTACGCGATAGCGACATAATACTGCTATTCTCGTATAGAAATCCCGCGCTCTATGTCGCTCTCGCGCAAGTCGTGCCTGTGGTGCTAGCCCAACTGAGCAATAATACACAGTTGAAACTAACACAGAAGAACACAACACACAAAAATGTAACGGGAAGGTAAAAAGTATAGTTTCTTCGTCTTTTAGTACAGGAATAGCTTCTTATTATTCTTAGAGCAACGTGATTCATGTCTTAACTGACAGATGTAAGCAATAAAGACAAAATGCTGAATTTAGTGTCAAAATTAGCATGTTTAACACGAAACCGAATAACCTTCTGTGATTAATGAAGTTAGACACTTTAACATCAGTAGGATGGCTAAAGTTCTAGATTAAATTCCCGATAGCTTGTACTTGACAAGTTAAACTAACTTTCGGTTACTCGAGAAGTCGAAGAGTTTCTCCAACAGTCACGTGGAAACTTCGAATGTTCAAAATTATTATGTAAAGTACGTAAATACTTCCTTGCTTTGTATATAATAATCAAACTTTTGGTTTCGCTTCAGGTACAAATTTTGGCCATTAATTAAATATTCTCTAACCCGATCATTGTATCATGTGGGGCTACATAGAGGTTCACTCCTCCAAGTAACCAAAACGTAGACTTTTCACAAATAGAATAATACACATTGCAAAGATAGTTACTTATTAATGTACTTACATAATACTTTCTCAGACAAAACATTTACGAAAACATTTCACAACAAACAATATATGAAGCTATATTCGGTTAGATAAATGTACATAACTTGCATGGACATGTTTTTTTATAAATTTCTGACTCTACAGTTAACTTATCAAAGTGAATAAGCGTGAGATATCATTTCAAGTTCATGAATTTGTAAAAAAATCCATATCAGAAAGGCAAAAAATAAAAATCAAATCCTAAAAAAAGGCACGTGTCCTACGAGACAAAAAGTTTGTGAACCTCTGCTCTAAACAAATATCAGACTATAAAATAGACGTTCCTCTTATTTTTAAATTCTTTTTTAATTTTCATATCGAAAATAAACAGTATATATGTACATTGCATGTTAGTAGCCATCGTAACAAACGTTCCTACTCTCCGTATTTATAATATGCGATTCGTATAAAAAGTGACAAATACAATACAAGGAAAACTCTTTATAAATATTGTTTACTACACTCCCAGCAAATTATGTATATGATGTCTTGTGACATAGAGATTGAAAAACTTGCAATTTAATCGTGTTTTCGTGATTATAAAACGATAATCTCCGATTCTCGACAAATTATCGTATGTACAGCACTTGATAACATTATATTGTAGTACAATCAATCACCGTATTACTTTGAATAATTTACTTTTATATTCCCTTATTTATTAATTAACTCAGTTGGATTGTGGGCTGTGTGCTGTAGATTCCACCTAAAACATGATGTGAAAAAGAGACTAAATTCAGAAGTCCGACCGAAACATCAATTAAAGTTCCTTGAAGCTTACTAACAGAAATATATAAGGGTGTGTACAAACCTCGCGAATGCGCCGCGTACTTGCACTCTGCACGCGTGCAGTTGAGTGCACCTCTATAGGCAAGCAAGCATATTATGTAACGCGAGAGCTACGCGAGAGCGACGCGAGAGCGGCGCGCGAATGACACACAAACAGATCGCACAACATAATGCACATGTACAGCTCGCGAGCCTTTCGCAAATAGGCACATTCGCCAGACCTGTACGCACCCTAACAATAATGCCTAAAGTCAGTATATCTAATGCCAGGTCAGCCGGTAAAGCCGCAAAGTAACCGAACGGCAAATCACTGGAGAACAGAAACCTGGCAGATGTAAGCTTACCGCTCAGGTAATAAATTTTGAGGAAATTTAGGGGGGGTATATATCCTACATTGGACATACCACAGCAAACCTACAGCAACATACCAATGTATTTGTAATGTTATTTATAAAAATACTTAGCAAGTGACGGGATGAACATGCCGTGCGCCTGGTGGTGGTAAACGACACGCCTGTCCATATCAGTTGCAATGCCAATCAGAGCTTTAAATGACAAAGATCTGGTAGGCATTGTCACTGCGCCCGTCACTCTGAGACATAAGTTGAAAAGCCCCATGAGCGTGTAATTTCAACAACACCCTTAACCCTTCAAAACCAAAACACATTAATGCTCACATTACTGCTTGGCGGCAGAAATTGGTATGGTGGCAGTACTTCGGTGGACGAACTCTTTCACAAGGAGCTCTGCTGCTACAAAAGCTCTGATACTGCTCAGAGAATTACTGACTATTTATAACGTTATTTATAAAAATTCTATAACGAATATAAAGCCCTTATGCAATATAAAAACCTTTATCTACACGTAATATGTATCCACAGAGTATTGATACAGTGCTGAACACATTCAGTTATAAGAGCAAATCAATAGAACGTTGGTGAAGCGTAAACAAACATCGTTTGTCATACAATTTCGTTACAATTGCACCAGTGAAACACACGCCGTACTATCAGTTTGTGATTCATCAGTCGTAAAATGTTCAATCGGACATTTATTGACAAAGCACGGAGATAATTGGGTACTGTTTGCAGAGTGGGTTCAATGGGAAATGCACTCGTTTGTCAAGTAGTACTTTAACAATAACGTTTCAGAGTTTTTTTTAGGAACGTATTTAATAAAATTGTTCAGATTAAATTGTAGTGTATGATGACGCACCTCGCTCCTTTCTAACATTTAAGTATCTTTAAAATAGTAAGCTAGACAATAAACGTTTGTCATAACACAGTGACGTCTCATTTACGCTCGATCTTGGTCCTTTAGCTTTATAACTTTATTAATATATCTTGTGAAAGAGTTCGTCCAGAGAAGTACTACCAGCTTACCTATTTCTGCCACTAAGCTATAATGTGAGCATTACTGCGTTCCAGTTTGGAAGGGTAAGGGTGCTGGTGAAATTACAGGCACTTGGGACTTGTTAACTTATGTCTCAGGGTGACGGGCGCGGTGGCAGTGTCCCTAAGATCCTTGCGATTCAAAGCTCTGAGTGGCATTGCAACTGTTATGGATAGGAGTGTCGCTTACCACCACTGGGCGCACGACTTGTTCGTCCCGTCACTTGGTATTATTAAAGAATAATATTTTCGACTAGGTAATAAATAACATAGATAATAATTAAAATTAACAAATTAAGTTATACCATTTTCACTTTTTAATACTGCTCTGAAATGCTTGTCACCGCACGCGCGACCGTCATTAAATTAAATTAACTTGTAGCTTTAACGCAATATTTTTCTAAATAAATACGTTTATACCAAGTGCAATAAGCGTTTTTTCTTTCGATTGACACACTTTACCCGCCAGTTTGCCCCAGGTATTGGAACAAAACCTAACCTAGATGCAGTGATTGTAGAGTCAGAGTTTCACGGTTCGTAGCCGTGGGACATAGCGGAACGATTACCGCTACTAACAACTTTAATGACACCTATTGTTAATGATAATGGGCGATCATTATGTTTCATTAATACGTTTTGCACTTAGTAATTGAGTTTAGAAGGTGTATAAAGTTGACAGGGGGGTGAGATTGAGATTTCGCAGTAAAAGTGGAGAAAATTATTTATGAATGACCTGGTAATGTGTAGTTGTGTCTGTATAGTACGTTTGGCGTCCACACGGACCCCGCGCGAACATTTACGTAACTTCTTCGGTGGTAAGAGTTTTATTATTTTCTTGTATTCCTTATTTTATTTGTTTGTAAATAAAATAGACAATGAGTTTCCACTACAATCGTCCAGTCAATGACTGTCAAATAGAAGAGTTTGGAAGAAGATGAGTTTTTGATAGTCTTTAAAAGAAGAAGGCGAATAGATTATTTTAGATAGCAACCACGAATCGGTATCTGCTCAAAGCGTTACCAATCAGTGTATGAGCTACCAGTAAATATGTAGCCGGGAAAAGACCACACCGAGCTGCTCGAACAAATGTACCATCTTTGCCTCGACCACAATAGAAACACTTGAGGCAAGATGACGAAATTGAGACCCTGACCATCCACACAATCATTTCCTTCAACTTCTAACGACAAGAAAATAGGGTTCCAATGCGGGAAATGTATAAAATTCGTCTGCAAGGATCATTTGATTATGCTATGTACAAATTGCCTTAAAAAAAACAGTTCCTAAATTTGTAATGTCTGACATAACTTTTTTTTTTTTCAAAGTATTTTAATAAAATATACGATTTTCTATTAATGACGTTTTATTTGGACTTTGAAAATGGGGCCCGCACGGACTCCACGCGAGTATGTATATAAGATTTTAGGCGCGAGGAATTAAGCGTTGAGTTCAATGCTTTCAGATGTTGTCTTAAGTTTATGATTACGAAGTTAAATATTAATAATACCTGTAATGGAGAGTTAATCATCGCATGGTCTATATTGTGGAAATTTAATCACTGAGTGATTGATAATAATACGTTTATTCGCCTCAATACAAAAGAGGCAAGAGTGATTGTGAAATTACAGGCACATTGGACCTGTCAATTTATTTATCAGGGTGACGGGCGTAGTGGTAGTGCCCCTCAGATTTTTGCGATTTAAAGCTCTGAATGGCACTTCTTCTTATTGTATCGATGACGCACTATAATGCTTGCCATCGTGGTGATAAGATTTGCCAATAGACGTATGGTACTCGCCAATTGTTGCCCAGGATGCACTAGACGCCCAGGAAAGGACCTCAAGGCACTGCAACTGCTATGGGTAGGCGTGTCGCTTACCACCAAGCGCACGACTTATTCCTTCCATTGCTTGGTATCATAAAAAAACTAGAAATAAACTGTGCAATGGCACTCAAGCTACTTTCCACTGCTATCATAAGAAAAAGTACACCATATCATATAGTCATTATATTCGATATTACCAAGAAAATACTGTTGAGCAAAATGTCGGCACGAGAAAATTTATTGCAGTCACAGGCTGCGTAGTGGTTAGCATGCTTGGGGTGAGCTTGGTATTTATAAATAACCAACGTAATCCTATTGAAAAAGTTTCAAGTGACAGCAAAACATTTTTTTTATAATATCAAGTGGCGGGACGAGCAAGACTTGTCTTATGGTAAGCTACACGCCTGTCCATAACAGTTGCTGTGCCACTTAGAGCTTTAAATCGCAGGGGCACTGCCACCCTGAAACAAGTGCTATGTGCCTGTAATTTCATCAGCACCCTTACACTTCAAAATCGGAACACAGTAATGCTGACATTACTGCTTGGCGGAAGAAATAAGTAAGGTGGCAGTACTTCGCTGGATGAACTCTTTCACAAGGAGTTCTACTGCTACTTAAAAAAACAGTATTAACCAACCCAATAAAAAGTATCTGCGCAAGAAACCTTGACAACTATAAAACAAAGCACCTGCAAAGCCAGCAGTTACAAAGAAGTTTCCTTAAAGAGGGGCAACATAAAATGACCTAGACATCAGTCGTTCAGGCTGCGATATATTTCACTTATGTCAAATGCGCTATAAAGTCTGGATTCCGCACGCCATAAACAGTAATGGCTACGTAAAACGTGGACGAGAGATGTCGGCACCACTCTGGCTGATGAATATGCCTTTATGAAAGTTTGTCTTTTTAAGGCAGATATTTCAGAGGATGTAGCCGAAACGTTTGACTTTTCATTCGTATTAGTGATTAAAAACAACACAAAGACAAAAAATTAAAAAGACCAAAAATTTTGTTTATTTATAAACGATAACTAAAATCATTTAAAATGTTCCAAACAGTATTCATATTTTTTTGTAAAAAAAATATTTTTTTTTCTAAAACTTCGCAGATCAATGTCAATTATTCAACGGAGCAAATAATTACTACGAAGATAAACGTCTTTAGTAATCGCTTAACATCTTAAATACAAGATTCTTGTCTTTTTATCTAAACATTTTTTTCATTTCTTTTTTCTAAAAACTCGCAGATCAGTTCATGAACTTGATCATGCCATTTTATTTGCAATATCAATGTCAATAATTCGACATTCGAGGAAATAATTATTACTAACATGTCGAATTGTAAAGATCTTTGTTTATCCTGTCGTCCAGTTTATGAAGACACTACTGCTAGGAATACCGCTATCTGTGGAACAGTCTCAGATCGTAGACCGTCACGCTTGCCCAACGGCAATTGGCAAAGATAACATTTGCAATTGCTACTGTCACAAAAACACAATAAACATTTTTATCCTAAAAACACATTTATCTTACTTGAAGGTAACAAAAACTAACCCTTACAATGAAATACTGTAGCTGTAGGCAAGGTTATAAATTATTATTTGGGACCGAAGCTGAGACGACCTTAATGAATAGTTTATGTCTGGGAACTCAAAACATATATTTCTGTACAAAATCTTACCTTTTTTCTTTAGAGTTGCTTTACGAAACTGTTTAAGTCAATTTGTTTTTTATCGTTTTTAAATTTCAGAATATGACAATGATAAATAGATTAAGTAAAAAATATACAAAGACTATAATAATACATACAAAAGATGTACTAAAACAATAATTTAGGTCTTTTTGTTTACACATTTTACGGGATTTACAGGAACCGTTTACGAAAGAGCGGTTGCACCCGGAGACTTTCAGCAACGATACAACGCGACGCATTAGTTAGTCATCTACCATTACATTCAACACACGCGACTCCATCGATATAAACGCGCGTTTGCACAGTTACACTTGTGATTTATAAGCGATTGCATCGATGCAATTGCGCGTTTCACAAACGCAGGTTTCCATCGCTGCTAAAAGTCGCCTTGTGTAACCACTCTAAAGTGTTGTGGATCCCTCCACTTCCTCACTTCCTCCATTCCGTTTACATCACAAGATCTTTACGATTCGAAATTACGTTATTCGAAATTATAAAACAGGTTACAAAACCAGAAACGTGGAACTGATATCAAAAGATTAACAACCCTGATTTACGGCAAACCTGAAAGGATGGTGATGTGCAAATTATGCAAAGAACGTTTTGTATGTTTAGTAGGGTACTTTTACGACACCAACGTGACGTAGCCTTTATCTTATTTTTTCTTACATTTACGACGGAAATAACGTGATCAGGAAGTTTTTTTACTAAAATTGCTGTTCTACATTACTCCTGTAAGTCTTTGGTCTCTACGAGAAAGTGTCATCAGTGAACAACTGAGTTAAGGTGCTTTTGTACCCAAGATGCATAGAGAATAATTCGAAAGTACGCATTAGTTTTTTAGAACAAAATACGACCCTCTTCTATTAGTATTATTATCAAACAAATCGAATCGTTTCGAGCACGCATCAAGATAAAGTCACACATCAGTAAACAACTGAGTTAAGCGGCTTTTATACCCAAGACAAAGAATAATTCTCGTTTATTCCCAGTAGTTCCATGTACTAAGTCTAAGGTACGTATTAGTATTTTTAAAGGAAATACAATTTTCCTTTATCACTATTATTATCAAACAAATCGATTCGTATCCAGCATGATATAGCAATATAAAAAGTTAAGACGCTACTAAATCAATGTTAAACAATAATGAATTAAGATCAACAAATTTTTATCTGCCTCGTAATCGTCTCGGCCAAAATAATCCGTGGATTTCTTTGAGACCACGATTCGGTTACTCTCCGAAAATACTTGAAGATAAAATATACGTTTATATTCTATAAAGAAAAGGGCTAATAAAACGACCTAACGGCATTGGCAGCAGTAATAGCCAGTAGAAACGATAACATATTTAAAAAAAAATATGTAGCACGAGTTGAATGGTATCGTAAAGCAAATGTTGTATATAAGTAACTATTTATATATATAACCTAAATGAAGATATTTTGGTCAATTGCAAGTTTCCACTCAATGTTCTTATAACTTATATCGTCATCTCATTTTGAAGGTTACGTACAAAGTCGAGCCTACAGGGGTCGAATATTAATGAGTTACCAAGTCCATTCGTAGCGACCTTTATAATGGAGATATTGGAAAACTACGAATGTGGTAAGCGGCAAATTCCCATTTGCAATGACTTAGAGCGATGCCACATGATGCGTTGCGTCAGTTTTGCGGTCACGCGCCGCGTTGTACTACATGTACATAATGCGTTGAAACAGCGCGCAGCGACGGAGCCCGTACGCATCGGATTATGAGCCAGGAGACAAAGCGGGGAGGGTAACTGCGGTGCGTAAGAGAGTGACATCACGTTGCGACACCGCAATGTTCGTGTGGCATAAGGTGCACTAAAATCATAACGTTGCGACGACGCAACGCTCTGCCGCGCCCATGTGACATCGCTCTTAAGGCAAACGACAAATTAAGATTTTAAACTTTGCTTCTAGTGTCCGGTAAAGTAAATTTGGTTAGTCAATTTGTCGAAACAGTATTCTCGATTTTATACAAGGTACCCTCTTCAATGAGAGCCGTGACATGGAAAACAATTGCGTCTCAATGAGAGGTTGGTGGTTCTGATTCCTGTGGTGGCATTGCAATGGCTTTAGTTTCTAAGGTATGGTCAGCCGTGACTCGCAAAAATTTTAGATTTTTTTTATAATATCAAGTGTTAAGCCAAGCTAATTAGGTTCGAAAAACTAGTCCCTTTTCCAATGTGTAGCGACTGCAAAAACTTAAGAACCCGACACGTACATTTATAAATGTTTAGTAGGAATATCTGTCACTCCACTATATCTGTGTATAGCGCTAACAGAGTAAGAAAACGCCATGTTGAAACGTGCATGTCGAAGAAGGTTTTACCATAGTATTATAAGACAAGTATGCAAGTACATGGTAACTCCATACAAACGTAGCAGTGCGGCTTGTATGTGAGCGCACACGAATGTGTGCGTCCATATACGACGCGTCAATTATTTTTGTGAAATTGCTCCACTAATTTGTAATAAAAATAAATGAATATAATGGTTGTCAAACCTCGTGACATTTAATAAACTTAAAAATTACAATTATTAAAGCGATACCTCTAGTCAGCTGCTGGTAGGTGTAAAAATACCTGTCTGAGTGGAGAAAAGTAAAAAACATGTGAAGTTCATGACATGCGTTGGATCAGCGCGACAGGCTATGGTCTAAGCCCTCACTTTAGGGGAGACCCTCAGCATAAGACGTATAATGGGTTCATGATTATGATGGTTAGAGACGTTTCATTATATTTCGAAGTTATTTTTAGAAGAAAATAATTGTTCCGTATATTCCTATACATTTCACGGTACTTTTTAAAACTACTCTAGGCATCTTGTATCTTTAAGTGAGAATTATCACTGAAACGTAGCTGCTAGAATGTGAAATGGCGTTTTCGTACACTTTACTATCTTGTACGAACGTAATTAATTCTGAAAACGCTGTGCAGGCGAGTTAAAACGTGCATTTCAGACCGAATACTAGCTTAGGGAAAATTTGGCAAAGGAGGCTTCAATTAAAACGACAGACTGACAAATGGGGGAATTCGAATAAAAAATGGTAACAGGGAACCTTTAACTTCGGCTGGTGCTCTTGAAGATGCTAACTTTCGTATTTACAATTACTTATTGTATGTGGAATTAGATAATTCCTAATGCTGAACTGAATTCAAAATTAATTTATATAGGTATATTTCAAAATGTTACAAATTGTTTTACGACTTCGGTGACACAACGGTTTGCACCGTAGGTACTGAGTGGGAAAATGATTTTTTCTGGAAATTTTCAGGAAATTAAGTTTTCTAAATTGGTTCTGGTCTGGGTGTTCTAGGAAGTGTCATAATCTCAGTACAGAGTACTAAAAAACCGATCTCAAAAGTACGTGGAATTACATCTATTTGCTAAATTTTATTGAAATATCCTTAAATTCGCCACTATACAGGACTTGACACTGGAGATAATAAAAATCGGTTCTCACTACTCAAAGAATTTTGAGAGAGAAAAACGCCTTGAATTGGAGAAATAGCAAAATCAATCATTATAATAATTGCTCAATGAGAAAATTTAGGCGCTATTTATAAAAATGAATCTTCATGCGTGAACAGCCACCCTTAGAGGTGGATGATTTCCTTCAAAATGAAATGGAACCACTATGGGGGGGTACTTCCATTTCCAACAAAAAAAGAATCATGAAAATCGATTCACAAATACCGGAGTTATCGCGTAACATACAACAAAAAAACACAGTCGAATTGAGAACCTCCTCCTTTTTTGAAGTCGGTTAATAATAGAGAGAATTCCGTTACTTTAGTACTCATGGTACAGGGAATTGTTCCTAGTTTGAGACCAGGTAACTGGTATTTTATTCATTAACATTTTAGGAATATAATCGGATTAATTACTATTTTAGTTATACATAAAGATGAGTATTAAACTACCTATAACGTATTTCCACTTTTAGGAATTACTATACTTCAATGGTTGTACATCCATCGTACTTGTTACTATTATTGTAAAACCAAAACTCTAAAACAGAAACAGTTATTATTATGTATATACTAAGTAATCATTTTTAAGATATAAGGTTTTAGAATAGCAGCTAAAAATTTTTACGGCAGACTTTATGAAATAAATTCTAAAGTAATCTCAATATTCTCTTTGACCTTGGGTAAGTACTTACCTAGTTAACTTAGTTATTTTTAAGCACCCAACCAAGCTTGAATGAGTAATAGAATATACAATTTCATCATAAAATACTTTGGTATAAAAATACAAGATTTTTTTGTGGACTAACTTGGCTTAAGTTTCTCCGTCACGTTTCTCCGTACTCGTATTTCTTAATATTTCACGTGGGAAAACAATAAAACGTAAGTTCTTAATCTCTTATTTGCCTAATTGCTTACTCGGTAACAAAAATTTTTGTTTTTGATATAATACCAAGTGACGGCACGAACAAGTCGTTCACCTGGTGGTAAGTGACACGCCTATCCATAACAGTAGCAGTGCCAGTCAGAGCTTTACTTCGCGAAGATCTTAGGGACACACCACAGACACTGTGCCCGTCACCCTAAGTTGACAAGTCCCATGTGCCTGTAATCTCACCAACACCCTTACCTACCATTTGTACCTACTACTTGTACTAATTAATGCTAATTACAGCACATAAGTTATTAGGTTATGTGGGTGTTCCTGGATGTAGTTACGAAACGTTCCACCTAGACAGTTAAACGTTTGCACAACGTAAGTCGTTTAAGTGTTTACGTAAAACTCAGCGAGTTTTCAAATTTTCGGAAAAACACTCGGAAATTCCCGAGAAAATTACAGATAACTTTCCCGGTAATTGTTATCAGTTATTTATTTATTTAACTTTATTGACCACAACACATAATGCTAAAAGCATTCTCTACCAAATCAAACTTTGATGAAAACGAAATTCACGAATGCGGCAAATTAAACAAAGTATTAAATTAACAATTTAATAACACAAATGTAATAAATATATAGTCAAATATGTAACAAACAAACCTAACATATACATATTATCTATATACATAATACATACATTACGTATATTTATTTATACATACAATAACAAAAGATGATGATGAGTATCGCCGTGACAAACAATTTAAAAGATGCTCTTGGACATTATTTTTGAAAGAGGATAAAGAGAAGAGGATCTTCTAATGAAATCTGAGAGAGCATTCCAGAGACGTGTTGAATGGAGAATGAAGGAATCTGACATGAAGCCAGAATGAAAGACAGGTACATATAGAGATTAGAAGAGAATTAATGGATCAGTGTCACCGACAGAAATAACACATACCGTTTACCCAAAATTGTTCAAGAGTAATTTCAATGCAAAATAATTATTTCTGCACCTACTTAGGAAAGACAGAGTGCTGCTTGACGTATCTCCAAGCGGCATTGTCTATTATCTATAGTACATGGGACTAGGGGCCGCATTCAACGCAAAATGAGGTCATGCACAAAGAGATTGTTAAGGCTCCTCGGGAAATCACGACCGTCTTCCGCTAAGCCGGCGAGAAAAAACCGCGCGAGCCAGTAAACGGGATACTTTATTCCATAGTTGACAGAGATTGAGATTTGAGGTGAGGAGGGGGTTATGATTATCTTGCACAATTCTAAAATGACATGGTTGCCAAATTTTTCTCAAAATAAAACTGAACTTAATGCGACATTTGACGACGTCGGTGGCCCAAAAGTACAAAGAACGCCTTGCACTTTCCTAAAATGATCTGGGTGTTCTTGGTTGTGCCCCGGACCGAATTTTATAGCTCTGATACTCATAGCACAAGGAATTTCCTAAATTGAGATCACTGGTTAACATTGTTTATAATTGTTATTTTGATTCCTATGAAATAAGTAATGTCATACTTTATTTTTTTATAATACCAATTGAAGGGACGAATAAGTCATGTGCCTGGTGACCAGCGACACACCTATCTATAACAGTTGCAGTGCCACGCGAGAGCTTTAAAACGCAAAAATCTTAGAGGTGAGACATAAATTGACAAGTCCCACGTGCCTGCAATTTCGCCAGCATCCTTACGGTTCCAAACTAGAATGCAGTAATGGACACATTACTGCTTGTAGGCAGAAATAGGTAAGGTGGCAGTACTCTTTTAATTTTTTTAACAGTTCCTATTTGCTTGTACTAGTAACAAAATAAGTACCTAAATTTATATTGCCCTTGAAGGTTATGTAACACTCGGTTTATTATAAGCACAAGCTTTGATCCGAAGCCTTTTAACCTTTCTCATGCAATTAGGTTCTTGAAATAAACTTCTTAATGCACAGTAAATTCTTAAAATCTATTTAAACCACACGTTTTGTAATTTGATTTTTTTAAATTGAAATACAGCGAATATATTTTATGTACATAATTTTTAACACTGTTTCTAAAATCAAGACATTTAAACGATTGATGACGGCCTCCGTGGTCGAGTGGCTTGCACACCGGTTTTCATGGTGTCGCCATCTCTGAGGTGCCGGGTTCGATCCCCGGCCGGGTCAGTGCAGAAAGCTAATTTTTCTATATTGTCTCGGGTCTGGGCGTTTGTGATACCGTCGTTGTTTCCGATTTCCATAACACAAAAGCTTTAGCTACTTACTTTGGGAGCAGAGCAACGTATGTGATGTTGTCTAATATTATTATTATTTAAAAGATTGTAATTGTAAATAATACATATTTATAAATTGTGTTTGTAGTTATGGGTTTATCGTATTTATATTTTATTTATTGCATTTATAATTGTAGGCTTTTTAACAAAATTTTGCTATTACCTTTTAAATCTCTTTTTCGAAGTTGCAATACAAATAATTATAATCTCAGTATAGAGTACTAAAAAAATCCGACCTCAAAAGTACGTGGAATTACCTATAATTACCAAGTTTTATTGAAATCGGTCACCGGAAAGTACGCAAACCCGGATTCATCCCCTAGTTCGCCACTATACGGGACTTGACACAGGAGATAGTAAAAATTGGTTCTCACTACTCAAAGTTATCAAACTTGAGAAAAACGCCTTGAATTGGAGAATAGCAAAATCAACATTTAAAATAATTGCTCCTTATAATAAAATTTAGGCGCTATTTACAAAAATGAATCTTCATGCGTGAACAGCCACCGTTAGAGGTGGATGATTTTCTTCAAAATCAAATGGGACCGCTATGGAGGTACCCTCTTTCCAACAAAAAAATAATCATGAAAATCGGTTCACAAATATCGGAGTTAACGCGTAACATAAATACAAAAAAAAGAAAAAATACAGTCGAATTGAGAACCACCTCCTTTTTTTGAAGTCGGTTAAATAGTGTACTGACACAGCCATCTTGAATCGAGTTTCATTCAAGTAATTCAATTTTAGTAAGAAACTTCAAAGTAAAGAGCTCTTAAATCCAATGTTAAAGGTCGTTTTCACAAGCATCGGGAAATCTAATCTGAAGTTTACTATCTGTTGAGGGTTTATCTCGCCTCAAGGGATTCATTTTTAGCTCTCTTTGGGTAGTTAACCCTCTAAGAATAGGCGCTTGCGTTATTGCTCCTAGGCTGACTATCAGAAAATCACGAGATTATAAGAAATAGGTCGAGAGCCTGTATTTGGAAATACGGCACATTCTATTGTGACTCGTTATCGTCGACTGCTTTTTCGTGTATAACATGTTATCAAAGTACCGAGCGGCTTTCGAAACCTTTTGAAAGATAATGGCAACAGAAATTTAGTACGGACTTTAACTGACATGCCAATGGTCTAAATTGCACGTTTAATTGTACAATCATGATCTTACATATTGTGTTTAAGTATTCAAAGAAAGTACATTAATCCTCTATATCGCACCTTCAAGGTGATTTTCAGATTAGTTTTCTATACCTAATTTTGGTGGCATTTTTTATTATTTAAATATTCACGAATATTATCACGAAGTATTATTTAATATTCGAGTGTAAATTTCGATAATATACTCTAATACTTAAATAATAAAAATTGCCACTGAAATTAGTTACAGAAAACTGACATGAAAATTACCCTAATAAAGTGAGATTCTCAATTAGACTGTATTTTTTTTTCTATGTATGTTACGCGATACGGCATTTGTGAACCGATTTTGATGATTCATTTTTGCTGTAAAAAAGGTACGTCGGAAGTGGTCCCATTTAAATTTGTAAAAATTTCTAAAGACGCGTTAAAATTAGCTGTTAGACGCGCTGCACTGCTGCAGCCGCGCGACTGTCACTTTTCATACAATTTCTTGACGCGCTGCAGCAGCGCTACTGTCGCGCGGCCGCCGCGCGGTTGCAGCGCTTCTAGAAACGGCTAATTTGAACTGAATGAATGATTTTTGAGGTCGGTTTTTTTAGTACTCTGTACTGAGATTATTTCGGTCATTCTCGGACTAGTGTTCACTACCATGTTTCCGTGGCAATTTTTATTATTTAATTATTCAATTTTTTTATCCTGCTATACAATTTAAAAGTCGAGTATTGTATCGTGGAATATTATGTAATAATATACTTGAATATTTAAATAATAAAAATCGCAGTTTTCATATCAAATAGAATATGGTCATATTTGGCACAAGCAATGGCATATTTAACTGGTGCTCCAAACGTTTTTACCTCTTTGAACTTCATCACTTTATTATTATTGAGTAACCTGTACAATGTACATACGGAATAGGATTGCTTTACATAAAGCTATTTAAAATAAAATAAATAAAAATAAAAAGACATTTATTTATCCACAAAATACACATAAAACTAGTACAAATAAAAAAACAGCGACAACTAAAACAGAAATGTGAATAAAAAGGTTGAAGACTCAGCATTGCTGATTTTCAGTCTACACCTAAAACTATATCTATTCGCTTGCTACAACCGACCGGCAAACGGAGCACTAAATATTTAATTTATACTTAAGGTTTTTAACTAATCGGTAACTAAACAAATAAATACTACTGAATATTTAATGTATAATGTAGTAATGACACTCGGTTACTACTTACATAACTAATGAAACATAGAGGCTGTCTGTGTTGCACTTAAAAACTATAAAAGAAAAAGACTATTCAATAAAAAAAACGAACGTGCACAATTGAGTAATCAAATAATCAATACTAAACCTGATAACCCATTTGCTGGCTAGATTACCGTGAACTCGGTAATAATTGCCGATATCAGATATTCCTATAACTTCTCATAATGTGAATCATCGTAATACAAATATTCCGTACTTATTTTGTTTTAAAACTAGATACGTGCGTATGTGTAAATAATAAATTAATTTTAAGATATCCCACAAATTGCACTATTCACACTTTATTATATTTACTGTTTCCATGAACAATTACCTCGAATGCGTTTTTTATATTCTTGCTTACAAATAACTACTACATTTAACCCTCTCGTTGGTTCTGACTGAAAACCAGCGCCTCGGGCAACTTATGTATTTGCCGAGTCAGCGGCCCTTCTCTGGTGCGACAAAAATGTTTTATTTTTCCTTTTCTATTAATCTGGAGGAAGGAATGGCCGCTGGAGGGTTTAGTAGAATGGCTAATTCGCAAAGTGGCTAACAGCTGAAATGGTGCAAATTCGCTAAATGACTAGTTCTGAAAATGGCCAATTCTTGAAATGGCGAATTTGATATAGGCCCAACTCTTTAAAAGGCTAATTCTACAAATGGCTACTTCTTGAAATGGCTAATTCGATATGGGCCCAACTCTTTAAAAGACTAATTCTACAAACGGCCAATTCTCGAAATGGCTAATTTGAAAGACTACTTTTTACCTTGGCGGGAGACGGGATATTACGAAAGTATCTGGTTTTTACCTGTTGTAGACCTATTTTTGCTTTTTTCCCCAAAGTAGTTCTACTCGGTTAGGTTGAAATAAAATATCACAGAAATAGATTCAGGATATTTGGTTTATTTGTAAACTTTGTAAAATCAGAAGAAAAAAATTTACACATTAGTAATTGTAAACACCTACAGAAATATATGTATATAAACCAATTATAATAGTAATATATGCGATTTATTATTAGCCATTTCGAGAATTGGCCGTTTGTAGAATTAGTCTTTTAAAGAGTTGGGCCTACATCGAATTAGCCATTTCAAGAATTGGCCAATTTTCAGAACTACTCATTTAGTGAATTTGCACCATTTCAGCTGTTAGCCATTTTGCGAATTGGCTATTATTCTACTAAACCCACTGGAGAGAAGGCTTATACGCAGTCGTGGCCAAGGACAGGCCAAAGAAATCCGGGTCGTCCAATGGCACGCTGCTGGGTCGACGACATAGTAAAATTCGCGGACAAAATCTGAACCAGAAACGCACAAGACTGGAAAGTTTTGCAAATGGGAGTAGCGAAAGGAGTAATAAAGTAATACAACACTAAAAATTATGATGATTTCTGTGTTTGTGTCATAATAGTGAATAAATTGTTTATCTATTTGTTGTGCAGTGCGGTGCAGTGAGCATTGCCAGCAGCGAATATCCATGTATCAAGGTGGAACCTGAAAAGCAGCATGTAGTACTGAGGGTCGACTCTTTTCATTACCTCTAGATTCTACTATATTTACGAAGCTGTACAATTATTAAACTTTTTTCTTGTAAATGTGCTTATGAGTAAATTGTCTGTTTTATGACCATGCTTCGCATTCGCGTTCATAATCTGTCGTATTTATTTTTATTTACATAACAACTAACAATAAAGTTACACTTTTACATAGCACTGTCGTCACTATAATCCCGTTTCGTTAAGTTACAAACACATAGTGCTGGTTTTTTTTATGAAAACGACAACGGATAAAAACAGACATGTTTACGAACTTGTTTTTTGCCCGCACATTCGTCGTGCGTGAAGGAGAGCAGGTGATAGAATCTGATAGGCCTTGTTGAGCGAGACTTGCTAGTTTAATATACTTTAAAAACATGGATACCTTTTAATTATGTGTAAGGCATATATACATATCGCACCTTTAAAATTATAGTGACCTAATCCAAAATATTAAGATTTTGACTTTTAGTCATAAAATGACTTCGTCGACTGTTAATAAAACAGAGGCCCAATTTTGCGCAAAAAGGCAAAAAACTAGACTCCGGTCTCTTTTATTCCTTCCCATTTCCTTACGTCCGTTCAGTTTGAGATGTTAAGTCTTCGTTATTGTGACGACCTAAACTAAATTAAGCCGGTACAAAACAAAAAATGAAGGTATGTGGATGTGACTATTTTTAATGAAGTGAAGACCTACTTCGTATTGAGTTTAGCTTATAGTAAAATTTACTCACGCCGATGGGACTTATTTGTCATTAAGTCATTCTTTGACAAAAAAAAATGTATTGCTTTAAAAACGCAATCATCGTTCGGTCTATTTCTTAATGAAACTAATGTTTATGAAGAAACTTGTTTATGATTATGTCTCTCTTGTAATAAATATGGTTATAGTCATAGTGGTTATTATAACCATGGGTCTGTCTGGAAATGCAATAGTTTTATTATATTGATAAATGTGTCATTTTCGTGTACATTTCAATTACAAAATAAGCTTTTTCTAGCTGTGTTTCAGATTTTAGGTAACTTACATACAACGGAATAAAGAGAAGGGCAGTTTTTATTTTAGAAAAATTTAAACATCAGGTAAGACTACATTTTGTAAAATTTTATTTACGTCTAATAATAATTTTAGTCTAATAATCGTTTTTTTTAGTTTCCAGGGAAATGTGTTAACTAATAATAGAGCACTGGAGGCATCAAGATATACTAGTAATAAAAATCTGATGGTGATATTATTGTTATGGTAGGTTATATAATGTTACTATAACGTACTAATTTACTCATTTAGCTTGTTTTTCGAATACGAATATCATAATTTACAACAATTCAAATTTTCATAGTAACACACTTAATAGTGAATATACCATCTCCGGGGGAAAATCCAGAAAAGAAAGTAAGTGATGACAGGTATTTTAAATACCTTGTTATTTATACGACAATTTTACTTTGGTACCTTATTTCGAACCTAGCCTCTTAAGCTAAAAAAGTAATACCTGTACTAAACTAACTTTCAGAATACTCCTGATATAGAAAATAGTTATTCTTCTTCAAGTAGATCATAATTAACATCCTCTTCCAGCAGGTCATCATCAACATCTTCTTCTGGCAAAACTTCTTGCGTAAGTGTCAAATGCCCATTTTATCATAGATGGACTTTAAACGTCTAAGTTAACAAGTGCTTGACTTGTAGGCTACAAACAATTACCATCAGTTACCTATTAATTCAAATGAAAGTGATGTAGATTTAAGTGACTCAGAACCAACGTATGATCGATAGGTCTAATTTTGAAAGACTAGAGGTTCATCAAGCTCCAGCATCCGTTCTTCGCCTTCTTCTAACTGCTTTCAATATAGAAGTATCCAATTCCAATAGTTCAGTTAATTCTGTCCCGAAAGCTAACAGACTATCCAGAAAACATACCCGAGATTCATCAAAATAGAAACAAAACAGCTAAAAGTCTTAGAAATTCTGGAAAAGCTATGTTATGATATTGAAATACAGATCTATGACTGAATTGGCATTTGGCTTATTTACGCAAGAAGTTTTGTTATAAGAAGATATTGATGAGGAACTGCCGGAAAAGGATGTTGATGATGATCTACTTGAAGAAGAAAAACTATTTTCTATATTAGGAATATTCTGAAAGAAAGTATATAAATAGTTTTGCGGTTATAAAAATAAGTTTATTAGAGTAGGTAAAAAAGTATACAAGAATAGGTTTAATTAAGGTACCAAACTAAAAACGTCATAGTAATTATAATGATTATATTTTATTAATTATTAAGGTATTTAAAAAAAACCTATGATCTGATCACTTACCTCCTTTTCTGGTTTTTCCCCAGGAGATGGTATATTCACTAATTCGGTGTTATTATGAAAATTTTAATTGTTGTAAATTATAGCTGATAAGCTAAATGAGAAAATATTGTACATTATAGTAACACATATTTATATGTTAACGGTAATGTATGTAACCCGGCATTCTATACAAAGTCTGAAACAGTCAGGCCATGTATAAAAGAAGCACTATTTACACTTGGACTAGGTATTCTATATAATGCCGAATGTGTTTTAGGCAATGTATAAAATTTGTTAAATGTAGGTGCACAAAGCAATGACTTAATATAAAGATTTTCATTGTATTGTTGTACACAAACGTTTAGGAACAATAGTTTTTCTTTAAATGACTAATTTGAGTTTTTTACCTTTCTTTGAATACTTTGCCAAATCTACGACCGGCATTTTATGTAATACCTAGGTATTCTAGGTAGGTATACAATGCTCAGGAAATGTGTATAATAATTAAAGCGTATTAACAATTATTATACATTACTTAAAGAAACCCTATAGTGTATAGATGGACTAAGTATTCTATAGAATCCCTGAATTATACACGTTGCCATTAATAACATACCATAACAATTTAAGAAAACTTCATAGAATCAAAGTGAGTTCATTAAGGTCAATACAAAAAATAAACGAAAGAATATAAATGCTTAGACCGGAAGAAATACCGTAAAGAAATGAACATAAAAAAAAATTACGCGTGTTAAAGGACTGATTTTCACAATTCTACACTTTAATTATTATGTTATCCAAAGTTTATGATTATTTAAGTACTTATAAGAAACTAACATAACAATATGCTCAAACCAGATGAACATAAAAAAGACTTACGCGATCTCATTAATAAAAACGTAATTCCTAGTTATTATGCAGATTTTTATAATTTAAGTAGGTACCACCTTTTTCAAAGCGTACGATTGTCGTAAATGCCGTTATGTTTTAATCATTTTTACCAAGAAAGTAGCGTAATCGGCGTAATTTTTAATAGGCAATACTATCAGAAGAGACTGATGAGCATTAGGAACGTATTATACTTTTATTTCATTTTCTAGGTTATTAGCATTGACTTACAATTATAGTTATTAGCCTTCTTTTTTCGACATATGTGTTACAAACTTGTTGCGACTTGGTTTAATCTTCCAATAAAAGTTTTTCATTGTGTTATGTTTTCTTTATGTCCCAAAATGTAAAACTGTAACTTAAAACGATCTCATATTTACTATTATGGTGACTTATTTAGAAATAAATAGTTTCGTTTCACTAATATTCAGAAATAGAGTAACCTAAATATTAACAAGTCTTTTTTTTAAAAACACATGGTTTCAGACGAACATAGACCCATATTTGCACTATTTAAAATAAAATAGTAATTACCACTTTTTAAATTTTCTATATTTTTTTTGTAGATAAATAAGTCAAGTACAACACAAAATATTTTGTATTATAATTTTTTTTAAATGTTGTTCAATATTCTCCCTTTTTTACAAAATTAATGGACACGTCAATCTTTAATCAACGTTTTCCAAAAATTAGTTTTTTTGAGTTATGTCACTATAATTCTAAAGGTGCAATATCTCCGACCATGTTCGGTCATGGCGATTGCTACTTGGGTTGGCGTTGATGTATTCGAAGATAGTAGAAGTTGGGCAGCAATAGAGCTCTTTGTGAAAGAGTTCGTCCAGGAAAGTACTGCCACCTCACCTAATTTTGCTGCCAAGCAATAATGTGAGCATTACTGCGTTCCGATTTTAAAGGGTAAGGGTGCTAGTGAAATCACAGGACATAGGACTTGTCAACTTATGTTTCAGGGTGACAAAATCTGCGGCAGTGCCCCTCAGATCTATGCGATTTAAAAGTATAAGTGGCACTGCAACTGTTATGGACAGGGCACACGACTTGGTCAACCCGTCACTTGATATTATTAAAAAAAAAGATAACTATGTAGCCAATCTTCGCGGCGAACCCTTGTACACATTGAGAGCACGTGAATACACCGCCAATATAATTATAATTAATGGCAGACAAACACGTGGACTTGCATCTTCACAATCCCCCGCCATTCAGGGCGCAGTGCTGAATGAGATGGCATAATATTGCTTCTTCTCATATGTCACTTCTAAACATCTTTATACCGGTTACCTATCAGAAGACCGAAATGACATTTTCCTCGAGTTTGCTCGAATTTTCATAACCTCGAAAGTAATTTTGAAAGAAAAATGTTTTTTCTTGTAGAATAGCGCGCTATATCAAAAGCATCTAATTCATCAAGATAAGGGTTTCAAAAACTGAGACGATCTGCTGCGAAAAATTGACATCACTTAGACCATTCCAACGTCGTTATGTGATTATTTTAACAGATGAAAAGCTTGGTGTACCATCCACAATAAAATTTATCATTTACTAAACAAATCTCAGTAATAAGTCAAAAAAGGTTTTATTTTAGATCAAACCACTGTTATATATAATTGATTTTTTTTAAACGTACCTAGCTAGCGTACGTAAATAGGTAGGTTGGTAATTACTAAGCCTAAGCTGCACTTAAATAAAGTATTTGTACCCAATAAACTTGTAATGTTTGACCGCCTGTGTGTGGTGGCACAACGGTTGGCATTATGAGCGCTGTATAGGTATAAACAATTAGGGAAATTAATTTTTCAAAATTGGTTCTGGTCTAGGTGTTCCGAGTAGTGTCCTGAAGTGAATTCCGTTCCCCTGGTATTCATATTTCATACAGTACAGGCAATACCCTTTACAGTCCATTTCACACAGGATGGGTACTGTGACGTTTCCAATTTTAACGTTACACGCATACTATTTTTAACTAATTTGACAACCAGGTTACAAAAAGAAATAGTCATTTTGTTACAATGTACCAAAAACAAACAATATTTGTTGTAGTTATACTTTTAAGTAAAAATTATGGTATATTGAAATAGATAGAAAATAAATATAATAAACATAAATTACCCCAAGTACTCGATGCGTGAAACGGAATATGTAGGTATCCATAGAGATTTACAGCATAGAATCGATAAATCGAATCGACTATTATGTATCTCGCCGCAATATAAAAACATGCACCTTGTATGCGGGTAGTGTTATTTTGAGCTTTGCATCAAGTTTTTGGAGTCATTCTTCAAGTTTCGTTTCGTTGTTGATTTTTTTACTTGTTGTGTAGGTTTTAAATAACTTAATAACTAATAATTGAATCCTTTTCATTTTGTTTATTATTTATTCTTACATTATTGTCTCTAAATCGATTCGCTCTTCGTTACAAATTATCTCGATAAAATATTTAAATCGATTTTTTTTCATTCGATTTTACATTACTCCTCTAGAAATTTCAAATCTCAAACGTCATCGTACCTATGCCATGTGAAATGAAGAATAATTGGAGTGGTTGTCTGACTCACTTCTTCTTAATGTGGTGCCATCTCCTACCGGAGGTCGGCCATCATTGTGGAAATTTGGGTGTGTGAAGTAGTCGGAACAGTTCTGAGGTACTTATGTTGAACCACTCTGCAAGATTTTGAAGCCATGTGGTTTTTCTACGACCACGTCTTCTGCGGCCCTGGATTTATCCCTGCAGAATGAGTTGCAGTAGAGAGTATTTATCACTTCGCAGGATGTGCCCGAAGTTCGACAGCTTCCTCCTTTTTACAGTTTTCAGGAGCTCCAAGCCTTTCTGCATCCTCCGCAATACGTTGTCATTGGTGACTCTACCCGTCCACGATATTTTCAAAACTCTTCGGTAAACCCACATTTCCAAGGCTTCTGACACACTATTATTATATTCATAATTGATGGGATATTAATGCCTCCATCTTTTCCGAACTCCAAGTAGAGTCTTATTTTTGCCTTTCGATGGAATAGACAGGATCTATAGATACAGATATCTGTATTAGTAGATTGCAGACAATAACAAAATCACTAGAAAGTATCCAGGTCATTGTCCATTTAAGCTAGCAAGTAACGTATTGAAAAACAAGTGGCGATCAATATAATAAAATAATCATTGGTACAACATAATTGGGTCAATCGATACCATACGACACGCGTGCGGCTCATTCACGACACGCGTCCGGCTCGTAAACGACACGCCTCTCATAAAAAAATTATTATTTCAATGCAGTGATTATTATATCGAATATTTTGCGCAAATGTAATGAATGTATATGCATTTAATGTATTTTTATGCATTGCAGAGGATCTTTAATCTAAAGTGCAGTCATTAAATAATTACATTAAGGCTACAGTACGTATATAATATATTCATCGCCCGTAATTATATTGTTGCCAAACAACATCCAGTTTTAATTTCCATGATTATAAGGTCTTAATTTCGTTGTCCTCGCTTTATTACCTCTAGTTTACTTCTTCTGCCTACCCATTCGCTAAGATCAAAGTAATAAAAATACGCAGCCCACGACGTAAAAGGAAACCTTAGAAATTTGGCCGCTTGGTATTTTCACCCAATTTTCCGCAACGTTGGACACTAACTTATTTGCCGCAAACTGCTTTACATAATGCAGTTGCCTTGGCCGTTTAACTGTTGTTGGTATTAATAAATCCACTTTAAATACCTATTCCGAGTTCAAACGAGTCGTGGTTTCTAGCCGTTCAAAAGTCATGTTTCGGAAAAATTGTTTTTAGACACTCAGTACTCATAACACGTGAAACCAATACGATCGCTAAAGAAAAAATCTACTTTCGGAAAATGACCATTAAAGTTTCTAAAAACACAATTAAATTTGAAAAAGCAAGATATTCGCTTAATAACGGCATTGGTTTCAACGTGTAATATGTATCGATTACTAAAACAGTCAGTGGCATATTATTTTTATATAATAAAATCCTAGTCTACACGTAAATCTTTTAGAAGTAGGTACTCGTAAGTGCTCTTTATGGACTCTAGCAGAGCGCAGCAGAGAAAAATTTGAAATTACATACTTTTTCTTTTTGTAATAAGTCTGGCATATTCCGGTATAGAAAAAAATTTGAAAGAATATACAAATTTATATTTCGCACATGAAACCGAATACTGTAGTAACTCAAAATTGTGGAAATGAGAAAATACGATTTCGGAGTTCAAAAAATTACTGAAATAAACCAATTTTATATTCTAATTTATAAATGGATAACTAAATATCGTGCATAAATAAAAATAAACTCGTTATTAGCAGCGATCGGATTTGAGAGAGTTAATCTAGCTGAACTACAGAATAACTTGGACATTCTTCAAATTCTACAAATCACGGAACTACTCGGAGTTGATCATATTTGTATTTATATGCGTATTATTCATTGAAATTTGAGTACATTGGCAACAAATTATTATTTCCTATTTAGCCTTTTCTACAAATTATTGTCTCAAAAAATAATATAGTAGTTGTGTAGAAACACAACTACTATAATATTTTTTAGATACGTAAGTACCTATAGAAATAGGTACTTACGTATCTATTTTCTAAAACCAATTATTTTTAAAGGGCCAACATAAACAATAAAAAAAAACAAATTTTATACGCATTGATGACGAAATGGGTATTCCATACTGTGACAGTGTCCTTACACCGTCATCCCACCTTTTCGTATCGCCTCTCCCCACTTGTATCGTATCATTTTTTTCTTTTACTTGTATTTAAATTTTAAATTTGAATTATTCCATCTTCCTTCGCTTTCTTATTTTGTTTCGTACCACTGTCACTCCTTGCTCGACCGCCACAACAATCGGAGCTGTTTCAAATTCCATCGCGTATAATCGCTGATTTTGGTTCTTTACTACGTTTATAATCGTCATTAAATAAGCTAAATCGTGTGTAATAATCTATAACAGTCTACAGCCTTCGTACCTAAGATTACGTATCTGTAATTCAGTTACTCGGCCCATTTAGGGGTAAGTGCCTTAATATCGTAAATAATGTCATAAAGTGTAGGGACTGTTTTATACTATTGTACCTGTTTTTTTTTACATTTACCTTTTTATTGTTACAGCTTTTAGTTTTACTTTACTTCTTTTAATAAATTTTGTGGACCGGAAGTTTCCCGTTTCATTGCCGTGAACCAGGTCACGACTAGTTAGGGTTACAACCCTTTCAATACTAAGAAAACGTTCATACTTTAGATAAATTAACTCCATCACTTCCGATCACTGGCCATAAGATTCATTCAGAAGTTTTGCGAACTTTCAAATTATATTTGCCGAATTCCACAATTTTTTAAGTTACGACAGTATTTGGTTTCTTGTGCGATTATCCTGTAAGTTTTCTTTTTTATTGTAAGAATAAGTGCGTATTTGACCTCCATCTCACCTGATATAAAGTGACAATGAGGTCGACGATGGAGCATACATATCTTTCAGTCTTCTACTACTTCAACTATTCTCATTACCGTTGCAAACTCGTAAAGTTCGACAATAGTGCTATATAGTTTTGCACATATACGTTGGCTCCTTATTACACAAATTGAACAAACTTGGACAATTCACTAATTGTATTTCCAAGTCAGAAATATTCCGCAAGCATCAAACTTACCTCAACTCGCAACAAGTTCTGACTATTGTGCAGAAGATATTTACAATGGTAGTGGGTAGTTGGTTGGCTCAAAAGTTTGGGTTTGACTCTATGCAACGGATAGTTGCTTTGTAGTTAATATGTTGACAACAAAATGTGTTTCACTAAATCGTACATTCAAGAGAATACACTTTGATGTATGCGTTTTAAAATTTTTGTAGTTCGAATTAAACTTGACTTCGATGAAACTCCAAATACCAGAACAACTGCCTCTGTGACCGAACGGTTACCATACTGGACTACCACGCGGAGGTCCCGGGTTCTATTCTCGGGTCGAGACAAATATTTGTATGGCCTAGATTTATTTCTCTCGTGAGTTCGGGTGCAATTTGTGATAGTCTATGGCTATTAGTGTGTGCGCGTTAAAACAGCGATTCAGACCGAAAACGTCTGCTAGTAACTTAACACTCTTGGTCTATGAATTAACGTCATGCAGTATTCGTAAAAACACTAAGTTCGTGACCTTTTTTTAGAATATCAAGTAACGGGTACGAACAAGTCATGCGTGTGGTGGTAAGCGACACGTCTACCGTTAGTAGATCAATGTGTCTACCCATAAAAGTTGCTCTCAGACCTTTTAACCGCAAAGGTGTGAGACCTACCCCCAGCATCCTTCAAGACTAAATATATAACACGGAAATTGAAATGGTGACAGTACTTACCTGGACAGTTCTTGAAGAGTTCCTCAACAAGAAACTCCAATGCCCACATCGTATTTTCCATTATGCAATACCGACAATGTTTTTAAGCGTACTGGTAAAAGCATCTATAGAAAAGGACGCAATGAATAAGTTTTGTTCTGATTTATAACCATGAACCAAGTAAGTAAGTAAGTCTTCGGGTAAACCAAAGATTCAGAGTATTGAATGGTTTCAGAACATATTGGATTATAACTGACAATAAGTTTTTTTTTCAGACACAAGATCTAACGAGCAAAGTGAGGGACTTCAACGTCTAAAAATCTTAATTAAATAAAAGCTACTTCAAAGCCATTCCTTAAGGGGTGTTCAGTAATTAGAATGAGGCAAGGCGACCGCGCTAACCAACACCGCAGTTAAAGCGCGCAGTAAAAACATTGGCAAACTTCTTGAATCTTGGTTCTTTAGTGAAGTTAATTATTTAAAGGCGCTCTGACACATTTTTGTTCATCTTGAAAGATGTACTTGAAATCACCTGTGTGTAGATAAAAGATACACAGAGCATGAAGTATTTTTCAATTATAATTCTATATTTATAATATTTTTCTAGTTTTCACACACAGCTCAAGTTGTTTAGAAATATTTACTTCATAAAGCCCTTCATTAACTACATATATTCGTGCTGTGCCATAGAAAAAGTAGGTACTATAATTAAATCACAAGTTAATTACGTCTTATAGACTCAACATAGAGTACTTCCTAGGACCTAAGCTGTTAAAACTAGGTCATTGGGGCCCTGAGGCTACACAATTCAAGGACTGCTAAGTAAATATTCTAAAACCCATATACCTTTTACATTAAGTAAGGTAAGATAAACACTCTATTATCTTTTAAAATTAATGAAAACATTGAAAATTATCGTTTTTACATCTCGTCCATTTTCTTCCTTTCATTTTATGAAACTTTTCTAATTTTATAAATGGCGCTAATTATAAGAAATCTCTGCGCTAATGTTAGCTATATTTTAGTTAACATTCAGCATCCTTTCAAAGAGCGTTAATTCGCTGTTTTCAATTTTCGAATTCGTTAACCGTGTGCGCACGCGCGCTTTGCGCAACTGCCGAGGTAACGCGCCAATCAGAGCATCCCAACCTCTGTGAACGCCGTTTGGCAATTAGATTGCCGGATAACATTGCAATCGAGAGAGGATTTCCGCGTCTTTTCATGGCTCTTGAGATTCTTTTATTGCTTACCCGACTTTTTTGGCAGTTCCTAAAGTAATTCTTGGAAATTAGATGAATAGGCTTTCTAAGTGGCACATTAGATAGTAGGGTTGCTTTCAGAGAGCTATTTATCACTAGTTTATTTGTAGGCATCTATGTACATATAGAAAACGAATTTAGAATTCACAAAAACAGAATTGAAATTTATTAAACAGGTTTCTTTACACAAGACGTAATCTAATTTATCGGACAACAAAGTTGATCGGATAACGAGATTATTTTGGATAGGCAGCAAAAGATAATGGAGCTCAATTCCGTAAGAGTTCATTCAGAAAGTCAATAGAATAACTTCCAAATAACCAATCAAACTTTACCCGTTATCCGTCCTTTACGATACAAACCAGACCATTATCGTTTTAAGCGCCAATTTGAAAACATCTTTACTAATTTCAACATTATTTGTTAATGTAGAATTGAATGTAGCGTACCGTTATTGAATTGCAGACAACTATTAAATTTATTTTAATATGATATATATATATAACTAGAACGTTGCATGTATTCTGAAATTTCACTTTAGGTGCTTTATCGTTTCTTACACCAAATATGACGTCACTATATAGATAATGAAATATAAAAATAAAATAATAAAAATTTATACGCAACACTAACATCACTTTTAATTTAAAAAAAAACATTTACTACTTAGAAAATGCAACATGAAACTAAATTATCAAAATTTTGTAGGAAACAATGACATAACTTTTAATTAAAAAATCATTTAGTACTTAAATAAAGAGCTCTTTTAAACACAGAAATAAAATAATAAAATTGTATACGAAATAATGACATCACTTAAATTAAAAAAAAAATCACTTTGATAATGAACTATTGTAAAATACAAAAAAAAAAATTAATGAAACAATGACATCACTTTGCCCATGAGTGAACAACTAGGTCAATGGACGCATCTAGTTACATTATGTACTTAATAAAGACAATTTTCCGTGTAATTATAGTTACACACTTTTATTTGCAGTTAGTGAAATAGAATAACCGATTTAAAGCTGCAAAATTAGACCCCAGTTAAGTTCGCGATAAGAAAACATGCTTCCACCTAACAAAGGCAGATATTTGTATATTTTGAAGTGGTATTTACATCAGCAATCATTATTAAAATTGAAAGTATACAATTATAATAATAACAATAATAATAATATAATAACGCACACACTCAACATAGCCCCGCACTAGGGAAACCCTGGGTCGCGGGTGCCAAGGACACACACATAGACAACCACAAATTACATCCAAACGCACGAGAGAAATAAATGTAGGTCATACAAATATTTCTCTCGGCCCGGGAATCGAACCTGGGACCTCTGCGTGGCAGTCCGGCATGATAACCGTTCGGCCACAGAGGCAGTTATAAGTAATAATTATAAGTAATTAGTAGGTAGTTAAATCTAATGAGGCCAATCTTTTGTTATAATTATTATTTCATGAGGAAGAAGCAAATATTTCGCAGTTTTTTGTATTTATAACCAGTATCATAGAAAAATGCGCTTTCACGGATTATTACAAAAAAAAACCACTATTTTAATACGCCGCAGATCGACTTCCAAGCTTATACTAAGCAAATGTTCAGTAACTTTTTCTAGGAACCACACAAAAATACATACGTACAAAGTTCTTGATGTGGCCTTAATGGATCTTCCTACTCTTTGTAAGTCTTGAAACCAGTGCAAGGATGGGTTTCTAGGTCAGTTTTAGGCGGGGAAAAGGATGTTAATACAGTAAATACACACATATGGCACAATGGAAATCGTTTAACTTAAAACCCATAAACACGGCATTTTTATCAATGAAATAATTAATATCCTATTGAATTCATAAGAGCGTGTAAAATACAATAGCAAAATGTATAATGCATACCTTTCTTTCTCGTGTGGTGATGGCGGGTACTGTAGAATTGTCTGCTGGTTCTCCATTTCCACCACGCATTGCGTCCCAAGTTCGAGTTCTGCAAGTACAAATAATATAAGTTACATTTCTTTTTTTTATTTTTAAGTAAATGGACTTGCTCTTGACTAAGCCCTGGAGCAAAGATATAAGGTGGAATAAGCCGTGCAGAAGATTCCTATTCCATTACTGGCCTGTGCGCATAATAAAACATGACGAAAAGACGCTATTTTCTCATCCAAATAATAAAATATTATTTTAGAGGTAATCTGTTGCAGGAACAAAACTCGATACGCTTGCCGGGTTTGTAGGCGTGTCAATCACATTGGTGATAATACCTATAAAATAACTAGCACACGTAAAAGACATACCAGTTAAAGGCATGTCAGCAAAAGGAATGCCAGTAATTGGCATTTCAGCAAAAAGCTTGCGTTTTCTAGATTGAGTTAGTGACCCTTTATTTACCACGGCTGGCACCCATAAAGTATCTTTGTTTATGTCATGTAAAGCTATGTTTCATTTTAATTTAGTTTTTGTTCTGTTTGTGATTTCGCTTTGTCATTATTTATTTGTGTCTTACGTGCGAATTTTATATATTATGTCTTTAATATATTTATTTTTACTTTTTTCTAGTATAGTGTCATTTGTGACAGTCAAATAAATGTATTTTCATTCTTCTTCTAAGCGTGCCAATAAAAGGAATGTAGAAGGCAATTAGCTACTGGCACTGCGTCAGCTACAGGTACGTTTGTTTATGCCCTTAAACTTAGTTACCTATCTCCTAGGTTATATAAGTACGTATGTAGTATACATATGGCAACATCAATAAGACAAAGCAATACATTACGTACCTATATTATGATCTACAATGGCTTATGCCGTAAACTGACATAATATGCAAGTCATAACATTTCCGTAGAATAATAACCATCTATTTGTCAAAGGAAAGTCAGAAAAATGCAAATTTACCATGTAATGTTGAATTCATAACCTCATGTATAACCTATATAAGATACTGACAGTAATGATCATATTAGTTACGTGACGTATGAAATAACGCGTTTTAGTGCCTATGCACACGGCGTATTTTTAACGCACAGATGACGCGCGTTGATGCGATTCAAACGAAATTCAGAAGTACCCAGTAAAGAATTGCACACGTTCGCAAATTCAGTTATGTTGTTATTATTATGTTTTTGTGTTATACATAACAATGTATTTCAATTGCATTTATTCATAGTCAATTTTTTTTATGAAATAATTGGTTTTTCCCTGTATAACAGCGATATAGACGTGCCGTAGTCGCTCGCATACAAAATGTTAATCTCTCCTCAACGGTAATACTAAGGCATCAGTCGACACAATAAGGGCGCGTTCAAATTAGCCCCTGCTAGCCGCGCTGCAGCCGCGCGGCAGTCGCGCTGCAACCGCGAGGCCGAATAGTGATGTTTTATCTTTCGACTCAGTTACACGATGGATTCTGACGAAGAAACGTTACTTTCACTTATTTTTTTAAAACTGAAGAAAAAAAATTAAAAAGAATACCAGACCGTATTAACATAATCGATAACGTATAATCGACGTCATCGATCGACAACGAGTATTATAGACGTTTTCGAGTTATTTGGAAGTGCTTATTGAGAATGTGGCATTAATTTCTAAATCCAAGATGGTGGCCAAGAATTTTCAATATATAATTCTCGTTATTGACCGACAATGTCGTAGGCACCTTTAGAATCCGTTCGTTACCTTTATTTTGTCAAAATAATCAAAATGAATACTACCATTAAATAGTTACAAAACTCGATTTACGAAAAACATTTGTAAATAGTTTTCGCCTCGTTTACGGGTTTTTATGGGATTTTTACGTTTGTTTAATACTATTCTTCACACTTGTATTCAGAACGAAAAGGTATATAGTTAGGGAGGTCAGAGTTCTTGGGGCACACACTTCACGTATAGATATCAAACATTACTCACAACCTGCTATGTTTTTTCATTTGTAGTTTTAGTTTCAAAATTATCAATAAATTTTAGACATAAATTTTCCCATGCCTTTTTTTCCAGTCGATTAGAATAACTGGCGGAACTGATATCCCATATTGCAAGGTGTTGTTCTGCATTCTCTATAAATTCTTCAACTCGATTTTCGTCCCATCGTAGTTAATTTGAATAATTAACATGTAAACCTCACTAACCGTGATGCAACCGCGCGGCGGCCGCGCGATAATAGCGCTGCTGCAGCGCGTCAAGAAATTGTATGAAAAGTGACAATCGCGCGGGCGTCACGCGGCCGCCGCGCGGCTGCAGCGTGGCTAACAGCGGCTAATTTGAACGCGCCCTAATGCTTACGCCGATTTAATTCCTGCTTTTAAAAAGAAAATAACCGACTCTATTGAAAATAAAATTGTGGATTTCCATACAACGTTCACATAATTGGTAAAACATAGAAGTTTTAGTTTTTTGAACTGTGATCAGACGTCATATTCGTCGTGTGGAAACGCACTTACTGTTTCTCTTTTGTTGTGAACAAAGTCAGTGGTCAATAATCAGCTCAAAAATTCGATCGATACTATAGATTGATTTATGAGAAAGCTTCATCAAATATGACTACATGCATTTTAAACCGACTTCAAAAAAAAAGGGGGGGGAAGTTCTCGTCTGTTTCTGTTCGTATGTTTTTTTATCTGCGTGGCCAACTAGGGAACGGAGCCAGTTTCGCGCACTTTCCGGTAACCGATTTCAATAACTTGGCAAATAGATTTAATTCCACGAACTTTCTAGGTCTAAGGACAAGTTTAGGCCATATTTAGTCCGTCACGCTGACCCAATGTGGGTTGGGGACTTCACACGTTTTCCAAGGGTTGTGAAGCGTTTCCAACATGTTCGTTTTATCACAATGTTTATTATTGCTTAATGCTTATTTTAAACACATATTTGTTTATAATAAGATCTGATTATAATGTACCTTATTCTGACAAATAAATAAATTAATTGATTGATAGATTGAAATGTTTTCCCTCATCGTTAACGACAACCACATACGAGTACTGCCATAGGGATTGGAACCGACATCTGAATTGAGAAGCAACCGTTCTCTCACTGGGCTACCACAGCTCTTAAATTATTCTACGCAAATTAAAAAGTCATGTTTGTTATGACTCAGTAAGAGTTGCGTGACTTAATTTAGGGAACTAAAGATCTTAACTCTGGCACCGTTCTACATTTATCAGGTATGCGCATTTGTTAAATAAAATTAAGGCCGTGTTCTTTGCATGCCTTGGTGGGAAAAGTACGTACGTGTGTAAAAAGTCAAACAAGGCCTTAATATTGCATTTTACAGAATGACAGTGTTTGTATTAGCCCCTCAATTGTTGGATAAACAATCAAACGCTGCACGAGAACTAAATTTTAAACATCTGAAAATTAAATTGCATCATTCATTCATTTAACGCTGTAAAATGCAATTATATATACATATGTGTAAGTAGAGTTTTAAAGTTTATCTTTTTAATAGACTTCTTAGGTTTTCGCGATTGCTATATATTGGAATTGAAACGGGTCGTTGGGTCACGGTTCCATGGTGACGGACTGACACCATGGAACCTGTAAGGAACCCGAAACGTTGATTTGTTTGTAAAAACAAATATTCGCTATTTTAGAGCCGAAAAATAGTTTGATTTTCTTATTTTTTACTAAATTTTAATTGTCACTGCTTGCTTTGATGTTATAGTATTAATTTATATTTAATTGCATTTATAAATATATATATTTAATTGAAGACGTTTACCACGTGTTGATGGAATGTGTTCAGACCATGTTCAGACTGAAGATTTAGGAGCAGTTACGCATTGCGGGCAGCACACGACAGACTGAGTGATGTCTTTGTCGAACGAAATCAAGAAACTGTACAAATGTAATTTACTGTGGTGAAATGTAAGGAATAACATACACACGTTATAATACTTTCATTTGATTTTTTTATTTTTTTTATTAATGAATGGCTTGTGAGACTAGTTTGTTGTCTCAATTCTACCAGTGTCCATTACGTGTTAGTTCATAAATATCATGGAGGGAGTGTACTTGTGTAGTAAATTTGTTCGGTAACTCAGAGGGAGTATCTGAAGACATTTTTGCAACTTGCATTTTTACTAGAAATATAAGCAAATAAATGTCCTTTCTATCTTCGTTTTTCCGCATGTCACGTTAAGTTACATTTTGTGTCTTACTTACTCGTTTATGCACATATTGTGATTATAAAATTTGGCGTGTATAATGCGATGAGCCAACAAAAAAAAAAACTTTTTCCTTAGGTCTCCAACTTCCTTTATTGCACATTATACATTACAAAGAACAGTCATGTAAATGTATAAGAACAACTAATGTGCAAGAGGTTAACTTTATCTATATTATAACTTCTTCTAGGCAACCTTAAGAAAATTCTACGACGGTACTAAATCGATATTTCGTTCTCTATTCGAGTCATACTATGCAAAAATGATAATGGCATTTTTATACATTTTACTATAACGAAGTTCCAGAATCGCATTTTCTTAATTTTATTTATTTTATATAGATATCTTTAAAACCTTACCTTAACACTGCGTCAGAAGAAGAGGTAACGGGTTGGATTCCCGATAGAATCAATTTGGAAAGGAACTTTTTTAAATTGCTTCTCGTTTGGGTGTTCTGAGCATTCCGGGTAATGCCCTCGGTTTGAATCTCATTGCCCTTATACTTATAGCAAAGGGAATTCCCTAGTTTGAATCCAGGTAATTGGTGTAGTTGTTTAGCGCATTATTTATTTAAGCCTCGAAGTTGATTGACAAGGGTTTTTCCGAAAAAATAAGTATCTGGCAAAACAACCAATAACAATCAAGTAACTTACGTATTTCATAAAGTGTACAAATAAGGGCAACGAGCAAACAGTGACGGATGAGCGGAAGAACATATCCATCTATATTTCGATGCCGAGATAATGAAATTTCAGATTATCGATAAAATGAATGTCGAATATTTGAGCTTACATAAGTACTTAATAAAATGATCGAAAAGCTGATACAATCGTTATGGTATATATGAAGTTATTAAATATATATGTCGACGTATGTATACATTTAACACAGGATTAATTTATTGGCGACCTCCGTGGTTTTGCACTGTCTGGTTGTGTTAAGGGTTTGCACTGTCGGCGCTAGACGTAGAGATCCCGCATTCGATTCCTGGTAGAGCCAATTTGGGAAATGAACTTTTCTAAAGAGGTTCTGGACTGGGTGATCTGAGTAGTGCTTCAGGGTGCATTCCATTGCTTTGATACTCATAGTACAGGGAATTAGCTAGTTTAAAACCGGGCAATCAACATGGTTGTCGAGCAGATTTTCATCATATTATTATGTTACAACACAGGCTAGTTTCCGTAAATTTTATGTGGGGTGGTTCCAATCGATTTTGTCGGAGCCAACATGTAGTGCCGCGAAGATTTTATATGCATGTCGGGTTTATTATAGTAGGTAGTATTTTGATTTATCTGTTTGGATTTTATTAAGTATTTTCTAGAACTATTGTTTCTCCTTTACATAAACAATAGCTCTAGAAAACTAGCTGACGTGTTCAATAATTATCAAATGCCCTAAATAAATAAAGACTGAAAAAACTTGATAGCGTTGTTTCAACGCAATAATCCTTTATTAAAAAATTTAATTAAATCAAAAATTATTTACAAAACAAATACGACGATCTCGGTGGTCCAACGTTTATTGGGTACGATTGTCGGTTGGACTAATTCGGGAAACTTTTATAAATTGGTTCTGATCTAGTTGATCGGGTATGCATAGTACGTTTAATTTCCTAGTTTGTGAACAGGTAATCGACGTGGTTGTCTAACACATTATCATTATTAAAACACAAATAAAGATATGAGCCATTCATATTCAGACAAAAGAACGTCAATATCAATTCAAATTATTCGTTTCTTTTTAATTAACTGAGATTCGATTAACAAAATATCATGATTACACCACGAGCGATCTCTTCTCCCTTCCAGTAATAGAAATAGCTTTATTTCTACAATAGGTCGATCCTGAAAAGGCTAATGAAATACGATAGATAAAACCATCCACTAATACCAATTTTGAAAGCATTCGTGCTCGTTTACTGATAAAAGAACTACGAATTTCGTACCCTATGGAACGCTTGAGAAGATTTAATCTCTGTAATTAGTTTTAGTTTTAAGGACCGGTAATCAGTGGTGTTCAAATTCGTCCCCACGGCAGAACATCAAACACAACTCTATACGAACTTAGTAATTCTGTGTACACGTAGAATAGGTACGTGGATGTTATGCCAGCAGTAGTTGCGTTTTTCTTCATCAGTTCAGCGTGTACTCGTGCAGATTCGTTGAAGTGTCCAGTAGCGTTCTGAGCCAAGGTACGTCTCCACTTGGGCGCCCTTAGGTCCAAGTGGAAGCGAAAAGCGTAATGTCTTTTTCGCTTTTATCGCATGGACATAATGCTGTCTCTGACCGACTCAAGCCGATTCCGCGTTATGAGTATGGCGAGTGACGCTTTTGTCCGGTGGCGCAGTCGAGGCCAGCTGCCAAGTGCAAAATATCTTTCATAAAAAAGACATTTTTCTTTTGCATGATAATTGTATTTTGTTATGTACACGTTCCGAAATAAATTTTATCATAAAAGAGCCGTATTTTCGATCAGCCTAAGCTTTAGACCTTTTTCCATAAATTTGCAATTATGCGTATGCGACGTAACTTATACCAACAGGGCTTGCACGACAGAACGCGACTTCCGCGAGAGTGACATAGAAGCGCGATATATTGCTACAATCGTACATTAGATGATAACTGGAGAACTGAATATAACAAACAATGGTAAACTATGTCAGACTGAATAGTCGGACGTCGGGTCTGAGTAGTGGACTAATGTTAAAACGTACATATATTGTGCATGAATTATATACAGCCATACCAATTACCTGGTTTCAAATTCGGAACTTTCCTGTGCTGCAAGTGCCAGAGCAACGAAATTCAATCCGGGGCACTACTGCACTACTAATTCGGGGCACTACGCGGAACAGCCAGACATCAGTAGTGCACCAATTTAGGAAAGTTCGTTTTCCAAATAGGCCCTAACGGGGATCGGAACCCCACCTAGCGCCTACAGTTCTGATGATTAGGTACAACAAGATATATTAAATTGATAAACCAGCCATTGAAAGTGAACCTTGCGCTCTATTAATGAACGCTCTATTAAAGATCGATATTAAAAGTCTTGGTTAAGTCTTAGTTTGTTTTAATAAAAATATCACATGAATGCATATCAACAATTGGAAATGAACCTATTTTTTCGGATCTAAATCGGGTTGAGGTATATTTGTTTTTTCAAACATACCAACGTTTCGGGTTCTTTACATGTCTCATATAATTTCAATATTCTAATAATTAGAGTGTAACCTAATATCCATATATTAATAAACGTCACTTAGCAACTTTGGCTAAACATCGTTATTGAATCCTGATCAATCAATTGCAGTCAGATGGACGGTATTATTCGAGATGCTGATGATTACAATCTATTAATAGAGCTGGAGATGTTATTCCGAATTCTGAGTGACATTTCAGCCAAAACGGGCGTAATACCGAGCGTAGAAACTGCTTATTAAGAGAGGTCTTGAAAGCCTTCTGTTTAAGTAGTAACTATGCTCCTTGTCACAACTAACTATATCCTTATCATAAGTAACGTAATCGACATTTTCAGCAAAATTGAGTTCTTAACATGTCTGGGACCAACGATACGAAATCGAATCGCTTTTTATATATATTATTCAGTTTCAGGTTTATTGTTAAGTTACCGTAATTGACAAATTTATTAGATAAAAAAATTTTTTTTTGGGCTGAAATGCAAATGCTTTAGTCATTGACTTACAAATAAATGGACGACGGGTCTAATACAAAAACCACGAAAAAAATGTCCCAAGTCAACCTATTCGAAATTTAAATTGTAATGTCATCGCAGTATCGCGCTGTCAGTCGAACAAATGAAGACTAAAGCGGAGTTTGGCGCTCTGTATACGATTTTAGCGCCTTACAAGTGCGGACACTTTTTAGCGCGGACCCGACGTCCATATAATTGTAAGTCAATGGCTTTAGTAATAAAATTGCTTTAGTGGTAGTTAAGCACCTTGTGAAAGAGTTTGTCGAAGGAAGTACTGCCACCTTACCTATTTATGCTGCCAAAGAGTAATGTGAGCATTACTGTGTTACCGTTTTGAAGTGTAAAGGAGCTGGTGATTACCACACTATGGACACTAGAGAAACCCTGCGTCGCGGGTGCCAAGGACACACACATAGACAACCACAAATAGCCATACAAATATTTCACCCGACCCGGGAATCGAACCTGGGACCTCTGCGTGGCAGTCCGGCACGGTAACCGTAGGGCCACGGAGGCAGTTAAAATTAGAGGCACATGGGCTTGTCAACTTATGTCTCTGGGTGACGGGTACAGCGGCAGTGTTTCTTCTTTGTTTGATCGTTATGATTTAAAAACACTGAGTGGCACTGACCCTGTTATGGACAGACGAGTCGCTTACCACCAGGCGCACGACTTGTTCGTCCCATCACTTGGTATTATTAAAAAAAGCTATGACAACGAAGGCAGAACTCTTAGGTAGCGGATCAACAAATATTCTCGTACGTATTCGTAATAAAAGAATACTAGAAGCCCTGTTCATAAAGGAGTTCCTAGCTCAGCGACGAGGCTTATGAGTTAATGATAATGCCGATGATTTACCAGCCAACATTAAATAGGTTACCAAGTCACATGTTAGAAACTTAGAAACATAACAACACTATGAACATACAGAGCATGTAATTACGTCTCTTTTTAATTCCACTAAATAATAGTCGTCACTGTTTGTGACTGCAACGGCCTTACACTGTAGGCGGTAGTTATACATACATAAAACACATGAGAAACTATCTCATGACCACAAAAGGTAAGATACACGTTCTATGTAACAGTAACCGGTGAATCAACTTGATGCCGACGTGTCCGTGGTCTTCAAATCCGGTTTCAACGTGTTCCCACTTCAAAATGTAATAAATACTGAATAACTAATTATAAAAAACTCCTAGGTGGACAACACATGGAAATGTGTTGATTCAGGCTTTTGTAAAATAGTTTTTTCTGTTATTCTAAGGGCGCGTTTCCATTATGTCCTGACGACAGATTGTCGTGCAGTTTAAAGTGTCGTGGCTTGCATATTGAAATAAAGTTGTTCACATATAGTACCTTACGGTTAACTGTCGTTCACGACTATTTTGACGTTACGACGACTGACTGTGTGTAATAAAAAAATAAACGTAAAAATTGAATGACAGATAATCGCAGCTTCAAACGATTCTACCGTGAACCGGTAAATAGTCGTCACGATCTAGTGGGAACAGCCACAGTCACGACAGATAGTTGTGATATGGGAACGGGCTATAGTCGCGACAGTCGTCCAACGATAAATAAAACGTTACGACATAATGGGAACGCGCCCTGAAGTGACTCGACTTTGACGCAAAATAATCTTTAATGGTTGGTATGATTTTTTTTTCATATTTTTCATACTTAGTTTTCCAAAGCCATAATTTGCTTATAACCCTGGAGGTCACTTTTCAATATAGTAAAAACATTCCACCTATATTTACTTTGTACAGAGGATATCCAAAAAGAGACAGGCAACGTATTTTGCATTAATAAATACTATTTTTGTTCCAATAACAAAATGTTCAAAAACATTATTACAGTTCCCTCATACTAAATAATGCATTGGAAACTACTGTACCGTACCAAATATGCTGTACAATTTGTTCAATGTAATTCACTACATGAATACGATACACGAGTCGATATTTCGGCCCTGACACTGATATTACTCATATCAAGACGTGAACTATTTAAATTTTTATATTAGATCGAATCATGCCATATTATTACTTTTAGTAATTTCTATGGTTGCTTAAGTTAGCAGCCAACAACAATTTTACATAAATAAAATTTTATGTAACAATATAGAAAAGGTAATAAAAGGTGTAAAACAATTGACGATTACCTGACGATATCTTATGCAGTCAATGCAAAGATAAGACGATGGAAGTCAAATATTGTACGACGAATTAAGGCGCATGATCGTTACGCTCTATGTATTTGAATTGTGACTGTACATAATGCTAGAATCGATTTAAAAAATTACGTAAAGACATTGCAGAAAGTGGAGCAACCGCGGGCGGAACGTCCACAAGTTTATTTACCATGACGAATGCAGTGAACGTGCTGTATTTTTGTTGAAAAATAAATATTATTGGCACATCGTGAACTCGATCTTTTGAAATTCTTTTCTTTATTGTCTTTTTTGCTGAGTTGCCTTTTACTTGTCGATTAATATGTTGCTCACCGTAATCAGACGCGTATAAAAGTATGTGACTTCACATGGCTAGTCAAAACAAACTCGCAATATTAAATGTGCATCAAATATCTGAAATGCAAATTTCTACTAGAGTTTTTTTAATAACGTCTGGAATTGTATAGGCTAATTATGCATTCAGTAACCTGGGGTCTGTGGAAAAAAACGGATTCGTTCGTAAAATCTGATGTTTTATTATTGTTTTTTTATTAAGGGGTCGGCGACATTTTTGTTTGATGTCCGAGGGTCAATAAGACTTGTTTTAACTCTGAGAGTTATGAAGACATGACAAGTCTACTAAGAAAAAATTAAGGAATATTCAACAACAGATAAGGTACAAATGATTCTAATGTTATTGAAAGACTTTCTAGTGTTTTCTACAAGAAGTATGAGTGTTAGTTACTCGTAAAAATTTACAGAGTGTGGGCAGCCATTTTATTATAAATTTAATCACAGTTTTAATAAGTATTATTGCTACGTGTCGAGATGATAAATATCAACCCTTGATTTTTTAACATTAATTGTGCAAATGTGGCCATAAGAATAGACCTATCTACCTTTGAAAATATATAAAAAAGGGAAGAAATTGGCAAACATTAAGTTAACGAAAAATATTTAACAAAAAAAATCTATTGTTCAAAGAGCATGGTGCATATGGTACACAAGTAAGTAAATGTTTTACATAAAAATGTAATAAATTTCATTAAATAGGTTGGCCATGTGAGAAAAAATACAAACCTCTTTTAGATTGACTATGGTCATTGTATTTCATTCATGTGTACCACAAGGTCATATCAATTTGAGGCTGAGTATCATGTAATCATAGCCCAAAAATAGTATTTTATCAGAACAAATTATTATGTTGGTATTGATTTCTGTGTTGAAACAGGTGCAAAGTGATAGCAGCTCAAGACTAAATCATTTTCTTGATTTATCTACCTGAAATGACACTACACACAATGTATATTCAAATTATGAATACAATTTTGAACAGACTGCCTTCGTTATCTTGCCGCAAGTCACTTGTAGTATTCCATTTATTGTTTTACAAAGATAAATATTAATTTCACACAACACTTTATAATATTTTAACATAAATAGTAATTGTTATTCCGTATTGCAGTATCCACATTGTTTAAAATAATACCATGCAAAGGGAAATAATTTTAAAATATTATGTGAATGTTTACATAACAATAATTCATAATTCAGTTTACATTCATCCAGTAAAATATTTATTAAATACAGTCTTAGAATGTATTTAATAATAATATTATTTTGAGTGTTAACCTAAAAACCAAATACAGACAACTTATGTAAATTTCATAGAAATTTCAGATTTCGTAGTAGGCCCATAAAAAAATTATTCAGGTTCATTACACAAAGACATGCATAATTTAATGATTATTAACTTATAAAAACAGATCTATAAAGAAAGGAAAATAAAATGTAATAAATCACTACATTGAATCTTCAGTGTCACATTCAAATGATAACAAAATTAATTATGATCATATTGCAAACAGTGTCTCGGCTCCAATTGCAATTATTAAGAACGTAATATTTTACCATGTCTTTAACCATATTAATAAAAGTTAAAGAATAACAGGTTTGCTTAACATTATTGATTTATATCGTAAATAAACACAACGGTATTATAGATTTTTTAAACAAGGAAATTAAATAAGAAATACACAACGTTACAGAAGAATAAATTATCTGTATGAAATTATGCAAAATTGTTCAGGAAATACTATAAAAATCGACAACAAACTATATTTCAAGAGTTTGGCGCGTAATGCATTGCATTTACACGAAATAAAGTCTTTGAAACAATAATTGGCGTTATCAATACTCAAGTACAGGGCGTAGATAAATTTTTTCACACGTAATCACCCATAAGATAGCAAATTTCTTTATAATAAATGATTGAAACCAGCTTACCTCGCCTACTAAAAGGACGAACCCGAACGGCTACTTTTATCTTATCCGAGGCCATTTTCACATTTAAATTACACAGAAATAATCAAAACACAACACTATGCACATTAGAGTATAACAAATTATTGCACATATTCACCCATATTCTAAAACAACAAAATACATTGTTTTACGTTAGAAACACGACGTTCCTGAATTGACACTGCCCGCCATGTTGTTTTTCCAGCTGAATAGTGCTTCCAAAAACCAAAACCGAAAGTCGATAAAATCTGAATATCAACCGAATATTTGTTCTTCAGAAATATTTAGGTCTAACACACTTTTCATGTCTGTTTTCAGTAACAAAAATAATCTATTATAACATTGCTAATGTACAATTGCTTAGTTTGAACTCTTGAAATATTTTCGGATATGTTTCATCGATTAATTTTAAGAAAGCCCTAATCTTATGTTACCATAAAAATGTTTTTATTTCATGCGATAATTGAAATGGTTCGCAAGAGAGTGCTGTTTACATCTCCATTTTTTTTTAATTTATTGTTGTTTCAAGTCTTAATAGAACTAAAGAAGTTGTATATTTATTTAATATTTATGTGCTTTGTGACGTAAGTCATTCGTCATTAAAACTTATATTTAGTTACAAACATCTTATTTCTTTAAATTGCATAGGTGTTTTACAACGGGTTACATTTAAAAATACCAGAATATTTTCCCTATAGATGGCTGATTAAGTATTAACAAAGACCAGAGGTAAGTATTACGCGAGACCGCTGCGCGCCGCGCCACTAAAATACTACTTTTAATGTGGCTGAATACTGGCAACAGTTGCCATTGTACTCTGAATTTTTATCAGACAAAGAAATAAAATGAGTTTTTTTTAATGCTGTTTTATTTTACTTTCAACGTAGTTTTTTCGCAAATGTATTAAAACACGTTCGTTTGTCGTAATCGGTCGTTTGATACACGTGCGGATTTGTAATTTTCACTTGTCTCGAGTCTTGAACCAAGCCTCGAGATTCGTGAATAATGACTAACTTTCTGCACTTGTATCAAAAATAACTACCTATTATTGTAGTGACGGTTACAGTAACCAGTGTCAGTCCTTGCCAGCGAGAGCCGTGCTTGAATATCGTTTATATTAGTCGTGTTTTCGTTTTTGTTGTGTTCACAAATTTGAAGACGACAATAAGTAAAGCTATAACTGAATCGAAGTGTTTACCTGGCATAAACAGTATGTTGCTTACCACCAGGCGCACGACTTGTTCGTCCCGCCACCTGGTATCATAAAAAAAAAGAATAAATAAAAAAACATTACGTGATGCCTACTAAAAACAAATAAATCAAATGATAATACTTAGGCAGGCATGCCAATGACGCTGGAGGTAGTCCCTGAATCAATATAAAATTGTCATAATTCTAGGCTTCCATATAATATCAAGTGACTTGTAAACTTTATGAACATGTTGCGGGACATGAACAAGACCAATAAATCTTGAATGTAATTAAATTTGATAAATTCTCATTCCCTTTGTCTAATTAATGATTTTTGACTGTTGTCTATTTCATGAAAATGGTATGATTGAGGAATAGCGTAACGTTTTTATTACTCGTTGAACATTGAATTTAATTGAACAATATCAATTAATTTGAGCAATTTCAGCAAGAATATTTGTTTATGGTCATTTTGTATTTTGGTGTTTTGGTCAGTTCTACGCAGCATATTCTGTAAAATAAAATGTAAACAATGTGTAACTTGAATAATAAAATTTTTAGCATAGATTTAGTATTTAGCACATACTTTGCTGTAGCTAATTCCACTTAGCGATGGAACGAGTTGTAATTTTTTCAATTCGAGTTAACGTGATTGCTTGACGCGATTTTTGCAGCTCGAGTGACTCGACTTGGTATCTGACAGAGCTATCGCGAGTCGAAAGTCGCAAGCATAGATATAGAAAAAAAGGGAAGATATGTAATGACGCTATGTAGGATCGGCTTAGAGGATGAAAAGAAATAAAAAGGATCGGGTACCGATGTCGCCACTTTCCTATATCTATGGTCCTAGGTCCTATACCGATGCGGCGTATATTCGTATTATGAACTCGAACCGAACGATTCACCGAGTTGGGCATGATCGGACGGCTGACCGTGATTCGAGCGCGGTACGAGTGTCGCATAACTGACCGAATGAGAACGAATGAACGAGCAAGTGCGCTGTATGAATGAAGTACTCGGTTCGGCGCGCGGTCGGGAGAGTACCGTACCGAACTAGCTCGAATTCATAAAAAAGTAGCTCGAGTGGGAGTAATTTGAGTTATTTAACTCGCCATCGCTAATTCCATTACATCCATTGTAAAAATTTTATGTCGCATAGTGCATAAATAATAATATCGAACGCGATACACGCTGTTCTTATAACAGAAATATCATTCATATCATTTGTAAGTTGGTACTAAAATAACTTGCTTTCTATGTGCTAAGTGCTCAACAGTTTTTTAAAAGGAATTGAGTAAATTGTTCCTACAAGAACTCTGAAATAGGCAGTTTGGTCTCTGACCTTCGCCGATTCCGTTGGGAATGAAGAAAAAAACGCAATTTTGACAGATGACAAATCAAAATTACAAAATATTTTCGTCGCGTTTTCTCATATTTTCGTAATTTCCGAATATCACTTTTCCCTTTCAAAGTTATCTTTTGTTTAATATTGTACATATTTATCTCGTCAAAGCTAAAATGTCTAATGATCCAATGTTTGGTTGGGACCTAACTTTCAGGACTGTTGAGAAAGACATAAAACGAAAGTCTGATGTTCTCGTTGCATTTATTCATTGGAACTTAATGAAGAGAGGTTTCCGGAGCATCGGTGTTGGAGACGAGGTGAGTATTTCATTTGTTGATTTAGTATTTCACTGAGTTTTACTGCGAAGTCAATTCTGGAAAAGCGAAGGTTATCCAAAATGTTGTACTTTGTTTACTTCACACCGGTAAACATACTTAATCCTAAGTATATAGAATTATATTTACCAAATCCATGGTGCCAAACTAAAACTACCTGTCATAAAAAGTATACTAATATGTAACTGCTGCATAGTTTCTGCAATCCATAACTTTGCATTAATCTCACTCATATACAACCCGTGACTGTTGGTGTTGTCTATGCACCTCACTACAGGTTTCCCATATTTTTTAACCTTTTGGTTGCCCCTTTGGTACATCTGTCATTACCACACCTCACAATATCTCTTTCCCATCTTCATTTTGCCTCCTGACTTCCTATGTCTTGGAACCTTAGAAGCAGGGTAAGGTTTAAATATAAGGCATATGGGTAGATTAAATGGTAGTGTTGGAAATTAGTAGTATATTCTGCCTCTAGGCTAATATTGAATAATATTCTGGCAGGCAAATGTATTTGCAATAATCAGGCAAAATTTTTGCCTGATTATTGCATGTAGGAAAATTGACACAAAAAATACCACTTGTTATTTCACTACAGTATAATTTTATACAATAAAACAAAAAAGTTTAATTTCAATTGAAGAAAGTAATTTTACATTATGTGGGGCGCACTGTCAGTTTCCGGAATGAATAAGAAAAAAATACTAGAAATGGTCAGAAATGAATTTAATGTTTCTCCATTAGCGTTAATGCACTTTTTCACACATTAAGGAACCAATTTTGAAAACATTAATGCCACTCCTCCATGACAATCTCTGAAACATATTTTTCATACTGTTCGACAGCCACTTCAGGTGATGAAAATCATGGACCGCGTAAGTGGTTCTTAATTTTTGGAAATAAATAAAAGTTACAAGGTGCGAGGTCGGGACTGTACGCGTGATGACTCATAAGGTCAACATGTACACCTTCAAAAATTCATTTGTCTGTCTGGCCGTGTGAGAACTGGCATTATCATGGTGCAACAAGATACGCCGTTTACGGTTATTTTTACAGAGTTTGTAAAAATCTCATCTCGAAAGACCCATATGCTCAATTGCTGCTTTGTTTTGGGATTGTAACTATAAATCCATGTTTCGTCACCTGTTACTATGTCCCACACCAAAGTTGACGCCCCTTCGTTCAATCTGGTAAGCATGGCATTGGACCAAGTGACGCGATCCGTTTTTTGAGCATCAGTCGAATTGGGACGACGTGGGACCACCAAGAGCACAGCTTTTTCACACCCAAATGTCTACACAAACATTGATTTGATACATTGATTGTACTTGACTCATGCCTATGCCTAAAGATGCCCAAATCTCATGGTATGTCACATGCTTGTCTGTTTTGATCATACAGCACACAGCATCGATGTTTTTGTTGTTCACAGCAGTGGACGGGCGATCATCACGAAATTCGTCACTGAGACTCACATGACCACGTTTGAATTCTGTATATCAGCTATAAATAGTCGTCTTGCATGGTGTTTCATCGCCAAAAGCACTTTGAAGCTGACTGAAGCTCCGCTAAGCTGTTAATTTACGCTTAAAGTCAGGAAATCATACTACGAAAATTTTTACGAGTTAAATCCCTGATGATGTAGACAACCAATTTCTAAAATGATGCCACAATGTAAAAACAAGTGACAGTCAGATGAAGCAAACTGTATTCTACAGCCAAAGAGTTCCATTTTCAAATGTTATAATTACTTTTTAAAATTTTATTTGTGAAAGTGGCTAGTCCTGAAACTTATAGTGAGCCCTAAGTATTTTTTGCTTGCAAATATTAAGTACTTGGCTGATTTTGTTCGCATTTATTTAGTCATTAGTAAATACATATTGTATAGGTCGTTTTAATTTGATATGCTATGCTTTGAGCTCTTTAACTAAGTTACATTTCCTTTCATCTTTTAGATAAAAAAAGTGGAAAATTGCAGTTCTACAAACTTACAGTGTTTGTTCAGCATTAATAAAAGTTACATGATTATTGTCAGTATTTTTTTTTCCTCCTGTTTTTAGGTATGCAGTATACAGCCAAATAGTAATTCAGTAATCAGTATTACAGTGAATAGCAATAAGCCCAATAAGCCGATAACCAAAGAATAATTGAATATTCATTGCAACTCTAGTAAATAAGCACTTTTTCAACAAATGTGTACCAGTATCATTTAATAATATCACATGAGATTGGGCCAAGTGTATGTCTAGCTTAAATTACAAAACCTATTATGCAAAATGTATGTCATACATTTTTAGCGTACACTATCAGGAGATGAAACAAGGAGTGAATTGCTGCCAACAGGCTGGAACGACAATGAAAACTATACACTACGTTATGTGCTGGATAACAAGTTGTTTATTCTACATGGACTTAGCACAAATGGGAACCTTATCATCAATCTCATGGTAATATTTACACTTATTTTAAAATATGAAAATTTCTGGTTAGTTTGCTTTGTGCATGAATTGAGTTTAGCAGTACTTACGAAAGTGGTTTAAAGTTACTTCACATTGGTGTGTTTTTGATGATACTTTTCTGTTTAAAATTAAAATTTTTTTTTAATAAACCATAGACTCTTCTGAATCTTGAACAGCTTTCAACTGCCAAAATATTATGTTTATATTTATGTTTATATTTTGATCTTTATAATATTATCTTAACATGCATATTTCCAAATTTTTTAATGTGAATGTGTGATTAGGTACAAAATAATGACTATGTTAGACATGTCTGAGAAAAGTAGACTACCTTGTAGTGCAACTTTTTTTAACATATTAAAATGGATCTGAAACTAAAAAGAAAAGGAACTCTTAAAATTAATTAAACTCATACCATATTAACAAATGAAAATTCAAATGATATAGACAAAATCCACAAATTTAACAACTACAACTGTTTTTCAATATCATCCAATAAAAGAAATACCTAAAACAGAAAGAAGAAGCATATAGAATCTACAGATTGTTTTAAAACCCATAGTGAATCATATTATTTTGGGATTATTACAGAAGTCTGAGGACCTGGCAGTTTCCAACATAGCTCTGAAAGTCGAAGAGGCAGTCAAAGATCTGAGTGGACCTATTGAGAATATGATACCTACCCACAAAGACATTATGTTCAGTATTAAACGAGACTTGGTAGACAGTGTTACTGAGCGCGCAGTCAACACATCTGAAACGCAAACTTCGAGACGTATGTATTATATAACACTTTGTATAATAATATTAAAACTTATACAATATGTTAATCTCAACTATACAATTTTGTAACATGAAAGCAAATTTAGCCATTGCAGATATCTATATTTACATAAAGTAAAAATATTTTTGCAGCAACAAGTTCATCACTTGCAGATGATCCACTCCGAGTGCCAGCTAGACCTTTGCCTAGCGTAAACCCTGACACTTCAGACCTATGGTAAGAAATGTTATGTCCATATTGTTGCTACTATGTGAAATCACATTATTGGGGTAAATTATCTTTTCAGGGTTCACAGGGTGTGCGGGTGGGGCATGTGGCTCAAATGCGTTGAATAAGATTAATCAAAAGTCTTTTTCAAAAAAATGACAAATTAATATACAAATTTAATTTATAATGTTGTAAATTTTAAAGGAAAATCGTACAACAAACAATTCATATATCAAATAATGCATACTATTTTTGCAGGTACATGTAAAAATGTATGAAATCCTCATCCGTCATTTATTAGGTACGATTTTCCTCAAAATTATATAATTATTTAGACACAGATTAGGCAGCTAAGAGACCTCAGGAGATAAGTAACTAAAGGCTGGCAACTCTTGGACCCAGAAATGTTAGTGTTAATACTCATTAATCTATGTGATGCCAGTAGTTGAATTAGCTGTTTAAAATGGCGAGAATCCACAGCCAGGCCTAGATTTATGTAAGAGGGAACATTTATGCGGCGACAAATCTAGCGGCCAAATTATACTTATTTTATTTGATCTGAATTCCATATCCTTCCACATTTTATATTATTAACCGACTTTAAAAAAGGAGGAGATTCTCAATTCGACTATTTTTTTTAATGTATGTTATTTGTGAACCGATTTTGATGATTCTTTTTTCTTAGAAAGAGGAGATACCTCAGTATTGGTCCCGTTTGAATTTAACAGAAAATATGCCACCTCTAAAAGTGGCAAACTAGGTATGATTTGCCAAGATCATATATATTAAACTATGTGCCACAATGTAATTAATTGGATTGTTATTTATTATATTATTTGGATTGGATTGTTAAATGGAATTATTGCAGACACCAAATAACTGCTTTGACATGTTTATGTTAAGATGACGTTGTACTTTTTTAATATTAAAAGAAGATTGAAGGGCACCATAAGAGGCTGCAAATTTGCTATGTTACATAAAACATCACATTATTGTGTGTTCTTTATAGTCAAGTTTGGTTGTTTTCTCTTAGCCAAAAGATTATGATATGACAACGAATTAATATTCAACTAGGTGTATATTCGAAATAAATACAAGAATTGGTCGAGCGTCTTTTTTTTTTCAGATTGCTTTAATCCAGCTTTATCTAGAAGTAACTTATACAATTTTGCTTGGTTGGTCTTTGAGGACCCTTTAAACTTGTATAACAAGTCAAAAGAATTTTTTTTTCAGGGAACTACCACCAGCACATTTACCAAGTATCGGCAGGTCAGACTTGGATCCTTTCGCGCCTCCTGGAGGCGGTATGATCTTCAACCCCTTCGGACCACGCAGAGACATCGAAAACCCAGGCCTTGGTATTCCTGGCGGATTACCCAGGTAAGAAATTCTAATTTTGCATTATAAAATATGATACTGTTTTAAAATTTTTCAACATTCTTAAATGAAACAAGGGATTTTGTCAGATCAGTACAAATCTGGGATTAGTGTAGCGCTGTTTATCACAACTTACAGTCAGTTATAATGCTTTGTTTGAGACCAGCTGTTTGTTGGATATTTCTGCAGATTTATTTTATTGTTTGCCCACAGAGGTGCAGTTCCTCCTGGAGCCCGCTTCGACCCATTTGCCCCTCCTGCAGGCCCTCCAGTTGGAAGAAGACCTGGGGCTCCAGATGCAGATCACTTACCACCACCTGGTTTCAATGACAATATGTTCATGTAGATTATTTATTACGACCGCGACGTATACATATAGGGTGGGTGTCTATTATAACTGCGTAGACAACAAAATATGGTTCACGAAAATAGGTAAAGGCTAAAACAGAATGTCTTCACCATGGTGTGTGTACATTCATTGTCGATGGTCATATATTTTGATTCATTTTATAAGACATTAAGGCTAGAATTCCAATGTTTGCATAGGTTTGTCACCTTATGTAAAACAATTGTGTATTAATCTCAAGCTATCATGTTTATTATTGTTTTCCACAAAGGCGACCTTTCAGAAGCTCGGTTATTTTAACATAAATTGTTTTTCACAACTCAATTATAAGGAGACATTATGGTAGTTACTAGAAGGTTAATAACGAATATCTTATAAGTTGTCCTTGATGGAATTTTAGTTATTGTATGGGGAACAAGTAACACAATAAACGTGTTTTGTTTAAATAATTTGTTTAATTTTGTTGCATGTTACAAGCATGTTATAATATAATAATATGTCGCAGTACTTGTCAAATTTTTGCCTTAGTTTGGTCGCATAGGTACGTATTCACTTCGAAGCCGGAAAACTGCTTAGAGCTTTATAACATGTATACTGAAAGGAAAACTGCATCGAGGAGTCGTTACGTTTATGTTACGGATGTTTTTAATATTCCATCCAATGAATCGTCGTTGTATCCGATTTCCATAACACAAGACTGCTTTAGTTACTTTCGGATTGGTGCAACGAATGTGATGTCAAATAATTTAAATATTCATACCAGTAATAAATAAATAAAATGAAATGATTCTTTATTATTATTTATATATAATTTAACATTACATTGCATGGCATTTTTCAAAAAAAAATTGTTAAGAATTACATTAAATTACTTTTTTATATAAATTAAATTGAATTAAAGTAAAATAAAAAAGTAATTTATTATATTTTACAAACTGAGCGCATAATGCGAAGAGTTGTGTTGTTGCATAATGTTATCACAATAATATTGGTCGATTCACAAATTAGAAAGATACGATCGATTCGCTCACTCTCTTATGAAAAGAAAATACCAATGTATAACAAAATACTTTACGAATTAAGGCGAAAAAATCATCTATTCTTCACGGCAAAATGCTAGACGCACTATCTACTCCGCCAGGATAGCATAGTATATTATAGTCGCTGCATAGCACGAAACGTATTTTTATATTGAACAATAATAATGAAGTAGTATCATAATACAGTAGTAACACCAATGTTACTTTGTTATACTCCATGTAATAAATAATAATAAAATTACTTTTCATTTATGTCGAGCATGCAAGACAAAGAGAGATAAACCTTGCCATATACAATGATATGGTAGGATTTATTAGTACATTTTCAAAATGTAAAACGGCAATATTAAAAATACGTTTTATTTTTCAACATTGGCAACACTACCTCAGTTTCGTGAATTTCTTGTGCGGAGCACGCGTTTCTTGCGTGTGCGGTAATTTTCTCTTGGCTGCTCACGGCTGCATCCGTTCAATTTCCTTTCAATGTGTATGGCTGTGGAGGTAGGTGGTATTTATCAAATAATTATAGTTATATTATTGATAATATATCCGTTATCGCTGTGCAAAGGTTGTGCCCCACAATTAACGTCACCGAGCGTCATGACGTACCGTTTTACATCGAAATTCACGTTTTCCTCCCACAAGTCAGTGTTGTTTTATAAATGGGCCTGTATTTTATAAACAATTCGCTAACTACGCGCTGTTTGAGCGTGTCTCGCTGAACACTGGTGTCGCTCGTAAGTAAGTTACTTGCGCCTGGTCACATTTTCATGCATGGTCGGTTTTAATGCACATTGTTCAAAATCTGACCATGGTTGCGGGCGATATGGCGATAGTGCTCAATAAATTCAACGGTGACTCAGAGAAAATTAGCTGTTGTCTATGATGTGGGTGGATGGTAAAAGGTCACGAATCAGGTCATTATAACTTCGCGTTATCTGCCACCGTCTTTGCGTGAATAATATTTTATTTGTCGCGAGGTAGAAAGTTTTTATTCTTAAATACTTTTTTATTTTATAAGCTTACTTCATGTTGTGCAATTATGTGTAATCATTGTAGTAACATGCAATTACCTGGATGCAACTAGACAAAACTTTGCATTTTTGTATTTATGCCTCGTATAAGATATATTATTAAGTAGAATATTGCTTACCCTTATTTCCTTTTCCAAATATAATTTTATCTTTGTTTAAAACTTTTTGCGTATTTTTTATATACTTTTTATGGGTACATTAAGGTATTAATTAGATAATTAAACAATTAATTAGATATTTAGTTATGCTGGTAATGAGGTGCATATTGCTGATGCATAGAAATGATATTTTACACATTTTGTGCAATACAAATGTTATTAAAGAATTTGTAGAAGAATTATTTTGGGCAAAGTGCCCGCTAACAGTGATGACATTTTACCTTCTTTTTTGCCTTTTTTGTTATGTTTATATCACACAAGTTTATTTTTGCTGATTAAGCTCGCGTGTTTATTTGTCATGTGTTATAAAAACTAAAAGAGTACTGAGGCCGCTGTTTATAGAAAAGACAATGTGATTTCATTTATTTATAAACAGATACTGCCTGCAAATGTCAATCAATAACACCCATTGTCTTAATTACAATTGTGCCTCCAATATGGTATCATTTTATGAGAATGATTCAGGTAATATTATGAAAGAGAAGCTTATTAATATTTCATAATGATTGTAACTATGTTATGTTTAATATTTTTATTACATGATGTGTCAAGCTCTGTGATGTAATGTACCTATCTAACATGATATTAGTAATATTAGAATTTCTTGTATCACACAAGAACATATTATTGAAACAGTCATCCTACATCCTACTGTAGCCAGTATAAATTTGCTAGACTATAGAGGATTGGCTTATTTGAAATTTAACAGTCAAAAATGAATGTGAACACATCTTTCATTGTTTATCAACAAAGTTCTTGGTTTTGTATACCACTTTGCAACATCTGTTAGGGTGGAATTTTTACCTGCTGTTCCTAAAGGACACCTCCAGAAAAGACCCTTTTTTTTCCAGAAAAAAGTTTTGTAGTTTTTATTTTGTACAGTTTGGCAGTTTTTATGTTGATCCCATGTGATTGATGATAGGTTTTTTTTTTGTTGTAACTTAGTATAGCAGGAAGAAAAGCAAACTTTCTTTGGTGCTGTTATTATTTACATGCAAAGAGAAGCTATTAACGAAATTATCTGAGCAAAAATCTTAAGACTATATTTTCCTATGAAATAGTTGTGTAACCTTGTATAATTCAAAGGATTAACCACCATTTTTATCGTAAATCTAGTATCTACTAATGTTTTCGAAAGTGTTTATCAAAATTTTAAAAAATATGGTTTACTAAGCCGTCAAAAATGTATTGCCAACCTAAATCATCGACGATCTTAAAACAAACACCTATGTTTATTTATATTTCCGATCGTAAGAAAAGTTATCGATCGTGTAAACTTTGTGGCCTAATAACTCTTAAAATTTACATTGCAACACTAATATCTTTCGTGCTATTAGTTATTACTATTACAGTACATAAATATTTACGCTATAACTTTAACTTTAAAATTTGATTTAGCGCATAAAGCAGGAAACATTATTTACACTTTAATTTCTCGGATCTAAATCGCCATAAATCGCGTGTTTTTTTTTTTTCAAACGAGTTAAAATAAATTCAGCCGAAACCAAGATGGTACTGTAGAGCCCGAAATGTTGGATTGTTGGAAAAAAAAAACAAATAATACGCGATTCAGCAGGTCGATTCAGAACCTTACGATAACTCTCTTGTCGACCGATTCGATTAGATATCGTACGATTTCTTTTAATTTTTATTCACAATAACCGAATCGAACGTCAGACTGCTAATTATTATTATATATTATTCGAAACCGAACCGAATTGACGTCACACCCGTACGATTACTCGTACTTCTCGACCGGCAAAAGCCACAAGCTTATTCTGAACACAGTTATCGAATGAAAGTTACTGAACGTCCTATTGTTTACAAAGCAAGAATGTAAATATGGAAATCTTTTATTATTTTAAATAAAATCTGGATTGTGTTCAATTTTATTAATTTAGTTTAATGCGAGACTAATGCATTCCTATATTTTAGGCCTTTAAAGCCTTAAAAATGTATAAAAGTATTACATTTTTCTTATAATCTCTATTCGCCGACTAACACCGTAAACGTTGTTGGTAACGACATCATATCCGAATCGAATGTTCTGAATAGCTCGGGAAGCACCCTTCGATTGTAGAACGATATCCAATCAAACGATTCGGTTAAGATATCGAAGAGTTCTGAATCGGGTTCCAGATCCTAAAAAAATAGTTTCATTTCCAATGTAACAATCGTGAAAATTTAAAAACTAACCTCTTGACAATAATCTATATCATAACAAAGACGATATAAAAGGAATATCGTCTAATTTTCTAGGTCATAATCATAATGACCACTAAATTACACGTACAATTAAAATGTCATTGTCTAAAGTCTACGTTCCTGTTACCAATTGAAACACTTCAAATACACACATCCTGCCGTAAACCAAACTGACATTGACGTCATTGCAAATGCGACAATGCATTTTATTTGTCCTATCTGTGGTTACATCATACAGTTGCATAATAATGCAGTTATATAGTGAAAAATTAATTTGTTGACTCATTCCTTTTCACGCTTATTTATGTACCTGCCTACTGTTATACGATGTACCGAATGCTGACGTATTGTATGCATGGTGTCCATACTAAGGTGAAACCGAGTGCAAGTTATGCAACTCTGATAGCAAATATCAATTTATTACGTGTTTTTGGCAAAAAAAAGGAAAGGTTACTGTTTATTAGCGTAAATAAGTTGTTGTTTACCATTTACTTTATTATTGGAAGCTACATAATGATTCATTTTTTTATAACATTTCTGCAAAGATTAAGAAACACAAAATATGCCTTTTGCCATTTTGGCGTAGATCCTAAAAGTTCTTAACAATCCTAATCGGTGTTTTGCCCTTATTTACGCAGACATTTGATCCCAGGGAAACCTAATATGGAACCCAGTCTTAACCAAGGGTTCATTTAATGACTGGTTTGTACTTGGCGTATATTAAGACGACAATAGCGGAGTAACGACCTTGTTAATTGTCTATCTAAATGGATCGTGATTCCTAGATTAACATTACTGTTGGAATTATGATAACAATGTCCACATGAACCACTGGTATAATTTGAAGAAAAAAAAAACAATAATATTTGAATTGTTTTTTTTATTTGGATTAAACGTTCTATGTAGCTAGTGATTCATATCAAGGTTGTTATCACAGTGCTACCTTTTTTTAATGTTCGTCTAAAAAATAATGTCCACAAGTATATTTGACTAAGTAATGACAAACACATTTAAGTATGAGGTGCTTTTTGTCAAAGTTGATCTTTGACGTATAGAATCAGTTTCTTTAAGAAAACAAAATTTAAGTCACTGCAAGAATGTGAAATTTATCTACGCAAGTTTTCTTGCGGATCCTATATTTAGAGCATAGATGCGGGTGGCACCAGGATACCTTTGCTAGGCCGTCGACCCGACCTTGGTGCGCGTCTATTAACCTGCGCGGGCGCTGGACACTAGTCCGTTACCCCGAGTATACACGATCCCGCCCGACCTTTCACGAAACTTCGACGCCATTTTTACAACGATAAACACTAAAACTCTGCTTTCCATGACGTCACTGCAGTTACATCCATCTATCGGTATAGGATTTGGCAGATGTCTCTAAAATAATTTTCGAAACTTATATGTGATTTATTTTAGCTTAGTATTATGGTTTTAATCCTCGCTGTCATATATACAAACACTATACCTTTTTTCGTAAAATATGAGACAGATACTTTATCATTAAGAGCATTGTACGGTTCCCGTAATTTACTTTTATATGTACGTTCTAAATGTACTGTGTGATTCATATACCACGACGTTAATTTTCATTAACTGTCTACTTCGCTTTTTCTTATTTTTTTGTAATCTTTACTAACAGTGTAGCAAAGCAAAAACTTTTACCTGCTTTACCTCAACTACAATGCGGTCCAAACCATAACTCAAATAAGATTCGCTTTATTTTTGCAGCATATTAACACAATAAGTTTACACAAATCTCGTTTGTTTGCATTATATGTATACGTAACTCCATTAGTAAACACGACAAACGCCTTGGCATTTCCGGCGCGGCGAGGCGAGACTGCAAATGGCGTCCATATAGGTGGAGCGGCTTGTAAAGTCTGGTGGTTGTTCGGTTCTATAAGGACTGGGGTCGATGCTCCTTGTTCTAAGAGCGGGTTTCGACCGCCGGGCGATGTACTCCATGCCCTTTCTTCGCTACGCATGATTGATGAGATCAAGCCCAGTTTCGCCCTTAATTGTTCCGATAGCGATGTTTTATTAGAACATGGTTTCTGATGACTTGTGCCTTATTTTCGGTAATTGTACTCCACATTACTTTGTTGGACCTTATTGTGTTGATTGCGGCTTGCAATTTATGGGCGTTTCTGAATGATCGATTAAAAAAAGTACTCGATAATAAAAAAATGAAGTGAGTTGTGTGACATTTTGACACAATTACATTCGAGAATTATTTATCCACGTCACGCCAAATGTTGCCAACTTAAACCAGCTGTTAGTTAAGTCCCAAATTCATTTTTTGTGACAGAACACTGACGTGTATCATTTTACATGTTACGAAATTTGTTTCAAATTAAAGCGTTAACAGTATGTAAAACTGTATTGCCGCTTGGTCTAGGGTTATTCATGATCGCGACTCGTAAGGGGGTCAGAGCTAGAGCGGCGGCGCGAGCCGTATGAATCCGGGTCACTAAGCCAGGTCGAACTAACGACCCACGGTCAGGATGAACCGAAACTTGTTGCCAACCTTAAAATAAACCACACTATTTTCTAAACCTCTGACAAACCAAATCTATAAGACGACTCGTTAATATGTCTGACGGGGAACGTTTATTTCAGCGCTCGGAAAGGATTTGATCTCATTAATCCGCTTAAAGTTGCTTGCGGTGTAATATTTTTTTTAACAGCTTTCTTGAGATAAACAAGACGTGGCTCGTGGAATGACTATTTTTTTTAATTTGGCAAATGAAATATAGTGCTTAATTTATGTTTTAAATAAAATTTATTTATTGTCCATTTTGTCCGTAAATATGACAAATATCATAATAAAGAATATCAAGAATAGTCTCTCCAATAAACAGAAGTACAACGAAACTATTTCAAATTGTTAGTCGACACTCGCAGTCCAAATTTCTTAACAAGAAATTGACATTTAAATTAGCTTATCGCTGTTGCGCCTGACGTCATGCGCAGTACGTCACAGCCATGACGTCACGGCTACATTGCTCATCGTATCGGAATTTCATCCCCTCACCACGTGTGTATTTAAAGGTTATATGTCGTCGCGCTTTGGAGCATATTGATTTATTTGTTTGACCTAGAATGCCTTTCGATCAACCTGGTTTCTTTAAATTTGAAACTTGATGTGACATTGCCTCGATTCAGGCACAAATGTATACTAGCTTATCTAGTATCATAAATGAATGGTAAAATTACAAGCACAAGGGACTTGCCAGCTTATACACAGGGCGACGGGCGCAGTGGCTGTGCCCCTAAGATCTTTGCGATTAAAAGCTCTGTCTGAGTGTTACTGCATTATATATTTATATAATAGATTAGAATAGAGAATTATATATGTATAGATGTATATATATATATATATACATTTAGCGCTTTATGTCGCTCTCGCGCAAGTCACGCCGCAGCCAAGTGTTGGGATGAAACAAGTCGTGCGTCTGGTGGTAAGTGATACGCCTGTCCGTAACAGTTGCAGTGCCACTCAGAGTTTTAAATCGCAAAGATCTGAGGGGCACTTCCACTGTGCCCGTCACCCTGAGAAAAGCTGACAAATACCATGTGCCTTTAATTTCACCAGCACCAACAAGGGTAAGGACCCTTCAAAACCGGAACGCAGTAATGCTGACATTACTGCATGGCGGCAGGTGGCAGTAACTCCGTCGTGGTGAATGTTCACTGATCCCACGGCGCCGACTCAACCGGCGAGAGGGAAACCCGGGGGGGGTTTTAGTGGGGTAGGCCCTCCAGCCTGGAGGGAGAGTCCCCACATAACCCCTGAGTCTCCCTGGGCTCAGGGGTATCCATAAAGATTTCCCCCCGTAAAAAAAAAAAAAAAAAGGTGGCAGTAACTCCCTGGACGAACTCTTTCACAAGGAGCTCTACTGCTGTTATATATGTTTACCACATTAAGTTATTCGACGAAGTTATTTCATTGAATTCAAATTCTTGATAGCAAATATTACTGAAACTGTCAGTTCAATCTTAATAGCAAGATAAAATCTGGATGTAAAATTTACCAATTTACTAGATAACCTATCTCTTAACTACCATAGATAAAAGTTATCGTATTAACCTTGGGACGGAAATTGGACTTAATTAATTGAAATAGAATATTTCCTGATTAGTAGACTACAACATAGTTGTTTCAAATAATGACTGTTAGGCGCGAAATAATTGTAGTAGTTGTTTTTTATACAGTTAAACAGCACATTTATGACTCGTCGTGAGTGAGTCATTGGGAATGACTATCGCAAAAAATCCTTTGACGTAGCTCACTGAAAAGGTAAACAGCAATTACGTAGACATGTTTTTGTATGAAATTTTCGGAGTTAAGGTAATACATGCACAATTATAGTGACAATTCTTGAAAAGTAAAACAATGTTTATAACGAGGAAGGAACAGAAAGTACAAACAAAAATGATAACGGAAAGTCGCTAACAGCAGTAGTTTCTGTTACAGGTGTCAGCAACTTTGTTATTAAAATGCATATAGGCACGGATATAGTTGCAAAAATATCTCTCTCATTAACATGAAGACATGATAAAAAAGCTGTTTAATGCCTAGAATTCCTAAAATAGAAATACACAGTGATGCGTGACATGAAAGGGTTTCTTCAAAAGCTGTTTACAGGACTTCAACATATACTTTTATGTGTTTGTTCGTACTACACTCTGCTTCAATTTGCTTCTATTTCAGGAAGTTTATAATTTAAGTCAGAAGCTGTTTTTAAGGATTTTGTTACTCTATTTGAAACTGATTAACTTTCAACTCAATACGTGTACGTTTGCAATGGAAATGAATAGAGCTGCAAGCCATATAAAGGTTTTCACTTCTTAAAAACACATTACGGGTCTAATCCCCTAGTCTTATGGCAGACATGGGGGGACTGCGGGCGGAGTCGATGACCGAGTATTGATCCTGGGAAAGTGGGTCGCGACCCGCTTCCCGTTGCACTATGCCCACATTGCACCTCGCCAGACATTAAGGACCTCACTTAGCAATAACACTGACATAAATTTAAACAATTGTTTGTTATGCCAAAAACTTTTATTAATTCGGGTTTTGATGGGATGTTGGAATTTTATCTTTAATATCTTCTAAAACTTCTACAAATTTATTATAATTGTGCGCTAATGTCAATATTCAACCTAGCACGGCGGCATTATTTAAACAAGCGAGACTTGTTGTGAAGAAATAAACACTAGTTCTTGTAATTGCAAATTAAGTATAAGACAAGCTCGTCTCTATCTGTTCGCGGAAAATGACGTTTTCTTCACAGAAATGTGTACCTTAAGCCTATTTCTTTTTATTGCAACAGTAGTTGTAAGAGCTGATTAGAAAATCATGAATATAAGTCTTAGTGTTATCTTCTTATAGCTTATTATTTCTCATTTATTGTTCCAACGTATACAGTAGACACAGTAGGGACTTGTCGTGCGCGACCTTCAGATATTTAGTGATTTACTTCGTTGAATGTCAGTCACGTCAATTGCGTGGCTTGTAGTACCAGCTCAATAATATTCCCCCGTCAATGCTTTTAATAAACGTCCATAAACATTAAGAGCATTGGTCGACTCCCCTTTATTTAAAAGTTCGCAAAATTCTGAACATCATTTCTTTACGACACGAAGTTTAATGGTGGCAAAGCTTCGAAATATGGATGTTCGGACAAATTTAAATTATTCATGATAAGGTAATAAGGCTGGGTATTGATGGAGCCTAGCACGGTCTCATTTCCATGAATAGATATTTTGAGTGTCTCTTAGACGAAATAAATTGTTGCGAAGTTGGTCGCGTGGGTTCGCAAGCATTTGCTTTGTGAAAGTTGATTTGCAATACCCCTTCTACTGTACAGGTATGAGTATACTAATAGTACTTACACGTTCACTTTTCGCTGCAAATAATAATTCCCATGTTAATGTTATGGCGTTCTCGATTTGAATTGTATGCTTCACAATATTTACCACCTTAGTTGGATCCATAAAACGGATTATTATTTGGAGACAAAATACCTGCACTTGTTTTTTATTGTCAGTTGCAATCCTTCTTCCGATAACAATATTATCACTGTAACGACTTATTTTATCTCATTTAGATGTCCTTAGTTTTGACCCAATCTAAAATATTGTCGTATTTGTTATCTGCACAGCAGTCTCGCTCTAGAAACCAAAATAATGCTGAAAAACAAAACGATAACGCCCGCTATTACCACCCGGCCCTGTTGCCTTGGCACTCGCAATTAGACGAAACCTCTGTTTGACCTTCGCTTTGTTTTAGTAACGCGAGACTCGCGAATGCTGTTATAAGTTTGTTTGTTCTACTGCATTATGTAAATCTTATTTTAAATTATCAATATTTTGGACTAAAAAGCGCAGCGTTATATCATGAACTTGACATATTTTTTCAACGTCAACTACAAAATAAGTCCCAATTTAGCGCAGATTGCCTCGTAGCGTTCTCCTAAGATTTCGCAAACACGTTGGTCGTGGGAGTTTCAAAGTTACCAACAATAGCCAACGGCTTTTATGCGCAGCTCACGTTGATGGAAAACGTCACGTGTTTTCATCACGTGCACCCCACTTTCGAGGAAGTCGTAACCTGAAAGAATACGAAGATATTTAAATTTACTAAAATAATGCCTCGACTAATAGGAGATTAAGATACATCCACATTTACACTTACGTCGATCACCGAATATCTCTTTGAATACTTTAATAGATGTCAAAGTTTTGAGATATCTCAAGTCTTTAACTAAGTGATCTTCAGTTTATAGTTGTCATGTCATGGTATAATTGCGTATCTACTACAACGAATTGTGTTAAATAGAGTATTATTTTGGCGTCGTGTAAACGATAAATATTCGTTTACAAAATAAATATTTAGGTTAGTAATTGTGATCCTGTGTCCTTTATTAAACCCGCAAATGACTTGGAAACTCTTCTTCTCTTGAACGAGCCGACAACTTGAGTGTTGCTTCTTGTATCGAAAGGTTTCAACACAGGGGCAATAGGACCACCTACAAAGTTTTGTGTTATGCTATAGTATGACATCTAATGTTGCTGAAATTATAATCCTGCTATAAAAACACGTGTGGCATACATCCATTTGTGCCATTTAATTAGCCATTCTCACTTTGTCATGTTCTGTTACACGAAGTACGTGTGGTGTTATTATTACTATTAAACCTGTGTAATAAACACTCCTGGGTTCATGACAATATAGCTTAGTTTTATCACTAACGTAATTATACTTATATATATGTGAAAGGGTATTGCTTTTAAAGCATAAAAATACTACATTCGACGGTAATTGTAACAAATAATAAGATCTGAAAGAATATATGTTAGGATCTTAGGATGCCAAAAATCTGCAAATGATTCAAATCTCAGCCTATGATTAATTACGTAAATATTTGGGATTTACTTCATCATTATGGGTTAAATTAGTAGATTCGCTTTCTGAATGGTTCTAAAATATTTACCAATACCATGATGCTTCTAAAGATGTTTAATTGGAGGACGTTTTGTAATTGCAAAGAGACGAAAAATTTTGTCCACTTGAGTACCTATTGTTTTCATGATTAATATGTTTCTCCTAATTCCTGCTGTAAGTCTTGTCAAAACAATTGAAGCTGATATTTTTGCAGACATTTGACTGTTTAACGATAGAACATTTTGAAATATAACAGTCTTCGCGTCCATGAATGTGGAATATTTTGAGATAGACATCTGGCATTGGTGTTCAAATTTTGTGGACACACTCCAAGTTTTAATGTAAACTTCCAATTTTATTCTAAAAATGTTCTATTCGTAGAATATTGCGTCCATAAAAAATTGTCGATTGAGGATTGTCCTTTAAAAGTACAACGTTTATGGTTGACGTAAGAAACTTGCGTCAATTGAGGGTTTGATGGCTCAGATTCGCATAAAAGGTTTTTGTACTATTTTTAGAATGTGACCGAGACGCGTCGAAACTAATTGAATCTTCTTGCCCAGAAGCGAGTAATCTTGCGCTTGGTAACTGCAGCTGCGCCCCATTTAGCTACTAACACCGACCACGTGCCACTTTCCTTATCGCCGCTGTACTAATTCTTACAATGTTATAGTTTAGGCTTGTAATACTACAGAACTTTTATTTACTTTGTAGTACACCGCCATTAATTAACCTGGATCCTGTTTCCTATGGCTTGGCGTAACTAAACCTTTGTTGTTTAGATTACGATTTTCTCCTTGAGTTTTGTTTAGTCTTTTAAATCAGATATCTTAGCTGGTCAATGAATACACAACTTCTGTAATGGTCGCGTTGATTATCATCAGGCGTGAACTTTTAAATTTTAAAGTACCCAATTTATCGTGCTCCTCGACGACGATGTATGTGTCTGGCGGTTGACGATAGCGCTCCGCAGGCGACGAGTGACGTTGCGAGTGGCGGCGGAGGCAGGCAGTGGGCGGCGCGGTCGCTGAGGAACACCAGTCTACACACGACTGCGACACGGGCAGTGTCGAGCCGCTGCGATGTAAACGCTTAACCTCCAACACTGTCTACTACGACAGCTCCTGTTGCGTGTGCACGATTGTTTCTGTTACTTTCCTCGTCTACCTGTTCATTAACTTTAATTCGTGTTCCAATAACTGTTATCCCATCCGCCGAGCCGGATACATGTAAGTGAAGTTTCTGTGTCACCATTAACATCGGTGTCCCGCATTTCTGGCGCGTTAAAAACAAATTCCCGAGTGCGTTGCGAGCGTGACCAAAGTAGAACTGCAGCGGAATTCACCGTCGACTGGCCTTCGTTGTTTGGATATGGTCAAATTAGGTGACCAGGTAATAGAATGTCTTGTCATTCAATATGTAACTGCATTTCATATTCCTTATTTAAGTTTACAATGCTACTTTCGTTTCGTTTCACTTTTTCTGGAAGCAACAGGTTAGCTAACTAACACATTGAAGCTTTTTCGAGCGAGTCGTTCTTCACGTTCTATTTCTTTATCAATCATCGTACATTGCAGGTCACTTAATGGCGCGCAATTAACTATGACGTGGAATAGTAATTATACATTCCTTCGTAGTTAACTGCTAGCTACAATATTTAAGAACATGAAGTTTTATTTGCTGATTGGTATTAAGAGTCTAAAGTTAGGCCTGGGAGAGCATGTACTGGCACGACTTAAGATTAATTAAAATGTGTTTACTTTGCCGCATTAATTACAGAGGCAATTTCGCAGGCTTGTTACGAAGTACGCTTGCCTATTTTGATGTATTGTTGTTCATAATAGCCTGTTTAGCCGTCTGTCGATAATTTGTTTCATTTCATTCATTACTTGACGTCTACGTAACTTTATCTTTAATACAAATACTGGTAGTTTATCTGGTTCTTAGCCGGTGTCAAAGCCAATGTCAATACTCATGGTCAAATGCCGAGTGAACATGTAATTATGTTTGCTATTACGACAATTTGAACCAAAAATATATGGTATTATCTTCATTGTTTGACGTGTTTCCTTTATTTGTCCGTTGATATACGTAGTGGTGTTTTTCTACGTGTTTTTTGTTTGTTTCCTGAAGAAACATTTTTATGGACAATATGTGCGTTAGTTCATTGGTACATAATAATATTTGTATTAGACTGTATGTATTTGTCTATGGATTATTGTATTAATTCTAATTGATATTTACGTTGTTTTTATGATACCGTTTGATAGTACGAACAAGTCATGCGCCTGGTGGTTAACGACACGTCTATCCATAGCAGTTGCAGCTTTTAATCGCAAAGATCTGAAGAACACTGTCACTGCGCCCGTCACTCTTAGGCGATCAGAGAACACTTTCCATATAATAACGCTCACACTCAACATAGCCCCGCACTAGGGAAACCCTGTGTCGCGGGTGCCATGGACACACACATAGACAATCACAAATTACACCCAAACTCACGAGAGAAATAAATGTAGGCCATACAAACATTTCTCCCGGCCCGGGAATCGAACCTGGGACCTCTGCGTGGCAGTCCGGCATGGTAACCGTTCGGCCAGAGAGGCAGTTAAATAAATAAAAAAAGAGGCAGTTAAATATATACCTGTAATTTCACCAGTTCAAAACCGGAACGGTATCTTTCAAAACCGGAACGCAGTAATGCTTCCATTACTGCGTTCTCTCGCACTCTATTGCTACTCAATTATTATATTCCATTAATTAGCGTTCAAAATTTTGTCACATCATGGATGTTTGTAACTTGTATCGAATTTGTTCAGATGTGTTCCTTACAGCTCTCTACATATAGTTAGATACCTAGATTACTATGGCGTGGTAAATATGACATGGAATGCATGATATCATTATCTACCCGTCGGCATGGCGCCGATCATTGTCACTGGTCCAATCGTCATCGTTTTCAAGACTTATCTTACCAAAAAATTATCGAACGAAATTGGCACAGCGCTGGTAATTTTACATTTCAAATATTATCATTTAATATTGTTATCGTGGTTATATAATTCATTGTATACAACTTCGATCTTCGCTCGCCGACATTAATAAACAGCTTTTGTTCTAGAACTTTCGAATTCGCAGACAAGTTTCAATGTATGTTCATTATACCACTTCTAATGTTTATTGTTAAATAACAATAGTATAATTATTTATTCGGACAACGTTTTTTGAGGTCCGATGATGTTAGTATACTCGCAAAACTAACTTAATGGCTAGGTTAGGATTTAATTATTGCGGTTATTTGTATGAAAAGTGATAGGAAATGCGCTACGATCTATCACTTGCATCCTGATAGACTCTCATAAGACCATCAGGACCCTTCAATATGGGGAAGTTGTAAGTGCTGATGCTACTCCGCTGTCTGATGAGCGGTGAGCTGTTTTTCAAACCTTAGTTTAAAGAAAGTCGTATCCCGTTTGGAGAAAGCGACTTCTACTTTAATATAAAGATTTTTAATGTCGTTCAAACAAACATTTTTGTCTAGAACACTTGAAATCCATTCTGCATAATTTTGTTATTTGTTCAATTGTTCTAATAATAACAATAAAAACTAATGTCGAACACGTTTGACGATGGTGCCCTTTATCGTTGAGCAGTATGATATGCCACGTTTCGACGTGATTGTAAGCAATACAATAAGGTCGATATGAATAACGTTTATATTCAAAACAATAGACGACCATTTGTAAATAAAATGGAGCAACTTAATCCCTTGACATATTAAATACTGTGGAATGATTTAAATAAAAATTAGAATTTTATACTAAGTCCCATCCTGCCACACTAGCCGTCAATGTGTCTTTGATTGTCTACTCATAACTGATGGTGTATGTAACCTCAAGTCCCTGTCGAATACATTTTTTTTTCCACTTTATTCGAAATTAGATGACATTGTAATCGGCCTTCAAAAGATAAGATACAAATTATTGCGACTGCACAGACAAGACGTTAAAATTATTAAATGCCCCACTTGAATATTTTATTCCTACATTCCTAAGGGAAATAGATCATACCGTCGGCTTATTGCAAGAAGTCATTAATTGCCATATAATTTATATGGCAATAATGACTTCTTGCAATAAGCCGACGATATTTGAAATGGTCTTTCGACTGATAAGATCCACATTTCTGCGCCCGCTCTGATCAGATTGCAAAGTTATTCAGCCTGATTATGATTCATCGTTAATACGAAAGCAAACTTCGCTCGTACTTAAATAAGACGCAGATTGAATCTATTCGTTGAGTTATATTGCCATACTGTTGGCATCATTCTTACTTTTAATTTGTAAATTGTTATTTCATTAGTTCACATTTGAGAAACACTTTTTCATTTCAATTGTCTATGAGTTCACTATATCGAGGGCACATATTTTTTTATTTATTATGACTAATTTAATCCGAAAATCAAAAGGCCGAAAATTCTGGGAAATACCAGAATCTAAAATAAAGCTGAATTGCTTGTATTGTTACCATTTTTACTGTGCTTGTATGTCGATGCACTTTTTACTCTAATGTCCTTCTGGTACCCGTCTAGTGTCGCACGTGACTAAGCCACAATCTGTTACATTCGCTAATCGTCTTAAATCTTACTGATAACAAAAGACTGCATCATGTAGGATTTAATTCTTAACTACTCTAGTAAACAACTGATTCGATGAACAACTGACTTTTTAGAAATGTGGGAATTTCCTTTCCGGATTAAAGTCATATAGTAGGCTTATCTTTTCTGTGGACGATCCCTCATTCTGAATTCTTGAGTATTATACGTAATGTTTTACAATTCCTTACTTATGCCCGTAAATATTTCTGGCTTACGTAATCATTTATAAACAACATTTCTTAGGTAGTTGAAGGAGCACTTTATAATTGGACCTAATGTGTAAATTGAATTAGTGCGAATCGTTTTTGTTTGTTAATAATTCGTGTATTTGTGACGTTATCGCAATGAAAAGATGAAGTGAGAAAATTGTATTTGCTTCTACTTATACACATTATAATGATCTAATTTACGTGTAGGTACATCTAATAAGTGCCTACAATCGATGCGAATGGTTGCTAGATATATATATTTGTGTAAAAATTAGGAGAGTTTCACAATTTGCTATATAATATTGTAAAATTTTTACGTGCCATAAGCGACTATTGACATTGTAAGGTCCTGGTAGAGGTACTCAATTTTCTTACCGTCTTTATCTACATTATAATATGAAAAATGAAAGTTTGAGTTTGAACTTCTTATTGGTGTTCATATGGTTTTACTTCAGAGTTCTATACAACCTTGCGTAATTGAAATTCATACAAAAGTTTTAATTAATTAAGGGCACGAAGCAAAAAACCGAGCATGAAATAAAAAGTTGGCAAAGTAATTGCTAAATAATTGTAGTTAGACTGTAGGACGCGGTAGCAATCTGCATGCAAGGTCTGAGCCATTTCCTACAATTACGGCTTCTAAATGTGATAGCATTATTGGATGTTGAAACGAACAGTCAGAATAAAAGCGTTTCATTACTAAAAAACAATATAAAATAATTTTTTTTATAGTATTATGTGACGGGACGAACAATTCGTGCGCCTGATAGTAAGCTAACACACTCCTATCCATAACGGTTGCAGTGCCACTCAGGGCTTTAAACAGCAAAGGTTTGAAGCGCACTGCCGCTGTCACCTGAGACATAAGCTGACAAGACCCATGTGCCTGTAATTTCACCAGCACCCTTATCGCCCACGCAGTAATGCTTACATTACTGCGTGGCGGCAGCAATAGGTAAGGTTCCCTGGACGAACTGTTTTACAAGGAGCTCTACTAAATTTCAAGATTTTACTACTGAATCAAAATTTTATGAAATGATAATGTTATTCAGGTTCCATAAGTTATCTGGACTTCAGTGGATAGAATGTAGCTAAGGAGATTTTAGAAACGACAGTTGCATTTAAATTTCCATCACATCATTTGCCGACCGATTCTGGAGCCTCGTTTTTTGGGAAATATCTACCTTGGTTTTTTACATTATATACCGATCTACATCGATATATAATGAGAACATCATTTATATACCTATGTGCTCTGTGTGTTTTTAAATCGGTCAATCTTATTTATTACTTCGTAGAAACTATTGTAAAGAAAGATACATTTTGCGTTTTAATTTAAACTTGTGCAGTAGGCGGGCACGGCGAAATGCCAAAAGAAATAGAAAACAAGAAAACATGTTGACAATAACCCAAATAGCCTCATTGAGTAGAATTTATAAATATCACGATACGCAGTTGAAGTTATAAAGTCAAGGTAGTAGTACCAGGTACGAGTATAAAATGATACTACGTTGGTTACAGTACCTGACGACCTCGCGTTAACCGGAACACGACAGCCATTGTATATAGTCTTCCATGTACGATGTCCTAGATCACCGGTTAATATCTAATCCATTAGCGCTGCATTTACATTTAATAGCATAACCGGTGATATATAATGTGATGTATGTATAGTGAGAAAAATATACGCATATTAATATGACAATGGCGGTTATTCGTGTGCTATTGTTTTATAAAAACTGGCTTTTTTGATTGACTATTTGAGGAACAAGTTCGATGACTTTTTAAACTATTTTTAAGTGACGCGATGGCATGACAAACCGCTCTAATACCAGCGGATTCAACTTAATAATACAGCTAATAAATAACTGACGTCATTTCACAATCTGGCAAACATCTTTTGCCACAGACGTGTGGCGTTAGTAACGTTCCAAGTTTTGCTTATTCTGGTAGTGTATACTAGATTGCAGTTAACAATGTACCCAACGTCGTTTGTTTGCCACGTGTCCGCGCTTTGCGCATCGCTTGACTTGTTTTGAGGTATGGAATTGCTGAAGCGAAGATGTTGCCAGAACTATTCATAGACAGGATAGAATAACATCCGGCAACATCCTATGCCCTTGCCACGTTTTGTATAGGCCATTGTTACGTTCGATCGACAATCGCAATAATTATGAAACACGTGGAAGTATCGACATTTGCTAAAGACTTTGATTGGATATGGTTTAGTCAAGGTTTTACGTTTACGCTCATGTACTGTGATGTACTTATTCTTCACGTATTCGTTTCTCGTGTAGATTTTATCGCCTTTTACATAACTCTATCGATTCTTATCAAAAGGTATTGAATTCTCAGCTATAGCATTACGTTAACGTTTTCAATGTACTGGACTTCTCATTTCACTTTATCTAATTCAATTTATTCAATGTGATTCCTAGTCGGTGTCATGTTTATCTTTCTCGGAAACACCTCTTCATTACAGTTTGCAAGAACTTGAAAGTTTTATTCCTTGAGAATTATTTACAATAGCTTAGATTTGTTATCTAATCTAATTGTTTAGGGATATAGAGAGTCAAAAACGGCAAACGCGTGATTTTGTGAGTAGTCGGGGATATATCGACCGCGTCTAAACCCCCTCTTGCTGCTCAGCTGCATCTTCTGTCTGGATCTACAAACTTTGACTACTTTTTAGCTTACATCATGCAAGTATGCATAGGACAAGTCAGCCACCTGCAGACAATTGCCCAATTAAGCTGTATAATATTTATAAACGTTTTTGAAAAGTTTTGGATTTAAGATTCGTGTTTGATTTTATTGATTAGATAAGAAGGCAGTGAAAGCTGTGAAACGATAAACGATAAAGGACAGTTGTTATTGGGATAATGTTCTAAAGTTCGGAATCCTAAGCAATCAGCAATGACATCACATAAGACTGCTTGATGCCTTCACTCTAAACGACTCTGTTTTATCTTTAAGGGCACCCTTAGTGTTTTCAAGCTTTTATGAACATCACATAAAGGAAATAATGGCGTCATTTCATGCAGTAGTGCCTGCTTTTTAATGGATTTTTCTATTGTACTGAACGTCTTATACACTTGTATTTAAGTGTCTTCTTGTAGTTTTCTTTTGGATACCAGTTTGCAATCTTAATTTTTTAAATTACGACATGATTTTATAATAACAAAATTATTTTTTACTTAAGATGTCGTTCAGGTGCATCGTTTTGTAAAATATTTGTAGTATGCGTCACATCTCTAGAATTATTTTAACAAAGTTTTATAATTATTGCGCGTTCATTCAAGTTTCTTGATCGTTGCTTATTTTCGTTTTGTGATTCAAGTCTTCAGCGGTGGAATAATGAAATTATGAATGCTTCCTTTTCTTTTTAATAAAAAAAAATATTATCATTATTTTTGTTACTTATTCTACTGGGAATAACTGCCTCCGTGGCCGAACCGTTACCATGCGGGACGGCTACGCAGAGGTGACAGGTTCGATTTCCGGGCCGAGAGAAATATTTGTATGGCCTACATATATTTCTCTCGTGTGTTTGGGTGTAATTTGAGGTGGTCTATTTGTGTGTCCATGGCACCCGCGACACAGGGTTTCCTTAGCGCGGGGCTATGTTGAGTGTGTGCGTTATTATTATTATTAATGCTACAGTTAAAACCGGGTTATTGTCGGGCACATTAATCTTTATTATATTTTTGCTTCGTTGACTTTCCATCACCTTTGTATAGATACCGTAGAAATCGGCACAGTAATTATTCTGATCGTGGATCAATGCCACAACAGAATCTGTTGTGGCATTGCATATCAGTATTGTTTTGCTAAGCCTACGATTAATTTCACATATTCTTTGTGTTCCCTTTGGGTAAATCGAAACCTATTCAGACATTCGGCTTACTAATGTAATTGAATGGAATGAATATTCGATTTCTAATAGATACTTACTTGCCAAGTTTGTCTATTAGTAAGTTTTTTGACCTCACACAGACCGACATTGACATAAAGTAATGTCTATGGGTGATGACCTCTGAGGCATTAGGCGTGTCCATGATCTTGATTGACAGGATTTGATACATTAATTATGTATTCTTTTCAACATTTAGTTCGTTTTTAGAGCCATTTTCATCTATTTTGACGCATATGACTTGCGCTGTGGGTTTTAGAAGGAAAAAAAATGATTATCACTAATATCAGGTTTCTTACCACGGTATGACTTCTTTTTATTTTCCCGATATTTCGGAACGGTTGCACGCTCCATGGTCACGGGTAGACTGCAGTGAACCTGATATTAGTGAATAACCACAAAAGTCTTAAAATTTATATAGGAAAAAAATGTTTAGCCCAAAATATTCTTTATTAGTTATCCGACGTCTTCCGAAGGGTTTAAACCATATTTCATCCTTTACGAAAAAGAGGTGGTGACAAAGAAAGAGGATGATTAGATGGTTTTAACTTGTAGAGATAGTGAAGGAAAGAAGGATTGATGAAATAGATTTATAAGGCGAGAGTGAGCGGGCAAGTTGTCAAAGGTCAACCAAGGCGGACTTACTATGGCCAAATTGAGGACGTCACGACGTCTAGGGTACCCTTAACTGATACGTGTTGATGAGACAAAAGATGTGTGTCGGGATCGTAGTAAGTGCAGGCTTTTGTCTCTGCCTGGGGGGTGATTCACGTAATCAAACTTTACCATATCGTAGGGATTTAGCCGTTGAACTGCTTTTTCGTATTCAAGTGTGACAGTGAACACAATTTTAAAGTCGTTCGATCCAAATGTCGTTAAAGCGTATTTTGGTATAAGTATCGAACTTAAATCGACTCTAAACTTGTATGTCACGTTTGGAACAATAATCAGCACGCTTTACTACATACTAAACGTGTGTTTTGTATGGGGTATCGTCGACATACTTTACACAATTTGCTTGCAGTACTGTGCTGTCAAGTGAATTAAACCTTAACTATAAGGGTTGTAGGATCACTGCGAAATCTTTGCTAATATAAGTTTATTGTAAATACAGCCTCTGAGTGATCCTGGTAAATGTTTACTTTAGTTATGAAAACAAAGACGATCGAGAGTCAATGTTTGCTATCTTTTCAGTATTTAAACAATAGTTTATAAAAACATTGCGTGATTGCCTCTGTTTTCTGCATATATATATGTTTTTTATAATATAAAGTTATGGGATGAGCAAGTCGTGTGCCTGTGGTAAGCTACACGCCTGTCTATAACAGTTACAGTGTCACTCAGAGTTTCAAATCGCAAGTATCTGAGGGGCACTGCCACTGCGTCTGTCACCCTGAGACATAAGTTGACAAGTCCCATGTGCCTGTAATTTCATATAATAGGAAGTATACATAGCTACTTGCTATTATTAGACTGACATTGTGTTTAAAAATGATTATATTGAGGTTTAATATATCCGAACAAATAGACAAAATTAATTTATAGTTTTATTTCCAATGTGTAGCAATCACTGAAACCTGTAATCAATAATGTAATTATTTCATTAATTAATTTTCATCAATCATCTTGCGGAGTGTATCAGCATAGTTTAATAAGATAAATATGGTAACTCCATACAAACGTTGCAGCGTGGCTTGTATGTGTGCGCGCCCGACGCGTGTCATGTACGCTCACATTCGCATAATCTCGCTTTGCGTAGCGCTGGTCATCTCAAGCGCCTGTCATTATTATGCGAATGTGAATTATATACCTGTCACTATTTACTTCGCATTCCTTTTGATATCTAAATAGCGATTAATATGTTATGTAGATTTTTTGAGTTGGACTCTAATAAAAACATACAGTTGATATTAATAAAATGTGTTTACGAGAAAGCTGTTTTATCACATCACTGGTATTTTTGTCTCGCATTGGTTGGGGCTCAGTGGTGTAGAATTATTATTAGAGTATGCTCTATTAAGAATTAAATCACGATGTCAATTCGTGTTCAATTACCTCCTTGTGATGTATGAGCGCTAAATGGCTTGATATATTTAGATCGCCTTTTAAGACTTGTCACACATTGGTTTTTATTTGTACTTACACCTATGTAGCAACAATCTACGTTTCCTATCTGGATATTAGGATTGCATTGAATTCCTGGGAATATTTATTTTAGGTCGTTGATTCCAATCTTGCTTCTTCTTTTTGCACTCTTCATACATACAGCATCCGTAAATTGTCTTGTTTTTATCGCATTAGCATTTAACTTTAGACTGAACGACAAAAGTATCCCCGTACTGTCTGGACCGGCGACGCAATCCAGTTTCTCCCTTGGCTTCCTCCCAAATGACATCTCCCTGATAAATTTCGAAGAAAATACATTTCAGATCTTTTGAATTCTCACGCCGAACTTAGAAAGGGCAATTTTGATCGGTGCCAATATATTATGCACCAAGATATAATATAAAATGCGAAAACGAATGTATATCGTATTGTAAACATATGACGTTGACGTTGAGATACCCACGCCCGTGTTCTCTTGCCAAAATCTGTTGCGCCGTTTTTTTGAGTTCCCTGCACGATGCTGTACTAATTCGTCGTCTGTACGGTTATTTTCTAATTAGGTTTATATGTTAAAAAAAAATGCGAGATCTGTGGGCATACGATCCGCTCCACTTCGTGCTGTTGACGCTCTTCTCAGTGCTCCCGCAGTTTGTGTACAGATGCCGTGACGTGCAGTTCTTCGTTAATGTGTTAATCAGCTTCTAATATTATTATTGCCGCTTCATAACGCGTGTAAGTGTTTAATGATTAATCAGCACTAAAGATTTCGAAACTCATGTTGTTCACTTCTTGCAGACGTCTGAATTTTATCTGTTCTGCGAAATCGTAGCATTCGTTGCCTTACCTATTTGAAAATAAACCTTTTTATGATATAACTAGATTGTGTGATTTACAATGGAATGTATCAATTGACGTCACAAATCCTGAGAATTGTTATGTAATGAAATGTGTGGTATAAACAAAACGTTTGCTGTTTTCCTTCATTTTTTCAAGTGCAAACGACGTGTTGGTTGTATTAGATAGTTTGTATTTATATGTTCTGATTAAAAACACATAATCGTAACTCTAATGATAATTCATTCAATCATACAAAGCAAAGTCAGCGATTTAAGTTCTCTAGTTAATAACTAGAGAACTTTACGCTGACTTTGCTTTGTCTTAACGTTTTTGTATTCTTTTGCCGTTTATGTCTGCCCTAAGTCCGAAATTGATCCTTACCATAAGTCGGCATTGTTACAGCTGGAGATCCCTTCTGTGGCGCCATTGATGGAGTTCCGCTTGGACAGCGCGGAGTACTGCCAGGCTCAACACAAATAAAGTGCAGGCGCACCGCGCGGACGCGTGACGCTACGCTGGACCCATGCCGCGTGCGCGCGCTGACTCGCTGAAAGCGCACACGTACACCCACCCACAGGTAAGTCTTATCACCATTTCGTTATGGTATAACAATTCCAGAACTGCACCTCTACATTATCGAGCCAGCGGCTGTCGGTTATCAACGTTGAAACTGCGCACGATTTAAACAAACAGTTAACGCTTTCGCGTCGAAAGGAAGGCACGATTGCTAGCCAACCTAGAACGCGCTATGTGCGATAATAGCGAGTGTTCTGGTATTAGTGCACTGTGCCCCGTAGATATCGTCGGTCAGGCTTATTGGATTAATGGGCAAATGTTAAGGACTTTAACCACCCTACCGCAAAATATAGCCGTTTAGTTCCGTTCATTCGGCCATTATTGTCGTTGTGATTTGACACTTCAAAGAAACCTTTACAATGACCTGTGGTGAGAATCGCATGACCGCTCCAAATTGTAAATCGAATCGAAAGCTACTTGGCACGAAAACTAATAGGCATTTGGAAAGTCATTTTGCGGAGTGAACTATTTTTCCTGTGAAAACAGATTTTCGTGAGGAGTAGTCATTGCCCTGAAAATAAGTGAATACATTTAGGACAGTGACTGTGTGGTTCGGTGTATGTTGGCTCGCTATATAGTTTTCTCACCTTCTAACTAACGAATGAATATCAGCGTGGGCGATGGAGGAATGTCTTTGTTTATCTAGCCTAGGGCAACCAATTTTCGAATAAACGTCTGCAGCGAACTACGTCGCCGAACAGCAATGTTATGCCCGTTATCTATTTGATTTGTGATTAAAACTAACTGATAGCATTGGGTATCAGCTGTTTGCGTAGCCTTACCTCACCGAATGTTAGTTCAAATTTGCACAACAGTTAAAATACACAGTCAACGAGTGGTGTTGATGGCGTAGTGTTTACGAATCGTGTTATCATTGATAAAAGTAGGATTATATATGACGAGAGGCAGTCACTTGGCACCGGTTCACAGAATTTACAGATCGCGAACGACGCCGACCCGCCGGTACCAATAGGTGCTCACATGACCACTGCGACCGTCTCTCTCTATTTTTAACGGTCCATTTTTTATCCCTCTACAGTGTTTGCTCTGGCTCTGACGCAAATGCACTTCCAAAATGATTGCCTCCATAAATAATCTGAACAATTTTCAGCCGCTAATAAATTATATATCTCTGTTCCAGTTACCTTAAATTCGGAGCCCGTTAATTGGTGCATATCAAGTCGCCGAAGTTCGAGTGAAAGCAACAACTTATGTTTTTCGCATAATTTTCTTTTTCATTCCACATTAAGAACTTTTGTTTCGCCGTTTCCGTATGTACTCAAGTGGTTGAAAACGACATCCATGCGGGTGGCTCAGATGATATAATTGGACCCTTTCTAAACAAAAGTAACGAAACTGCCGTGTGTTGTGTGGAAATAGAGTGACAGTTTGTCTGTTAGACTCTGACGGATCGTGAGACTTGCGACGCGGGTGAAGTGAGGCTGCGGTCTAGTGATTGTGAGTGTAGTAAGTGGGAGAAAGCGTAACCGTCACCATGAAGCAGAAGGACATCAGGCCGGCGCCGTCTCTCATCGAGTACAAATCCATGCGGTTCTTGATCACCGACAGGCCATCCGACGTTACCATCCAGTCCTATCTCCAGGTAATTAAAAAACCAGAAGTAAGCCCATGCAATTTGCACTAAAACAGATATTTTTTTTAAATACCAAGAGATCCTACGAACAAGTCGTGCGCCTGCCTGATGGTAAGCTACACGACTATCCATAGCAGTTGCACTCCCACTCAGAGCTTTAAATTGCAAAGATCTGAGCACCACCAGCACCCTTACTCTTCAAAACCGGAACACAGTAATGAATGCTGACGTTACTGCTTGGCGGCAGAAGTAGGTAAGGTAGCAGTACTTAAAACACAGACGAACTCAAAACCTAGACGAACTCTTTCACAAGGAGCTCTACTGCTTAAAAATAAATAATTAATAATTAACACTCTCTAGATAAAAGTTCACAATGTAAGAAAACGCACAATGAATATATTTTTAGTAGCATTGCAATTAGGAAATGAAACTATTTTTCCGGATTTAAATCGCGTATATTTGTTTTTTCAAACAAACCGACGTTTCGGGCCCTTTACAGGTCCCATGGTCACGGTTGGTCATGGTCATGGCACTGAAAAAACAAATATACGCGATTTAAATTCGGAAAAATACTTTCATTTCCTATGTGTAACAATCGCGAAAACCTAAGAACTCGATAAGCATTAGAACTCCTTGTAAGTACTGCCACTTTACCTATTTCTGCCGCCAAGCAGCAATATAAGCATTACTGTGTTCTGGATTTGAAGGGTAAGGGTGTTGGTGAAATTACAGGTACATGAGATTTGTCAACTTGTCTCAGGGTGACGGGCGCAGTGGCAGTACCCTTCAAACCTTTGCGATTTAAAGCTCTGTGTGGCACTGCAAGTACTAAGGACAGCCGTGTCGCTTACCACGCTCTAAATATAATAGATACAAATTGGCTTTAGAAAGAATTGTAAATAATTCTAATAATAAGAGAACCGAAAAACTGAAAAGTTTCTTCTAAAGTATCATGCCTAAAAAACATTCTATGTATTAAAGATGATTAGTTTTATTTTCACATTGTGTAACAATCAAATAACCCTTTCAGGAGCTGCGCAAGCATAACGTGTGCACGGTGGTGCGCGTGTGCGAGCCAAGTTACGATACGGCGCCTCTCAAGAGCGAGGGCATCGAGGTGCGAGACTTGGCTTACGACGACGGCACCTTCCCACCGCCAAATGTCGTCGACGAGTGGTTCGAGATCTTGCGCGAAAAGTAAGTAATTCCATTTAAGGCGAGGTTTTTCAAAGCGAGCCTACATTTCAGGAGGTGAGTTGTGGGATACCCCCTCGTGGCCCGCAACCCGCGCGCTATAAATTGGTATGAATAAAATAAGAATAGGCGGAGAAAATTTGACACAGATCCGACGTCGACAATCGCCCGATGGGGGCGGCGCGGCGCCTCGTTAAACCACCGGGCAATTTTCAAGTTTTGGGATAAATGTAAATTAAATAATAACGCGGCTGCAGTGGAAAAGATTTAGATCTCTGTAGTGCTTAAAGAGAAATATCTCCGTATAAAAATTATGTGCAAAGCTATATATTTAAAGTTAATATTTAAATAATTCGTTTTAGTCTTTTATTTTGACCTGTTTTCTGGATTTTATATGACCGAAGAAAGTGCGTCCTATCGTGTAACACATCAGCACATTCTTTAGACAATTTCGTTAGGTGTATCGTATATTTTTTGTAAGACCGTTATTTAATAGTAAATACATAAACTATTTGATCTTGCAAAACAGTTTTTCCTCCTCCGGTAACTCGCCTTAAATTTCCTAGATCCGGTTTAAAAGGGTAAGGGTGCTGGTGAAATTTCAGGCACATGGGACTTGTCAACTTGTCTCCGGGTGACGGGCACAGTGACAGTGCCCCTCAAATCTTTGCTATTTAAAGCTCTGAGTGGCACTGCAATTGTAATTGATAAGCGTGACGCTTACCATCAGGCGCACGACTTGTTCGTCCTAATCGTAAACGTATATAAAAAAAGGACTATTGCTTAAAAAGCTAAGTTTACTAGTCGCTACAATTGACGGTCGTTGCAGCAGTGTTGCAATTGAAGACACGACCTCGAGAAGTAGATAAAAGTATCATACGTCTAACGCCATAAAATCGGAATAATGTTAAATTTCATGCCAATTAGTTCCTGAATAGTGGACGTAAAAGAACTGCAATAACTTATGTGCAATATTGCGCAGAACAAATCAGGGGGTCAAAAAGGAAAACGGGGGAAAGAAATCAGGGGGTCTACTCTCGATTTCCATACGACATCCGTCCGAAACAATTACTGTCAAATAAGTAATATTCGACAAAATTAAAAGACAAGTATCAAATATGAAGCTCCATTCGCATCACGCGTCTTTTCATTTGGTCAAGTATTGCTTATGTGGCAGTATTTGTTGCGGACGGACGTCAGACGGAGATCGAGAGTAGACCCCCAGTTTTGAAGTATGTTTCATACTTTGTCGTGCAATGTAGTTTAGTAGCAGTAGAGCTCCTTATGATAGAGTTCGTCCAGTAATGTCAGCATTCTTGCATTTCAATTTTGAAGGGGAAGAGTGCTGATGAAATTACAGGCATATTGGACTTGTCAACTTATGTCTCAGGGTGCCGGGCATAGTGGCAGTGCCCCTCAGATGATCTTTGTAATTTAAAGCTCAGAGTAGCACTGCAACAGGCGTGTTGCTTACCACCAGCAAACGACTTGTTCGTCCCGTCACTTGGTATTATTAAAAGAAAATGTTGTAGAATTCTGTGATCTCATTCAATAAAATGTTCTTTTTTCGTAACATTCACATTCTTTACAAAACAAATACATGTAGTAAGTATAATGTTTTGAGGCCGATTATTTATCGTACTAGGTACGCTGTGAATTCCTTAGTCATGTGTAATTATTAAGATGTTGCCATTTTCTCTTGTTATTTTCGCATTATTTTTAAAACATTCACGTGCAATATGTTTTTTATAATATGTGCTGTGGTTGTGAATTCCTTGTTACGTTTAATGTTATCGTTTTAATACTAATTAATGAAACCGTTGCAATTTATGGTTTTAAATCCTTGAATGCTATATGACCGATGATCTTACTTGTTGACGTAGTAACAATACTAATATGTGAGTGACGTCAAGCCTGATGCAAAGTGATTTAATGGTAAAGCCTAGGGCTTATATAACATCTTATGATTGAGCAAACATTATTTATTGTTCTTCGGAAAAGCAAAGTTAGACGAATTAACTCTTATCTAGTTTGTTTTCCCTACAAACTATTGAACTAAAATGTTAATAATAATTATTATGTCACCTTCATTCAGCCATTTTTTCGTCCCACTACTAAGCACGGGTCTCCTCACAGGCGAGGTTTTAGGTTATAGGCCGCCACGCTGACCCATAGGATGTTTTCCTTCACCGAAATATAATATAGAAATAAATTCCGTAAAACTCGGAGGAATCGCCCCGATTCGCACTCACGGCTTCAGATTGAAAGGCGGTAGACCAAACCACTAGGGCGCATTTATTAGACACGAATTTCATGGCGCTCACCCCGCGCGGCCGCCGAGCGGAGTCCGCGTTGCCTCCGTTGGCCCGCGCGAAAACTTTCTCTTCGTGTAACTGGGTGCTTATATTTTATAAAAAGTTGTTGTTTGTGATGATAACATAGTCCTGAGAGGTTGTTAATATTTTACAAATAACCCTGTATTATGATGTAAATATCTTCCTTCTTCTTTTTATACGTTGGAACCTGTATGAGTTCTGAAATATGTCGCCGGCGGCGTAAGAAATTGTTGACATTAATAAGCAGCTCCTAAGTCCGGTATTAAGTGCGTGTGGGCTGACATACCACTCAGTTATATAGACACATTTTAAGCTCTCTTGTATTCATAGACTAGAATCACCAGCATTTTATGATACCATCTCAAGTGACCAAGGCCCTGTACTTGATTGAGTAGGATTTAATAATGATCTTGAGTGAAATTATCTTATCTTTTAATTATCGCTTAAGTATTGACTGACGTTTTTTCCGTTTACGCTTCGCTTATGTGTCGAGGGACGAGTAATTATTAATAAGCGGAATTTTTTTCAAATCTCAAGTGACGATAGTAAACTTAAGCGTACACTCAAGTGTCATTTAAGATGGAGAACGACCGTGCATTTGAAATGGATTTGTTAAACATGGGTTATTATTAGAATTGCAACGAATATTCGGTTACTATTCGGTATTCGACTTATTCGGCATATTTTTTGCAATTCAGCCGAATACCGAATATTAAATCACTATTCGGCTGAATACCTAAAAAAGGGAGGAAGAAATAAGAAAATACAGTAAATTATCACCAAATAGTAACTTCTATGAAATAAAAAAAAGGTAACAAATCAAATGACACTACCTACTTATTATGTAATTTTGTCATGAAATCATGATTAAATAAACGCTAACAAAATCAACCTAGTACTTATTATTTGCAAATGAAAATAAAATTAGTTTTTGAAAGTTAATCAAGCTGAAGTGAAATAAACAATTACTTTCTTCGTTAAGATGTCATAAATTTGAATTATAAACTTGAAAATAAAATTTCTTTTTTTGTTTCTTTTTACAAAACCATGCATTCCTGGTTTAATTTAATTTAACTTATATAATATATATGCGTGTCTATCTAGGTATCTTTTTAGCGCGCCAATTTTCGTAAGATCATTAACCTAGTTTACCCGAATATTTGGCTATTCGGCCTCGGTCCGGGGCGAATATTCGGTATTCGGCATGAAGGCGAAATACTATTCGTTGCAACATTAGTTATCATATAAACACATTTATACGTCCCACTGCTGGGCACAGGACTGCTCTCAGGCGAGGGTTTATCTGGCCCAATGCGGGTTGGGAATTTCACACGCTTTGTGAGGGATATGAACCTGCTTTGTTGAGCCGGTTTCATAACTATGTTTTCCTTCAAAGCTCGTGGTAAATTTCAAATTACATTTCGCACATAAATTTCTAGAACCTCCGAGGTGCGAGGCTGGATTCGAATCCACAGCCTCTGCTTGAGAGGTGGTAGGTCAAGCCAATTAGACTACCAACGTGGGCTACAAACACCATTAAGCCCAATCCTGAATTTTGCATATCTGCTGGGTTTATACATAGCCGTCAATTATATGTTCATATTTTGCTTAATGTATGGTTTTTATGATTATTTTAATCAGCTCGTAAAAAAATCAATTTCAAACAGTACATAAAACGTTCGAATTCTAGTAGTCTCTATAACAGTTTCCGTTTCCTTTCGTCGATACTGCCTTTTAATGGTCACACGACACTCCACTACTGCATGGTATAAGACAAGCAGGGCAACTCTAATAATCTCGCGATGCACTCGCGTCGCCTAGCGCGGGTCACACGCGACATTAATTATAGAATTAAAGCGTTCGCTCGTAGTAAATAGTAGACGTGTTTATTTTTGTGTTTGGAACAGAAGTGACTTAAATTCATTAATTTCCTTTCTATTTCATAATCATACTCTCATAACCGAGATACCAATATGCGATGCTTTTATAAAAATATCAATACGTAAATAATGCATATAACAAAGATTATTTTAATCTAGCACGAGAATATTATGACGGACATCTTAATTTTTTTAAATTTTGCTTGGAACCTGTAGGGACAACTAAATTAATAATATGAGTACCCTACGCTCCAAGTGAAATGTAGGCATTTATGCGCCGAACAGATGGAAGTTGCCCTATTTGACTTATTATACTCTGACGACTGGGTAAGCATATACCTAAGCCAGGGGAGATTAAAACAATGAAAGCCAGGAAAATAGTTCTGTTCTTTAACAATGTTGGTTTTGGCTCTTTTGCAATTACTGGTCGCAGTGATGAACGACTGTGCAGTCCCGGAACGTAGCCTCCATAATAACTTGGCATAATAACACAAGTTTCGTAACCATAGAAACTTAGCGCGACATGCCTGCCGCGCGCCCCGTACGGACACACACATTCGCATAATAATAATGAAAGGCGCGTGTGACGGTCAGCCCTATGCGATGCGAGTGCATCGTGAGATTATGCCGCGGGCGCGTCCACTTAGAGGCTCCGCTGCTACTTGTATGGGGTTATTGTCCTATTAAACTATAGTAATAATAATAAAAAACATCCCCAAAATGTTTTGTTTATAGATTTCGTGTGCATTTTCAAATCACTTTAAAAACTTTGGGAGACTTTCGAATTCTTCTAAACTTATAGAGTGTTTTGCCTGGAAAGCAATCCGATGGGAAATTATGTGAGCTATAAACGAGGATAATGCTTCTTACGCGCCCATAACGTTTTATCTCTTGTTTTTATTTTGTTGCCTGTGTAATAAAAACGTTACGGAAGTGTTTTAAATCGGTGTAATTCTGCACTACTGCTACTAGCACATTATTGTCATAAAGTTTCTTTTGTACATACTTTATTTATAGTATTATTTTTTAAGTCCCAGCTTCGCAATTATTCGAGTTTGTTCTAGGGAAGTTAACGATTGCATTGTTAACATATTTCATTCTAATGTTGGCATTAAAAGTTTATTAGTATAATTAATTTTAATGGTATGTTTAGGTTACCGCAGCTCCAAATCGACTTGAGCTAATATCGCACTTCTCATGGAAGAATGGCATAAGTGGAGTTACGTCGAAAACGTTTATTACTCCATGAGATACCAAAAAAATATAACCTATATCCTCTCTAATTCTTGTAACTTTGTCAACTAATGTTGTAGATCGAGTTACAAGAATTGGAGAGGATGTGGGTTATATTTTTCTGTATCTAATGGAGCAATAAATATTTTTGACGTAACTCTACTTATGTCATTCTCCCATGAGGGGTGCGATATGTCGTCGGCGGCGTAGGAAATTTTAGGCCGTATTATAAAGTGCATATAGGCTAAGATTACCACTTAGATCACGTGATTTATTTTAAGCTCTCCGGTATTAATAGACTATAATCAGCGGCATCTCGGATCAGTCTTGCTTGATCACTTCAGAGATCAAGCAAGACTGAAAACTGCACTTGACTGATTAGAACTTAATAACGATCTTGACTCGAGTGTTGAGTGACGTATTTCCGTTTATTAAAGCGTAAAGTAATTATTAACGGTGGCGTAATGCCGCTGATGTTAATAGATTTTTTGCCCTGCAAAAACGGACGGGTAGAACAATTTACAAGCTGGGCTCTAGCGTGTTTTTATGAGAGATTAAAAAAACATTTTTAAACTGACGTTACAGTAAGTTAATGAAAATTTTATAATAAGAATCAATGACCTACTAACAAATCAATCATAAGAATAGTATTTTTTTATGAAAAATAGTGATAAACATAACATTAATACAAGGAATAAAATTAAAGTAGCTGGCAGTCGCCTTTACAAGGTCACAAATTCATTTAAGGGGCAATGAATGTGTAAGTTGTTTTGATCTATGGCATTCCAAATAAGTATTGGTAATGATAAATTTGTGCAAATGTTTATTTGCAAAGAGCAATCTCTTGAATTTTTTACTCATTTTTCTTTGACTTAGGAATGGGTAGTAGATTTTAATCAATATGTCGATTTCAATTGTAATTTGTTTACCTATGAAATTTAAATAAATTTGACTTTTGATATAATTATTAATACAAAGATCGAACTTTTGAGTTATATATGAGGAAATGTTTAAGGGTGCGTACAGATCTGGTGAATGCGCTGCTTGCATACTGCACGCGCGCTGCATGCATGTTAAATCGATGGGGCTCTTATACTTAGGACCCATCGAAAAACGGCACGTGAACAGATCGCATAACGTAGTGCTCGTATGCAGCTCGCGAACATTTCGCAAACAGGCCCGTTTGCGGCGCTTTCGCCAGTTCTGTACGCGGCTTAAAAGTCTGAAATGCGTAATCAATAATTAATCAATGAGTAATCGTTGATGTACACTCAAGTGATACAGACAATTTATTAAAAACAAGATTTTATTATTGGAACTGTAGTTGAGACGAGTTTATTATTATAGGCCGAAAAAAGTCAGTCATGTGGACATCAGATATTTTTAATTAATATATCGTTATTTGCAATTGCAGAGCGCAGAACAAGCCGGAAGAGGCGGTAGCGGTGCACTGCGTCGCGGGACTGGGCCGCGCGCCCGTCATGGTTGCGCTGGCTCTCATCGAGCTCGGCATGAAGTACGAGGAGGCCGTCGAGACCATCAGGGAGTGAGTATTCACTGTTTTCTATGCGGATTTGAAGTTTAACGACGGAACAAGATAAAGGCGTACGTTCTATTAAATCTACACAATAACGCATAAAAGATTGAAAAATGAAGTGAAAAATCTAAATATCCCCATACAAATCAACCAGTCTATGAAAAAAAAGACTGTATGGAAAAGACACCAAATAATTATGACTATTTGTGAGTAAATACTGTACTATCCATTCTCAGCTACGTCGTGGGTTCAGAAAGTATGCAGTATACTTACTTCTTTCAGTCTAATGTGTGTTGTTTTGTCATTTCAGTCAGCGTCGTGGCGCCATCAACGCTAAGCAGCTCTCGTACTTGGAGAAGTACAGGCCAAAGTCGCGTCTCAAGAAGAACGGGCATAAGAACTCTTGCTGCATACAATAAACGGCCTATTCACGATCCTACATATTGCCTGGACGGAACGAGTCGATCAGACGCAAGACAGAAAAAGTCAGCATTATTCTTGCAGCCTTTCTCTGTCGGACAATATTTAGGTTATTGAATAAGTCCGTAACGCAAGCAAGCGCGCCTGTAGGAACCCGTCCGCGCCCATAACAGCGAATGTAGCTCTGCTTTCACACACACACCGACACAGGGCAGCATCACACAACCAACTAGTTTATATAATATAACGTAGCATGTCGCCTTTTCGACGACCTCCTTATTATTTCGTTGGGATTGTAACCGAATTCCGACTAACCGAGCTTGCACTCGGTGCGCACATTCCCGACCCCTTTCACTCGAACTAACCGAGAATTTGGTTATGATCTCTTCAGTCTTTGACATATTTATCTCGAGTTTTCTATGAAGTTTTTAATTGAGAGTCTTATTGTAAGCTAATGTTTGTACATTCAAAGTAAAGGTGTATTACCCTTGTGCTGTACTGTGTATTAGAGGAAAATGTTAAATAATAGAAGCGAGCCACAATTTGTGTTCATAGTTGAAACAGTTACTCGGGGTATTTGTAAACTTTGAAATCATAATAAATTTCAATGTATCCATAATAAGTGCAATGCAGTCAACGTCGAAACGTATGTACTTCTTTAGTTTCTTTCAATGTATTTTATTCGTTTGTGTGGTGAAATAATGGTTTATACTTCCTTGATTTTTATTTTCCTTAGTGACTTTGTATTATAATAAACTGAGACATAATAGGCGATTTGATATTTTATGTTTCACGAGACAATTCGATATATTTGTCATAATGTGTAATATTGTGCTTTTGTAAACAAATGTTGTGAAGACGTAGTTGTTGTTTTGAACGCAATTTAAATCACTGAAAGTAGGAATATTTAAAAATGCTGAATTAAATATATATATGTATACTGAACTAATAGACGCCCAAATCTAAAAATACCTGATACTTGGCTCATTAAAATGTTCCAATGAAAATAGCTCTTTGATATTATTTTTCTATTTCTATTATTATGAAGATTAACGAAATGTAATGATCGTGTCACTACGGAACAGTCACATTCATAAATAAAATTATTTATAAGCAAATATTACTGTTTTATTATAATTATTACCTTAAGGTAGGCGGTATCTTTTCTCTTGCTTTGCAAATAGGTTTTGCCGCACGACGAGGGGGCAGTGGCAAATTCATCCCTCCACACAGCCCGAGTCGGTCAGTGACGAATAGTTGACATGACAAGTCATTAAACTTTTACGCGTGTTTTAACGGTCACGCTGGGTCTACTTTGTTTCGGCTTTATCATTATTCAGGGCGCGTTCACGCTCCGGAAGACCGTCGTGAGAACTTGCAGAAGCGCTGTGTATTCACGCGTCACGCGCGCTTCGAAAGCATGACCAAATTTTTAGTGATTCACCTTTGGATTACTGTTGTTGCTACTCCATGGAATAAAAAAGGGCAGATATCTAACCGCGCCGTCAAATTAGACGCTAAGGCACAATTCACTGAATGGAAGCGTCAATTTCGCCTAGCTGCGTGGAATCCTTGAGCATACCAGCGACCGCGCACTTCGGAAGTCGCCGACGACAGCTCGCGAATACGCGAACATTCTCGAGGGTGTGTGAGAATTCCGCGGAAGACGCGCGTCGTGATTTTTGGCTCGTATGTAGTCTGTACGCTACACAGTTGATCATAAAGTTCATTATGTACAATATCGTTACAAAAATTCGCTCCCACTCCGTTCCGCTGCAATATAAATGGACCTTGGCGCTGCAGCCGTGCCACTACTAATTTTCAACAATATTTAGACACGCAGTTGCAGCGCCACTATCGTGACACGTGCGCACCACTTTTGCAGTCACAATTAGTGAACTATAAATTATTGAAGAGCTACATACTCGCGGCAATGCAGCGTTTAATTTGAAGGCGCCTTTAGTGCCCTAAGGGTCGTATTTGAGAACTCTACTCAATGCTCAAATCAGGACTTGAGCAGACTTGAGTATGATTTCAAGCACTGGAAATACGACCCTAATGGCAAGGACTTGAGTATGATTTTCAGTGCTCACTGCAATACTCAAGTCCTGACTTGAGTATTGAGTAAAGTTCTGGAATACGACCCTAAGGGTCATATTCCACACTTGAGTATGATTTAAAGCACTGGAAATACGACCCTAATTGCAAGGACTTAAGTATGATTTCGAGTGCTTTAAACACTGGAAATACGATTTAATGGCAAGGACTTGAGTATGATTTCGAGTGCTTTAAATCATACTCAAATCCTGACTTGAGCATTGAGTAGAGTTCTAGAATACGACCCTTAGTACACATACTACACACATAAAAATATTCTTACCCTAAAACGCGGCTAAATGGCAAAATATCTTTTTGAGATCTAAAAAAACATAACCCAGTTTCAGAATATTGAAATTGTTTAATAATACTTCAGCTATGCATCGTTAGGGTAAGTTCCGATAAGTTGAACACGTTAACTAATTTAACTGTTTTCAAAAGAGAATTTTATACTCTATTTTTTACTATTGAAAACGGTTATTTGACCATTTGTCTGACTTGACGACCTCTATGGCCCAACTGTGTGCACAGCAGGCGCTGGATGAGGAGATCCCGGGTTCGATTCCCGATAGGATCAACTTGGAAAATGAGCTTTTCTAAGTTGGCTCTGGTCTGAGCTGGGCCTCGAAGTGAATTCCGTTAATCTGGTACTCTTCGTACAAGGAATTTCCTAGCTTGAGACCAGGTAATTGAGTGTATTGGGAGCACGTACTCTCTGTAGAAATTTTATGATACCTTGCATTTCTCGCTAAGCGAATTTGTATTCTTTTAAGAAATAAATATCCTAAACCATATTTGAATAATCAAACCTCTTCCTATATGTATCAGGACCATATTAGTACAGAATTAGTGTTAACTGTTTTCATTATGCTACTTGAAATTATACAAAGATTTTAGTATTGAAAAAAGGAACTCCTTTTATTTACTTTGAAAGAAATAGTTACTGTGCACCACAGTACCAACCTCTTTAAATTATTTTTAATGTATTGTCTTTGGATTTCCTTTTCTTCTCGTTGTCTTTTAAAAAAAATACACTTATGAACGTACGTTATTCAACCGTTTTTTTCATCAAAAATATAATTTAGTCCTTTGTAGCAATAGTTACTTTACAAATAAATGATTTTGGCCGTTTACAAAAGTTAAGAGATACCTAAGTAATGTTTAAACTGAAAAAAAAAAAGAACAAGTCCGTTTCCCGCGTTGCAAGCGCTTTTTATCTAAACTCGCCCCTCCTTTGAAACTTTGAAACGTTCGAGAGGGAACAACCTTCGTCGAACGATAGCGCTACTGTCGCATATCGCCGTCTTACTTTCTCAAACTCGTATCTTAGAGCACAACGTTACTGAAATGCAAAAAATGGATAGTATATACAAATTTTGCAGGCTGATTTGACATCACATTTACGTCATATTCACACACTGACTTTTACCTATTCTTAAAGAAACGCATTCACATTAATACCCTGGATAGGAAATTTAAAATAAATAGAAAGTTTTGCCATCTGAATAATAACTCTTTACAAGATACATTTGAGAAAGTAATGCGTCGATATAGTACCAGTTGCGGTCACTGGTGGTGCCTCTTTTGTTAATTTTAATTTTTTTTAAAGGCTAAAATATGGTTTGCAATAGCAAGTGAAACTAATGTATGAATGCAAAATCTTTATTACAGAGGTAGAATTCCAATGATAACCTACCTTAAATTGAATTCGAACATGAACAATATTAAACCAGCGTTTTTGTAAATAAAAAGTGGTATTACAGTTAGACATAGTCATCGATTTGTCGATAATCATACTAACAAACACGATTAGTATGGCATGTTCGCAACGCAACATCGACCTGAAGGCATCCCACACTAATCGTGTTTTCTGTATTCACAATCTGTCAATGTCTTGACCTTTAATTAACCAAGATTAGACACATTATTATAAACATACAAAAACTACCTTACAATTACACTGACTGCCACTTAAACTGCCCTCGTAATGAAAAAAGGCAAACTATGCGTACTTCACACAACAGTTGACTTTTTTCGTTAAATTACTTAAATTATCGGTAAAAAGTTTGTAAACAAAAACATCTATACATATGTATATTTTATAAAAGGAGTTGTGCTACAACAAAAAAAAACACATTTTAGTATGTTTATTTCCAGTATCAAAATTATCTGTATGGTCTAATTTCAGTAATATGTCCAAAGCGATAAATTTTGCTTGGAATATAATATGTTTGAAATGCTCAAAATTTGACAAAAATCAACCAAATGTTTAGTAAACAGAGCGCACTCAGGATTGCAACTGAAAAAAAAAAAATTGCATGTGCACTTTGAATTTTTTAACATCAGATTAATTTATTTTAATGTACAGGAACTTCGAAGTTAAACTGTGGCAGTCAGAGATCTCTCGTTACGTATTCGAACAGTTACAAAAATACGAAGATTTTGTCTTTTTCATATGATTTATATCGGCAAAATTTCAATACTAACAATACTGATGCATACAAATGGGGTATCACCCTAATACAAGCATACCACTGAAGTAGTGATCCATTAGCTTAACAAACTATTAGTGTAACCCACTAACATCTTAACGATTTTTTTTGTAATGGAATAGTACATGGTATAATTATTAACTTCATATCAATTTTGTAACATACAATTACTGCTTTAGAATTCTCCGGAATCTCGTATCTAATTTGTACGTTACTCAATTGACATAAATATTATTATGCTATGGTTACTAGAGTTGTTGCTGATGCAGGTATTTTACACATCAGCGGATGCCGATTTCTTACCTTAGCAGAGGCTGAAGCGCATGCTAATATTATCGCTGACTAAAAAAATCGTGAAGAGTGTACAGATCCTATCTACATGAAACAGCTCCTTAACAATAATGATTTTTTAAATGATTTCTGTCATCATTTCTTAATCGACTTCAAAAAAGAAGGAGGTTCACAATTCGACTGTTTTTTTTTTGGGATGTATGTTACGCGACCGAAACCGATTTTGGAGATTTATTTTCGTCGGAAAGAGGGTACCTCGTAGTGGTCTCATTTAAATTTGAAGAAAATATTCCACCTCTAAGGGTGGCAAAGTAGGGGATGAATTAGGCTTCGTGCACTTTCCGGTAACCGATTTCAATAAAACTTGGCATACAGATATAATTCCACGAGGGGTCGGTTTTTTAACAAAAAAATTAACCTGCCTAAAATCAATCTATCTATCGAGTTCTTAGGTTTTCGCGATTGTTACACATAGGAAATGAAACTATTTTTCCGGATTTAAATCGCGTATAATTTGACTCAGTCAAGCGTGACCATGGGACCTGTAAAGGGCCCGAAACGTCGGTTTGTTTGGAAAAACAAATTATACGCGATTTAAATCCGGAAAAATAGTTTCATTTCCTATCAATCTATCTACTTAGTTTAATCATACTGCAATAGTATCAAAGGTAACAACGACTGTTTCTGGATGGTTTGTAAATTATTTTAGACTGCGGTAACCTTTTAGGTAATGTCACGAAGCGAATATCCGCATTGAATACCGGCATCGATCAATGCGGAGGCTGATGCGGATATTTTAATTTCAGCATTTTTATTTTAAAATCCGCAGACGTGTATGTGGATGCTGATATTTGCAACAACCCTAATTCGCTTCAATTCCGTATCCTTATAAGTAAAAAAAATATAAATTGAACTGTTTTCATGCTTATAAACCTAAGAGCAAATTACAGGCCTACCGCTTAACAGAATCGGTTCCTGAGATAGCTGCGCGGAGCGGGAGGGGTATCAGTTTACGTAACAGTTATTTCGCGCTGCACACGGAATAATTTCTGCAAGGTTGTTCTGACGATATTTAATAATAAGTAAAGTTGACTGAAAAAGTAGGTACCTACCAAATTAGTCAATTGTTAAAACCATAACAATAAATTAATTCACTGATAATTAAAATGAATAGACATTTGTCACTTTTTTCAATCAACTTATTGAATATCGTAAGAAAAATTTTGTTGAAATTATCCAACATCATTATCCAGAAGCGCAACATAAATGTTAATTAAACTATCAGTCTTCCCGCACCGCGCAGCTACCTCAGGAAACAGCTCACTTAAGCGGTAAGTCTGTGAAAATAGGGGGATTTTTCAATTTGTACTTTTAATAAGGTACACAACGTATATACCACAATTCTTACTTCTTAGGCGTATACTTATGAACCTTTCCTCCGTATCGGGCGATGAATGTCTTAATATCAAACTTGCGTTTGCATCCTTCGTAGTTCATATATCGTATTTTGCCGAACACCGCGCGTTCCGCCCAGCCTTGATCGTGGATCCCGCATATTGACCACATGCAGCCTGAAATAAGGTAATTGTGTTTATTTTTTTCGAAAACTTTAAGCGGGACGGAGTCCGTTTGACTTGAAACAGTAAATTTCCTAGAAGTACTTCCACCACCAAATTCTTGGTGGCTTGCTAAGATGGACTAGTCCGATGTGTTACATATTGTGTAGGACTTCCGCAAAGGCAATATATAGGTATAGGAATTTAAAGTGCTCAGACGGAAAGCGATTTGGGATATTTTAAGATTTATTCAGAGATTAACTGTAAATAAATTAAAAGGGTTAATAAGGGTGCACAAAATGGGATGAAATAAAATTCAAAAACATTGAAATTAATTTTTTTTTACACAAAACAAAAACTGAAGCTGATTTTTACTTTTCCGCCGCCTAGCTCACACTGCTAAGCCCGTTTGCTATGGAATGCAAACAATTCGCTCAGGCGAATATTTAAACAATTGTATCCTCGAACCCTAGCCTCGTGCAAAAAAAATGTAAAACGTCGACTTTAAGATCTGGGCTCATTCTATTTTGTAGTATATTTAAAATTCGCATTTGATATTAATAAATTATTATTTCGGTTTTAAATTTCATAAGAACTTTTCATCAATGTTTGCAATAAATAAGAATAATATAACAATAATAATAACGCACACACTTATAGCACTAGGGAAACCTTGTGTCGCGGGTGTCGTGGACACCCACATACACAACCATGAATAACTCCCGAGATAAATTAATGTAGGCGACACAAATATTTCTCCCCGCCTGGAAATCGACCCAAGGACCACTGCGTGTCAATCCAGCATGGTAGCCGTTCAGCCATTAAAAATATCTTTGTGTTTTCAATTCACTAATGTAAATTTTAAAATTGCTACACAAACGGGCTAGGATAGGAAGACTTACCAACATATCCATTGGGGTCTCTCCCATCAATACTATAATGGTCATTTAAATAAATGGCATATTTCAGTGCATCCTCCGGACTCTCCGTCCATTCTAAGATCTTTTTACACCAGTACATTCGTAAAAATCCGTGCATCTTTCCTTCTTTCACCAGTTGTATTTGAGCAGAGTTCCAAAGGTCGTCGTGTGTTTCGGCTTTTGATAGCTGGTCTAGCGTGTAGATATGAGTGCGTTTGTCTTTTCTGAAAATGATTTAAATACTCTGTTAAAGAATAATTCATGAATCCAAGATAGCGCCGTGGTTTGAACCACATCAGAAATGAAGGGTTTTTATTACTATTCTTACGAAAAACGAAGGGCTATAGTAGTGTTTAACCAATATGACGAAAATAAATAAAAGCATTCTTAACCGATTTAAAAAAAGGAGGAGACTCAATTTGACTGTACTTTTTTGTATGTTACACGATTACTTCGACATTTAGTGAACTGGTTACGATGATTTTTTTATAGTTGAAAAGACGGTACTGTAGACTAGGCTGTATGATTTGTGTTAGTACTGGCGGAATAAATTTGTAGGTTTGAATATAAAAAAATAGACTTATATAAAAAAATAGAACATCGTAAAAAAATGAAAATCCTGGTGGGTCTAGAAGCTTCGATCTGAATACACGTAGTAAAGTTTTATTTATGTTTATTTTCCTCGTTTCTCATTGAAATGTGCCTTTTGCTACGCTAACCCACGGCTACGACCCTTACAGTACCTCATTCAAATTTGAAGAAATTATTCCACCTCTAAGTTTGCGTCCACAGTGAATGCGCAGTGATCAGGACCTGTGGTGGGCGCGACGGCGAGGGCGTGCCGGTGGCCACAGTAACGTGCGCGCTGTTGTAGCGCTAATATGTATTTCAGGTGTTTCAAATGATGGATGAAGATTTGGTATTTTTACTAGATAGTGCGATCTTGAGATGGCAGGTGTTGAACACAAAATGAATAAAAATAGACAAAAGAAAGGCGATTTTTTTAATTTGTATAAAGAATTGAAATTGTACCCTACAACATTCTTTGAGTACACTCGAATGCCCGTGTCAACATTTGACTACATCTTGAATAAAATATCACCTAAAATCACCATTGTTCAGCTATCAGTGACAATTGTACTTTTTGGTGTGTAGTCGCTTCGGCTCTGTGAAAGGGAAGTCACCAAGACCCGCGCGCCCGCACCCGCCGCCGAGCCCGTGCCTGCACTCCGAATGAGCCCTTAGTCACTACACTACGGACGTAAACGGCGGTTTTATATATTTGATACTTCGCGTCTGTCGTCGCAACCGCATTAGGCTTGCAATGTAGACGCACACTAAGGGTGACAAAATAGGCGATGAATTCGGTTTGTTGGATTTCAACCACTTTTCGTTAACCGATTTTTTATATATATGTGCGATTTAGATTATATTTATATCAATATTTTCAAACAAACCAATGTTTCGAGCCCTTTACAGGTGTCATGGTCATGACTGACTGGTCCAATGGTTTGCTGTGGTCAGTGGATGAGGAGGCCCCGGGTTACATTTTCAATTGGACCAAATTAGTCACGTCGCAGGCAATACGTGTAAATAACTAATTATGTTTTCTTATATTATTATGTATGTTCATTGACTTACAAATAAACGACGACGGGTCTAATACAAAAACCACGAAAAAAATGTCCCAAGTCAACCTATTCGAAATTTAAATTGTAATGTCATCGCAGTATCGCGCTGTCAGTAGAACAAATGAAGACTAAAGCGGAGTTTGGCGCTCTGTATACTATTTTAGCGCCTTACAAGTGCGGACACTTTTTAGCGCGGACCCGACGTCCATATAATTGTAAGTCAATGTGTATGTTAGTCTATTTATGGATCTATGTAACTTGATTACAAACAAAGAAATAAAAAAATATAAGTATAAATTACGATGGAATGATGTCTTGGTTTAGATTAGTTCCTCAGACAATGAAATAAAAAGGATCAATAAAAAAGTGGTACTTGTATTTACCAAGTATTATTAAAATCGGTTAACGGAAAGTGGGTGAAATCAAATAAACCGGATTCATCCTCTAATTTACCATGCTTAGAGTCGTGCGTAGAGTAGAGACTATTTCTGACTTTGTTCCAATTTCCATAGCAAATGCATTTAAGAAATAAATAAAATAAAATCGGCTTTATTTTACATGTGCATGTAAAATAAATTAGAAACAATTATAGAAAATTACACAAATCCTTCATAAAAAAACAACATAATTTAATTTATTAAATTCATTGATGGTTCGAGTTTACTCTTGACAGTGACAGCTTCAGAAAACCGTGGTAACGTATAATGGAAAATTGACACTGGTGACGATCGCCATATTTTTTATATTATTCTTATAAAACTGACACTGGTCCAAGCCTAGTGGCCGCCATTAAGAAAATAATACTAATTTATATTAATATATTAATTTAATAATACACCAGTACCAGTGTAGATATAGTATGAAAATTGGAATATTATATATATAATATAATATTTTTTTAATATTAAAAAGAGCCACATGGTTTCCAACTATCGATTAGGTAGGACCACATCCCTCGTGGAGTAGCGCCAGTTTAAGGTTCATAAGGTTAACAATTCACGGAGCGGTTTCCATCCGCGCCCGCCGGTGCTGCTAGAGTTTTATTTCAATACTTACGACCCTGCAAGTTTGTGCGGGCACGTAGCTGCCGCGGTTGCGGGCACGAAACCGTTGCGATTGCGGAACGGACCGCGAAGTTAGTGGGAGTTAATTGCAAGTCGCGCGGTTAATAGAGAACTAACCCTGCGTGCGCCTGAACCGACCGCCAAAGTGTGCGGGCGACGACGGCCGCCAAGCGCGCAGGTCATCGCCTCCTGCGCGGTTCTACTAGTACCCTGCCGCGGCAACCGCGCGCAACCGTCACCACCAAGGCGTAAAACGCGCCGTGAAATGTACTACTAATTTTACATACTTAACTGTTACATTCTACAGATGGCGCGGTCCCGCGGCAGACGCGAGTGAAAACCGCTCCGTGAGTTCTTAGTGTAACGAAAAATTAGTTTCAGCGCCATCTAACTTGTAATAGTTAGCTATTATATACTAGTAGTATTTTTACTAAAACACCACCTGTTGGTGAATGGCTGGACCAGGATGAAAAAATACTGAAATATTGTAACATAACTCTTATTCAAGTGACTGTAAGTTTAATTTTGTTAAATTTTAAAATTGTTTTACGTCGTTTTCACCTTTTAAGCCCTACCCAATCAAAATCTTTAAGTTATGGTAGTAGATAATAGAGCGTAAAGTTTGAATTAATAGTTTGAAATAATAGCACACAAGCTAAAAAGTGGCGACATCGGTACCCGATCTTACATAGCGTCATGACATATCGCCCCTTTTTTTCTATATCTATGTTATATACTCGGTTAAATGAACCACGCCACACCATAATTAGTAAGACAATTCTTCTACAACAGTTGTTATTATTAATATACCACCATATCAACTGTTGGTGGATGTTACAAAAACAATATTGAAATGGTTTACCTATGGGTATCCAAAGTCTTCTTAGCCCAATCGCTAGCACCTTTCAAGCTGTCATAGAATTCACAGTAGAAGCAAAAGTTATCGGCTAACTCGCGCCTCACGATCGCTTCTTCGAGGAACGCGTTCACGCTCTCTGTGTGTTTAGATTTGTATTCCTGCACGCAAAGGGCCACCCGCTGTACTGAGATTTGTCCTAAACAGAAAAAGTTTACAATGATGTAATGTCACCCAAACATTGTCATAACGACCAATGAAAAAGCCGTGGCAGCCTAATGGTTTGAAGCGTAAAGCGGAGACCGTGGATTCGAATCCGGACTCGTACCTAAATCGTACGTAAATCCGGAAAAATAGTTTCATTCCTATGTATAACAATCGCGAAAACCTAAGAACTCGACTCGTACCTTTAAGTTTCTCGGAATTTGTGCAAAATTGAATTTCAAATTTATCATGAACTTTTCCGTGAATGAAAACATCGTTATGAAACCCGAACGTCGCAGAAGGTTCACTACCTTCGGAACACATGTGAAGTCCCCAACGCCATTGGGCCAGCGTGGCGGACACCTCGTCACAGAGGAGACCCGTATCCTGCAGTGGGACGTATGAATGGGATGATGGTGACTAATGAGAAAATGACTCTTACCAAAATGAAACCAAGGCGACAAATTGCTCAAAGCATCCTGTGTAGGATCGTTCCTTTTAGTAGCAAATATTTTAAGTCTCTTCTCAATGAAACTTTTTAGCATTTTCACAGCTTCATCATAGCCCGGTTTGGCCCAATCCACTGGACCTACTGTCTTGTCTGCCTCTCTAGTTTCTATGGCTTTGTCCCAATCTATTGGCTACAAATAAAAACAAAATTGGAAGATTTAATATTGAATTACTAATTGTGGGTCCCTTGAATGACCCAAGATTAGTAGCAGTAGAGCTCCTTGTGAAAGGGTTCGTCCAGGGTACTGCAGTACTACCCTGGACTGGTGCCTATAATTCAGTTGGCTCTTCGTAACTTTCAATGCCGCTTTGTTTTACAAATAAGTAGGTCTATGATACTCAGGCGGATTCTGCCCACCAGTAAGATTATAATGATAAAGATTAATTTCACAATAGATATATTTCAATTATTTTTTTATGCAATGGCTTCTACCATCTCTCGTCCGGAAATTTAGTGTTCACGATAATTGTTGATGTATTTTTATAGGTTTTTGGGTTCATGCTTTGTTCCGCTCGCACAAAAGACGCCGTCCCTTTAGGACAACTAGCATGATAGACGGGAGAGGTGGGACGGGTGGCGGATGGTACAAATATGGGCCACAACGGACGAAGCTTTTTCTTTCGATCCTGAATCGGAACCCGAGAACCCATCACAGGAGTTCTCAAGACTGCCCAAAAAGAAATCTTTTTCTTCCATATACTAATTTTTTTTATAACATTATGTGACGGGACGAACAAGTCGTGCACCGGATGGTGAACTACACATCTGTCCATAACAATTACAGTGCCACTCAGAGCTTTAAATTGCAAAGATCTGAGGGGCACTACCACTGGGCCCGATATCCTGAGACATAAGTTGACAAGTCCCATGTGCCTGTAATTTCATCAGCACCCTTACCCTTCAAAATCGGAACACAGTAATGCTGACATTACTGCTTGGCGGCAGAAATAGGTAAGGTGGCAGTACTACCCTGAACGAACTCTTTCACAAGGAGCTTCTACTGCTACTAAACTATAAGAGTTAAATAAATTTTTATTGAATTGATAATTATAAGAGTTAAAGATAGAAAGTTTTTTTTTAAGAATTTGTACTAAAGATGATGACGACATTTCGTAAATGTTTCAGGGAAGCATGTTTTAAGTTTTGATGACTGTTTTGAAATATTTATTTACCTGTTTTGTTTTAAAATTGAATTTTAAAACCCTAAATTGTATTTTAAAACACAAGAGACACGACAATTTAAAACAGTTGTCAAAACCTACAACATGCTCCCCTGAAAAAATCTACGAATGTCGCTTACGCCCTTTCTACAAAACACCGACGATATAATTATTTCAATTAAAATATCAAAGTCTATAGATGGTGGTGACCACTTTCTATCAGGTATATCTATCAGGGGTATGTTAGTTTCTGTACAGTAAATTGTATCATTTACCTCAGGCTCAAACGTGCTGATATAAGGATGCTTGATGACTGGTGGAAACTCCGTGAGATATTCTGCAAGTTTTGAGTTGATTTTGTTCCGGATTGTTCTAGCTGAGTACTCCTGCTTGTCTGACGCCACCCAACATGGGACTATGTTGTGGGCATCTACCTGAGAAAGTTTACTTACTTTGAATGAAATATGGTTTAATTGTATATTTCTATGATTAAATTATGTTTATTTTGACCTGTATTATAGAATACAGGTTGTATTATAGAATGAATATTTTCATGTCAAACCTTCTACCTACACACACGTCAGTTTGTAACATAAAGCCTGTGTGTGGCCTGTTTGATGTTAAAGTTATGTACATTTTAACATTGTTTTATAACAGCAACATTCTAAGTGATCACATTGTAAATGTGAATAATTAGTTATTTTTCATACACTGTTTTTTTTATTCTAAATTTTAGCTTTTTTAGACATTGACTTATAATGTTTTTAGAAATAAATAATTTAAAATTGGAACTGAAACAATTTTTTTTGGATTGGATCTAAATATTTGTTATTTCAAACAAACCAATGTGTAGCCCTACTACCGACATGAGAGACCAACGACTGGGGTGAGTAGACTCTTAATAGGATCCCACGAACAGTCAGTGGGAGAATCTCTGAGGATCCATCGAGCACGTTTTACAGAGGGTTTACAGAAGAGTTCCACATAACTCCACTATGGCATCGCCCGTGACAGGGTATGCATAACGCATTTTCTAGTGTATAACACAGGTCCCTTAGTCATGGTTACAAAGGGAATGAAGCATTAGTTTGTTTGAAAAACTCGATATTTGTGATTAAATAAATGATGGAAAAATTGATTTACTTCCAATGTGTAACAATTCATGCAAAATAGGCACCCATTTCACCACACCATACCATGTGTAACAATTGTAAAAACTTAAAATCTCAATATATACTTTATAAACCAAGAAATACAATTTTGGACTTACACATAAAATGTTCTTGATGAATAGGATGTTTGTACAGGATTTAAGAATTGTTCAATAAAATTTAAACTAATTTTTAAGATCGGACACATAGAAAAAATTGCTTCAATTCGGCCAGATTCCAACCAGTTGTCTCCTAGCAAACCGTGCCAGACGCTATGCCAACTAAGCCACGGTTTTTTTTAAAGTGTTTGATCTTTGTATTAATAATCATAACAAACTAGTGGAGTAATTTCACAAAAAATAATTGAATATCAATTCAATAAAAAATTTAATTTTTTAAGTTTTTTATTGAAAGGTCACGATGTTTGACCACCATGATAATCAATTATTTTTGTGCTCAATTTTGCCAACTAAGCTATGATGGCGAATTTCTCTATGTGCTTGTTGTTCTTTGTTTTTAACAATTTAAAATAATTTTTATGCAGAAATTACTTTAAAATATTAAGAAATTTTCAGACAATAAAAAAGCACCACATTTGCAAATATACCTGAATCAATGGCACATCTTTCTTAAGTTTCTCCTTTAGACCCTCCAGCCAACTCATAGGGGTTCTCAAAGGATTGAAGTCACACACCACAGCTCCAATATTGTGCTCTACGATCCACTCTGGCAGCGCCTCTGCTCCGCTGCCTTCCAGTAGATGGAAGGATATGTTCAGCTTTTTACAATCCGCGGCCACTTTTTCTAGTCCTGGAAATATAGTCAGATGACATGTATGCTTTAGTTTACAATAATAAACAAAGAAAAACTAAATATACCCACAGTGTAAAAATATTATACAATGTGGAACTAAGTACCGTCGTAACTGAAAATTGTTGAATCAAGAAAACAAGATTTGACAGTTAAAAGAATTACTGACTGAAACCAATAAATTTATATTATAGTTTATAAATGAATAACCAAATATTATGTATAAAAATAATTACAATATACGCAATAAGATCCATTCTTTTCATTTACTACTTTCTAGTTTTAAGTACGATAAGTGTAATAATGTGATATTCACCTTTCAATAAAAAATGAAACTGTCTCACAGAAGCGTCCAAATACTTGGCGATAATACAAAAGCACACATGCAGCGGTACTTTATTCTTCAATGCAAGTTTTTGTGCGAAAAGAAAAGCCCAATTATCTTGTACCCTGCTGTCTCTAGACATCCAATATACGATACCCTCACAACTATCGGGCACCATTTGCTCTTGAGATACGATTCTTACACGATTTTTATTAAATTTGAACTTTAAAATTGATTCCGCGGTATCCTCTCGTGTCTGTTGTAATTTTTTCATAAACTCTTCTACACTTGAGTTGGACTCGGCGCTGTTAGAGGCCGCGACATCTGTAAGTTTAGGTTTCTTTGCTGGTGAGGTCATTTTTGCGTAAAAATGAAATAAATTTCTTTTATAAACTAGATTTCCCACGACAGTCACGCAGTAATGAATCCGCGCCATGAACGGCTACGGCTGGGCTGGCCGCCACGCCACAGACAACAAAATGTAAATGTCAAAATTCAAAATTGACTTGTTTTTTAATATATTTTTTGACGGGCTGACGGTGGGTATAGTGATTTTAGTGATGTCACAATTAAAATACATTCAGTTTGAAATTTTTCGGTTCACCTTTTTTGAAATTAATAATACGTTTTAATTTATAGTTGAAATAAAGCTAACGAACGGCGTACTATGTGGTCATAATTATATTATTGTCTTAGTTATATACTAAATCTATGGTTATGAGTATACTTCTTTTTTTTCCATCCTCTAAAGTATACAGACTATGGAAACCAAAGGACATGTTATATTGATATATATAAATCAGACGTTATATGTATATGATAAGATTTAGACGTTGAAAACAAACATTTTATTGTCTTTGTTTAACTACCTACTGCGTACCGTCGTAAGCTAAAAGAGATAGCACTACATTGATTTATGTCAAATACGTGAAACGAAAATATGTAACGTCATCCTAGGCTAGTTGACTCTTTTTTGAAGTAGGTCTAAAATGATTAAGAATTGTTCAATTAAAGCAAAAAAAATGTTACCATATTTTTTTGAGACCTAGGTAACCGCAAAACTTAATTTAATGATTTTACTTTTCATACACAGGCGAAAACGCTGTCGGCCATATTAGTCTATAGATTATCTGTGCTGTGACGTCATTGTGCACATAAACAATCATTTGACTTCTGACAAACATTCACCGTTGTGTTAGCACTAAGTTTTTATTAAAAACCATGACTTCCACTAGTTTATACGAAAAGTATAGTAATTATCGTTATTGTATTGTACGAGAATGCAAAAACACATCAATAAAGACCCCAG
>NW_020653851.1:4021102-4060091 GCF_003589595.1 Hyposmocoma kahamanoa | reverse complement strand
TTATAGATCTTACAGACCTTACATGGAAATTCCCTTGATTGACACCACAGAGGTGGTGTGGTTGTCTAACACAATAGTCATAACTTCACATATACATATAATTAGAAACAGATGTTGAAAATGGGAGATTTACTATAAATTTTATAGTCAAAAAAACAATCCAACAGAAAAGTTTTATACCAATTGGTATAGGCTTTTATAATTAATGGTTTTTGTTGTGTTGAACGAAAAATTGCCAAATCCTTGCAAAAAACTATTTTCGCTCGAATGACGTAAAACTTTTGGGACTAGAAATAAGAATTGGTCAACAATATTATTTTGAAACAACAATTTATTACATAACAATAATTCTGCCCTCGTAACGAAAAAAGGCACAACTACTCTATAAAGTACGCATAGTTGTCTTTTTTCGTTACGAGGGCAGAATTTATGACTTCAATAAATTAATATAAACATCACAAGTAGGCGTGTCCATCTGATACTTATAAAATGTATACAAAACTTAAAAATTTGGTTGACAGTGTACGTAAAAAGATTTTTTGTAAAATCAATTTTATTGTACAATATTTAGATCCGAAACATAGTTTACATTTTCAATGTCTGAACTGATAAAGTATTGTGCTTTCAAAAATTTGCTGCAGGGATGGCAGTTGGCTCTATCTACGTTTATCTTCAAACATGATAAGTTGCAGAAACGCACGAGCTCGCACATTGGACATAGAAAGTTGTCCATATTATCGATCAATATTGAACTTTCATTATAGTCGCCAACAGGAACGTCAAATATTGTTTTTTCTACATTCTTTTGCACATCTAATTTTGATTTCAACTTGTCCTCTAACATTGATTTTTCTCCATTCTTTTGCATAATCAATTTTGATTGTGTCTTTAGAATGCCCGTTTTTAATTTCGACTTTGAAGTATCCAATAAAGACTTTTCTTTTCCCAAGTCCACCTTTGACTTGTCTATCTTAATAGGAAGAGCGCATTCGAAACAGATTTGAAACCTTTTATCCTGGAAATGTATTAAAATTCTTAATAAATTAAAAATTATAAACTTTTAAACTTTCGCGTTGCATTAGACTAACATTTATAAAGGGGAATGAACGTGATTAACAATTTAATAAGTCTGGCCGAATCGTATAATAGATAGGTAGATGTGTAAATACCTACTATATTGTTTGACAGCGTTTATTTTTTTTAATGTTAGTAAATTAAAACAATAGAGGTATGTATAGATTTTATTTTGTTTAATATATAATTATATATAAATATAATTATAATTATAATTTAAGTATAATTTTGTGCTAATGATTTTTTTAAATTGTTATTTTTCTTTTATTTATTTATTCTGCTACATAAAGGGTTTACGTAGCAGTCCTTCAATGATATCATAGCTAGCTGTAGAATAATGAGTCGTATTGATATAGAAGAATAAAATGAGAAGAAGTACGCGTGGTTTCAAGGATTAATAATAGGGGTTTAAATATGAAATTGCCGATTTATTTTACTGGCCACTTTAAATTAAAATTAAACCTGTATGGTGTCCGATTTCAGAGTGAAACGTTTTTCACACGAAAAGTAAAACATGCTTAACTTAAAAAACATGATATTTGATTGTTCGACTTTCAATTGTTTTTACATTCAGCTTTTAACGTGAAGACAGATACAGCGAAAATCTGAGTACCTAATTTTCGAATACGAATTTCCACATGGAGTTAACGTAGCAGAAACTGTCAATGCTGTATTTGGAGAGGATACGGCATACGCAAATACGGCAAACGCCGGCAATACGGCAAATTACGACTTGAAGAAAGAACCACGAGGAAGACCAGTCACAAATGTAAATAACGTTGAATTGAAGGTAATGATGAAAGCCGATCCGTATCAAACTACCACGAAACGTCATGGTTTAATGTTAGCATACCCACAATATGACATATGGCGTTGGAATAATGACGACGGAACTCGCAGCAAAACAGCTTCACCGTTATTGCTCTATGATAACGCAACACCTCACACTGCTTGAGAAACAGTTTTACTACTACAAGACCTGCAGATATAAATTATCCATCATCCTACATATTCGTCGGACCTCGCCCCGACCGACTACCATTTTTTCCCGCAATTTGATTTTTTTTTGTATGGAAATATAATTCCCAGGAAGCAGTACAAAAATCCCTTCACACAGCTGTGGAGTCCAGGTCTCCAGAGTTCTATCGCAAAGGTTTAAATGACCTTCCGATTACATGGCAGAAATGTATAGACAACAAGGGAAAAAACTTTGATTAAACAAATATATTTAATCTTAAAAAAAATTGTTTTAATTTTTCAGTGCGAAACGGCAATTTCATACTTTAACCCCTAATATAACATTCTGGGGAGCTACTATGAGTTTAATCAGTGACAGTAGTAGCTTACGACCTCGTAAAATATTTGTACAAAAATGTTAATTTCTTCTTTTGGCCGCTAGAAGCATTACACAATTTACCATAAATTAAAAATGAAGTATAGAAGTACTAACATGTCGGGGAGCAAATTCAGGTTTGACGTAAATATTTTTCATGTTCTCCTTCGCTTCTTGCGCTAATTTCGATGCGATCCTATGTTCATGTATCAAACAACTGACGTCTGTTTCTATAATATTCTTTTCCGAAGTTGTCATGGCACTCGCAATTGGTATATCGGCTTTCAATCTGTTATTGTAAAATTGAATGATGCGTAGCAAATGTTTGAAGATTCGATCATCGGTGTATAACTTTTTGTTGGTAGTCTTGAGGACGTCCCAAATTTCCAAGCATCGGTGAGTTGTCAGCCAGAGGCCAGCGCTTTGTGGATTCTTGTGTTCTTTGAATATCATATTCCAAGTTCGATGTTTATATCTGCGGAATATAGCAATTTTGACTCCTTGTTTATTTTATGTTTACTTACAGTTTCCTAAAAAGGAAAAGCTTTGCCCGAGAAATGACGAGGGAAACATCCTCATCACTGGGACACAGAAATTGACGTTACGCCACTACGTAACGTCAATTTCTGCCGCCCGAGGCAGCTTTAAATTTGCTGCCCCCTCTATTTTCACGATTGTTAAACTAGTTCGTGCGGGCACGCTCGGCTAGAGTGTGTTTTTATGTTCGCCTGCCTTCGCCACCTTTGTGTTATTCAGGATATCTTTTTCTCAAATAGTGGAATTTATTTTTTAAGTAAAAATAATATTTTTGACTAGTTAGGGCTAGGTCGTGCTCCCCGCCGCCCCCATTGCTATGCCGTCCACTGCTCTGCACCCCCCACGCTACACCACTGCACTGGGGGGGCCTAATCCCAATTCTCTGTCTGACATTCGACCGAAACAATTACTGACAAATAAGTAATACTCGACCAAATCAAAATGCAATGTCAAGCATGAAGCTTCAATCGTATTTGACAGTAAATGTTTCGAAAGGATATCGGATGGAGAACGGGATAGTACCCCCTGATTTAGTCAGGAATTCGATATTTGGCCTATTATTCATTATTCCTTGTCACTTCGTTCGGCCGGCGGTGAAATAATAAAGTCAGTTGATGTCAATTAAATTGTTCATCCACTTTTCACAGTATAGTTCGAAAGTATAAAACATCAAGTTTCATAAAGAGTGGCACTGGGGTTCGTCCGATCCTCGCCCGTTTTAAACTGTCTGACCAAAGTCGTGTGCTTGCCACTGCCATCTCTATATCGATCTTACCCAAGTCCATTGTTTGACGTGTTCAACTAGTACATACAGTCTAAATATACTAGAAGGCGTTGTAATTGAAACTGCCTCCGTGACCGAAAGGATACCTTGCTGGACTGCCGCCCAGAGGTCCCAGGTTCGATTCCCGGGCCGGGAAAAGTATTTGTGTGGCCTACATTTATTTTTGTCGTGAGTTTAGGTGTAATTTTTGGTTGTCTACATAGATAGCCCGTCCATGACACCCGCGATACAGGGTATCTAAACATTAAATTTACTTTTCAAGAATCGTCTAGTTTGATAGCGCAGTGGTGGTGAACTTCTGTATACGTTTAAAAATGAATTTTTATTCAAACTACTGATAATTCAAAAAATCCAACTTACTTATAAATTACATCAATGAGTTCCTTCATTAAATTCCCCTGAAGCCACCGTATATGCAACAATCTAGCACATTCCCTCATCAAGTCTACAGCTCCTTGGTATTCTGTCGCTTTACTTCGTTCTTCGTCAAGTTTTGAAGATCTACTTTTCCCTTTATTTTTCACATCAAATTTAGAGGTGCGACTTGCTTTTTTACCTTTTGCGACTTGTCCTAAAATACAACAAAAGATACAGCTTCATTTAGTCATCTCACCGTTGTTGACGGACAAAAGCTATACGGCAAATTTTATGTTGTAGCCTCAAGTGCCTATCACAAAATAACTAAAATGAATTTTCTTCACGTGAATATGTAATGTAATGTTACCTGTATTCGACGAAGAATAAGTAACAGGTGGCATATTATCATTCAAAGTTTTGTTTGCAAAGGCAAATACGTTCCCATATACCTCATCTTCGTTGCGGCACTCGATTAGAGGATCAGCACCATAGAGAAGAAGGTTTGTCAACTGTAACCGATACATTACTTATATGAGAACATGCAGTAATTGTTTAAGTTATTGAGAAGCCGAAGAAGATCAGAGATGTACGTATAATAAGCAAGTCCACATTTGTGACTTTTAACGCACTGTTTTCGAGACCATAACAGATACGCGTGACAAAAATACAAGCATGGGCGGTAAATCTGAAGCTGACCTAAATTTGCAACAAGGAATTTTGTCGGGTTGTATCTTTTTGGTGTTCTGCCGTACTTATAACAGTTATGACAAGTATCTGTATTCAAGAATAAGGCTTAAGTGTAACACAAAGAAAATTGCAAATCAAGCAAAATATTATATAATTTACATACGATAGGCAATCGATCCATTCCGGTAGTACTTTGGAAATAATCATATTCAAACATTTTGACGAGAATAGTTTGGTTTTTCATATTAATTACAGCATTAAGATCAACATTAGGACTCCTCATGAAAATATCTATGAGGTCAATTTTCGTCATCATGAGAAGGTCAATGGCTGACCGCCCTTTGAATTGAACTGTTGGGTCACAATTATGTGCGAGAAGAAGTTCTATTAATTGGTTGCGTATCTGTGAACATTATTTATTTAATAGATTAGCTTACAGACCCATCAAAGCAATTAAAGACACATGAGACTTGTCAACTTTCTCTGGAACTCAGGTTTTTGCGATTTAAAGCTCTGACTGATACTGCAACTGCTGTGGACATGCGTGGCACTTACTACCAGGCGTACGACTAGTACGACATCCTATCACTTAGTATTATTTAAAAAATGTGACACGATGCTATGTCCTTAAGATTGATGCTGCAGATTTTGCCGTTGTAAATCATATTGCGTCATACATGCTTGAGTGGATCTCCACAAAAAAAAAAATTACAAATAATATGACAAACAGCTTTGAAATCTCTAAAAAAAATAAGTTCGACCGTGCATGGACCGCTGTCGCCACCCTTCAGGTGGCTGTTCCCGACACCAGTAGGGCCAACACGACAGGGCAGTTGGTATAGCGTCTGGCATGGCATGCAAGAAGACGTCGTTTCGAATCCGATCGGATCGAAGGAATTTTTTCTGAGTGTTCGATCTTTGTATTAATAATTTTTTAACACCCTTGCTCGTAAAGCTGATGTAATTCCATCGGTTTTAAATATGTAAAGCGGGTCATAAAAAACGCGTGTGTTACCAAAGCAAACAGTTAAGTTATAGTCCATACAAATTCCATAACAGTATTATTTGCCATTTCAAATATGGAACTGATCGCCGCCGCACGACTCCAGCTAGTGAGCAGCGCTCTGTTGCTATTCAAATTTCGAACAAATCGCTGCGCGGCGCCAGTCAGTAGGCAGCGCTAGCGCGCTGTTAAAATGGCGGGAAAGCAACAGTGTGCATTCACAGATTGAGTTTATTTAAAAAAAAAAATCAGTTTATTTGGTAATTTAAAAACTTGGCTGCATGCTCTAGCGTCTTTGCCAACATTTTCACGCAGCCACGGTAGAAAATAATCCTCGCGCCAAAATAGCATTAAAAATTTTAAAATAGAAATAAAATAAAATCCATGTTTTTAATTAATATAAATAGCATAAAGTCATTTGTAAAATTGTTAAAATAGTAATAGTGTCATAAAACTGTAAAAAATAATAAAATAGTGTAAATCATTGTAAAAAAAAATATAATAAATGAAATAAAATATTACGTCAGAGTTTCAGTAATAATTTCGCCCACGTTGTCCCCTCCGCACTACGAAGGTTTTGTTTTCGCCTTGTTGGCCTGCGCTACTGCTTTCATAATCGCCACACAGAAGTCGGCAAATTTTCTGTCCTGAACGCTTCCCTGTCAGGAGGGCGCTCCATATCGAGGTCGAGAGTTTCTTGTCGACCTCGAATTCGAGCTTCAACCTGTTGGACCTGAATACGGGGCATTCGTTCAGGACATGTTCGAGCGTCTGTGCGGCGTCTGGGGAGCACATGCATCTAGGGTCATCGCAGCATCTGAACTGGATGGAGGTACGCGGTGTTCCCGCCGTGACCAGTCCACGCCTGAGTCAGCCAGTAGGATACGCCAATTTTCCCGATAACTCGGTACGCCTGGCGTATGTCCGGAAAAACAGTTTGGTGATGCTGCCTTTTGCGGACGCAGAATACTCCTCTTCCTAGGCGTCCAGGGTTCGTTGACGTATCACTCGTCTGGCATACGATATAGGGAATCTGCCGTAGTCTGTAGCCGTTTTCTCACAGATGGTACCATGTTTGGCGAGCTCGTCCGCGCGCTCGTTGTAGACAGTGCCGACGTGAGCGTGCACCCACCAGAGCTTGACGCTGCTACCCTGCTCGGCCGCCTGCGATAGACTCGACCTGACCTCGTTTACCAAAGGGTGCATGGATCGCGGGTTCGCTATCGCGTCCAGGGAGGAGCGTGAGTCGCTCAAGATGTCGCACTTCCTGTAGCGAGGACCCTCCATCGGCAGCCTAACCGCTTGGCGAGTGCGAGGAACTCCGACTGGTACACGGTGCAGAACGGTTCCAGTCGGTATTTCTTGCTCAACACTTCACACCCATCTCGCCAGCAGGTGAAAGCGCAGCCGACCTTGTCCTCGATCTTGCTGCCGTCGGTATATATACTGACAGGACAGGGGCGGATGGTCGGATGAACGGTTGCACGCTCCATGGTCACGGGATGACCGAACGGCGGCAGATGACAGCTTTAAGAGCAGACATATCTGTCCAACCTCTTGCGCTGTCGACGACTACCTTCATCGCGATTTGTTGTGGCCTTACCATTGTCACTCACTTTTTTCACATAAACCACACTCATTGTATCCACACGCAAAACTGAACTCTAGGTGTTTTTGTTTTTATTACTGCACGCACTAAGGACTGGATTCCATGCACTGGACAGTTTAAAACCATCATCACGATTAAATGCTTTGTACTTCGTGATCTTGATGGCTTCTCGTAGCACCATCAACAATAAAATTATGGAAGAGGTATGTTGATGACGTATTTTGCATAATGGAAGGAAAGGAGCAACATGTACAAAATTATTTAGATTATATAATTATGCTATTATTAATCATTTAGATCGGATGTCCGATCCGATAATCGGAGTATGATGACGATGATAGTAAACTATTGGTACTATAATTTTTACGTTAGGGCCGGATTAACGGTTACGAGACTATCGTAATTTGAGTACAAGACGCATATTGTAGAACGTGTTTACTTAATTTAGTTATGTTTATTTAAGTTAGTCTTATCTTATGACGCAGACAACATGAGTTGAATTCCTGACAGGGTCATTAAGAAAACTTAACTTTTCTTAAGTGGTTGTAGCTTATGAAAACGCATAGTTTAGAAACAATAGTGTCTCCCGAAGATCCTATGAGAGCTGCATTTTTTCGGTAAATGTAAATATTGGGTCATCAAACACGGAACTTAGGGGTGTTAATTACTCATATAGTAATAAAATAAAATACCCGCATAATTAATCATCATTCACATGATGAGTGATCAAAGAAAGTGACTAATGGGGTGTTGATCAACGACGGAGGTCAACAACCTATTAAAAGTACAAAGTTTTTACTCTGAGTACCTCCCAGTAGTTGCCACCAAACAGCTGATGTTTTTATGACTAATTAATAAATGTATATATATTATAATATAATGTAATAAATATAATAAAAGTAGATTTTAAGAGTAGACTTTATCATTGAAAAACTCAGAAACTGTTACACTTAGAGCAAAAAGAGTTTCCGTACATATTTAAGACTTTTTACACTTTTCGGTTTTGTCAGTCATTCTGTTCCACCTTGTATATGACTGCAAAAATACATGAACATACTGAATAAGTATACATTTTTATATGATAACAATATTATGCTTAGATAAAGGCAAACGCGTTCTACAACAAGTGGTGTAATTTTTTAAATAATTGGTCTGGGAATGTTCATACTTCAGATTAGACGTTTGTAGAAACGCTGCAGTGGCGCGTCTGGGGTGTGGCATAATTTTCATGCAACATCTAGTCTGCTAAAGTGGGGCGTGAGTGGCGGCTGCAGCGCCACATTCGCGCTACTGCAGTGCGCTTCTACAAGGTATTTGAAGGCACTCTAAGTATAGCATGCAAGGCCATGAGCCATAACGCGGCAAAGAGGTCCAACTTTCATCCTTTATATCACGTTCTTATATCAACTCAATCAAGTCTACTGTACTTGAAGAAACAAATCTTACTTCATCCTCAAACTGAAAGTTAGTATGTTTCGCAAGAACAGCATGAATCAATGTCGGACCAGGTAATTCAACAGGGTAGTCCGTTTCTAAATCAGTTTTAGTGTAATATAGCCGACGATTGGTATCTGCACCACTTTCGAGTATTGCTTTGATGACCTCCAGATTCTCCAAATTCAAAGGACGTGATATTGCTACTTCCAGAGGAGTATAATTATGTGTCTGAAAAAATCCAGTGAACCTAAATATTTGCTGTAATCTCATGCCATTTGGATTCTTAGAAGCCTTCCGTTGTTGCCTTCTACAGTCTTTCATATTTTAGTAGCAGTAGAGCTCCTTGTGCAAGAGTTCGTTTTCGTCCAGTACTGCTACTTGCCCGTAACTTGATATTACAAAAAATATGGGTAAGAAGTACTTGGAGATAGTTTAGATAAATCGTGGTCAGTAACATCATTTAGGACATTCAAACTTACGTCAAAATAGGTAGTATTTATATCAGCACCATTACGAATCAAAAGTTGCACGAGTTGTGAAGAGCTTGATAGGATAGCCATATAAAGGGCAGGCTGCGGACAAACGACTAAGTTCGGATCAGCACCATCGTCGAGCAATTGGATTATGGTTAACATTATTTTTGCACTTCTACAACAAAACGGCCAGACACATTAGAATGTGGTACATGTTTATGGTTTACATTTTGATCTAAAAAATTAAACTAACATTTCGTCTTTTAGTTTGTCAATACTATTAGTTGAAAGTTTTTCATAACTCATCGCCGCATCGACCATTTCAGATTTGGTTGACATTTTCAGTTTTGAAATCTTAGAATTTTTCTTGGTGAATTTTTCATTTGATTTGAATAGAGTTTCTTCTAGCGCTAGCACATCGCTGGTTATGTTATCCAACTCAAACAGGTAATTAACACCAAATGCATTTGGCACAGACATAATTTCGTTTACTCTTATTATATATTCATTGTTCATAGTTGAGTATAGCCGCTTATCTTCAGAAAACGACTCGTCAGAATCATATTCTATGTCCAGCGAAGATTGCCTCATTTGTAATGATTTGTTGGGTTGGGTGGCATATGATGCACTGTTAACTTTTTTTAGGCTGTCTTTTCGCTGAATTTTACCAGGCGATTTACCCTGTAATGAACGTTTGTCCTTATCGAATTCTGTAGTGGACATTGTTATACGCGATTTTAACCATTCTGAGACAATTTTCAGTTCCGGAGCTAAAAATAATGATATAAAAATTAAAATTGAAAGAAAAATAACAATGTCTAATAAGCATTAATATGATCGATACTCTTATGATTCGTACTCTGAAATTAGAGTTTCTTCGAAAACATACAGATTCTAAAAAGTCACAGTCTCAAATTAAGCTATACGAATTTCTCTTTTTGAAATTACAAATTGAACTGTATACATTATGTAATGTACCAATTACAATAAAGAATTATGACACATAGTATTTCTTAGGCTTGTACATGCTTGAGCCCTCGGACGGCCGAGACGCGCATAGTCGGTCGTCAAGCGAGCGATGTAGATTAAATCTCGCGAAATAATTCGCGCGCTCTGATTAACCAGGAGCGTCTCGGACGCATAATTGGGCCGGCACGGTGTGGGAGACGTCACAATAATATCCTTCAGGATTCCAAAAACTTAAGATTAGAAAGTTTTAAGTTCAAGTAAGTTAAGAATAACCATTGGTCCAGTTAGCGATTGTTCACAGTTTGCTCCCCGGATTGTGACTGTGTCACTTGAGACAATATACTACATTGATATTCCTAACTATACGTTCCATTGCTGGACACGGAATTCTTCCAGATACATTTTTAACAACAAATAAAACAAATAAAATAATTATTAATTTAACGTTAATACAACGTTACAGCTTTTGATAGGGTCTGGCACACAAGTCTTTTAAGCAAGCTTCCCTCTTATGGGTGTCCCACTGACCTTTGCAATTGGATTTCGGATTTCTTGAGTGGACGTTCGATTCGAGTGGTTTGGTGCACCGATTTTTCGTGATATATCCATACCGATAGTCGACCGTCTCCAGCTACTTGGAATGGATCTGTGACCCAATCTGAACTTCGGGCATTGAATCAATGGCCAAAAATGCAGCCAGGAAGCTTCGCATCCTTTCCTAGGTGAGGCGTTACTTCATACCGGGACAGTTGCTACAGCTGTACTAAGTACAACTCGGTCGAGTATTGCTGTCACTTATGGGATAGCTTTGCTAAATACCAAAGGCTTATAGGTGACTCGGAATTAGTTGAGGCGAAGCTGCAGAGCCTTGAACACCGCCATAAAATTGCCTGCTTATTGGTATTCTACAGGATATATCACGGAGAGTGTGCGATGGAATCGCATAATTTGATTCCGCCTTCCCCTTTCCATAATCGGGAGACTAGACGTGAGTGGGATTCCACCCCTATGTTTTGGATATTCCCAGGATTGGTACGAAGCGATTCCCTTCCACATTTATATTGCGAGCGGCTAGAGAGTGGAATTTTCTGCCTGCGCTATAACGCTATAACTTGAACCTTTTCAAGGCGAGAGTGAATAGACATTATTTAGGTGTGCATGGTACATCGTCGACCTCGTCATCACTTTCCATCAGGTGAGATGGAGGTGAAATGCGCACTTATTTTTAATTAATAAAAATGTTATGAAATTGTATCTGGAATTTATACAGGTCTACAGTATTGGTGTTTATACAGTCCACTTGCAATCGAGTTGAATAAAACCAGATGAAGAAAAATAGAAGTTTTATTGATGGAACCAACAGCAGGTATTGACTAATCATTACTAAAATGCGTTATTAAGTAGTACGCATTGACTTACCAAGAAAGTAGGGGATAAAATACTTACTTACATTTATCTTTGGAAGCAGGCCCTGTTTGCATAACTGCAGGGGGTAGTAAGGACTGAATCATTGCATTGGGTACTACATTTCTTTTAACACATAAATACCGAATGAGAGCTATGCCGAGGGCAGTGCAGCAGGAGTCGTTATAACTGTTCACGTTTGCCCCAGCTTCAACTAGAAAGTGTATTATATTCGGTTGATCTCCAGCCTGAGAAGCAATATAAACTACAATTTTATATGGTGAAGGTGCCGAAATTTAACAAGCAGATATTTCGAGTAATCGCCAAAGCTGACTGTTTACGAGTGTCCAATGAGGTCCTTTGTAATTCACTTTACAGTGTTGAATACATATTACAATCTGCGTACCTTTAGTTGTAGGTCCACCACCATTACATTTCCAATAGGTTTAGTTTGTCTTCAACAGTTTGTAACAAAAAGATGTAGCATATATTGAGACACGAAAATGTCCTTAAAATTGAATAATTTTAACCATACTTACATTTTATTAAATTTGATTTACCAAATCAAATCTGCTGTCACTGCCACACAGAATGTATGGGAAAGGCGAACGACTTCGCACTCTACTCCGCTAGTTTGTTGTTATTATTGATACAAAGATTCAATTCGTAAGATCTGCTAACTCGTTCCACGACTTAGTTGAGAGAGGAATAGCCCCGATTTGGCGAAAAAGTCGCTAGTTCAACTGTTTGTTCGATCTTTGTATCAACAATGACTTCATTAGATTTTTTCTTTTTTCTGGTTTAAGTCCTCGACATTCTTATGTGCAGTCCACATCGCGAACGAAGCTCAGTAAGCTTAGCTCACGTAGTCGGGGCATCTTTTCATACTTCGGTTCACGGTTCACACCCTGAACTAAGCTAACCGAGTAACTAAACTAACCCAACGATTCCGTTAGCTATATAAAATATGTCGCCCTTCAGCCGCCTTTTACCCCTGCACGTATCCAAAATACTTACTACGTATTTTCTTAGTTTAGCTTAACTGAAATAATAAGAATCACTTACAGTTGCGTACATAAGCGCAGTATTACCCCGTATGTCGGCAATATTAGGGTATACATTGTATTCGTTCACTAACTGAGCCACATTCACGATATGACCTAGGTAACTTGCCATCAATACGGTTCTGCAACATGAAGACAAAATATTATGGCGAGGACTTTTCAAAATGAAATAATTTTAAAATCACAAGTAAGTAAAACGCATTTGAATTTTCACATTGATTAAACTCTACTACTCATACATAAGGCAGATTCCCCTTAGAACAATGAACAAGAAACTCTAGGGGGTTGCTGTTTGTAAATAAACATTTTGTTTTCATTTATCATTCACAATTGTTTACAATATTTATTTCAAATTTCATAGATCAAGCAAGAGCTAAAACGGGTCTCTGTCACTGCCACTGGCTTTTTGTCACCGTTAGTGTCAAGTTTTTGTTTGACTGTAGTACGTCGTAAATGGCAAATTTTGAATATCAACCGAAATCTTGTGATAGAAGCGAATACATTGCTCCTTAAAGGAATTTATGAGTTTCTGAAGATGACTGTCAAGAATAGCCAGTTTATTTAAATTCCTCGTCATGTTTATTCATTATTTTTCATAAAAAATTAACATATAAGTAAAATTTTCAAAATGTACAATGACGCTACAATTAAGAATGTACATTTCTTTAAACTTCTTTATCAAAGGAAATGAAACTCATTTCCTTTGAGAAAGAAGTATTTATTTGTATATATATGTATTTGTATATACAATGTATTTCTTCGATCTAACTCGCGTATATACAGTGGTGGTCGTATAATTAGAAACACTACAAACGGTCCTTGATATTATGTAAGAAACTTCACCGCAATCGTTTTTATTTTCAAACTAAACAATAAATAGGACAACAATAGGTTCAACGATTTATTATTTATTAGAAAAACAATATAAATCCCACTACACAAGTGCAGTTTCAATATTACATAACGGACAAACACTTAAATCAGTTTTAAGGTATAAACAATAATGGACAACTAATTAGAAACAACAACAAAAAAGTGTAAAAAAACAAAATTTTTTTAATTATTATCAATTAGTATTTTTATTTACGAAATAATTACTATCCACAGCCTACCAATATGTATAATTAATATTTAGTGGCGTATCCCTTATTTTCAATAACAGCTCTGCAACGACGTGACATTGATTCAATCAATGTCATACATTTTTCTAAGGGGATTGAATTCCATGCTTCAACAAATGCTTCATATAATTCGTTTTGACTGGTGTTACGTTTGTTTGAGACTTTCTTTTCAACAATATACCACAGATTTTCTATCGGGTTTAAATCCGGACTATTTGCTGGCCAGTCTAAAACGGATATACGCTGTTCGCTAAGGAAACATTTGACGCTATTGGCCGTGTGTTTAGGATCATTGTCATGCTGAAAGATCCAGGTTATAAATGATCGTCCGAGTTGGGAATTATTGTGTCCTCTAAGATATTTTTGTACTGCCATTGATCCATTGTACCTTCAATCTTCCGAACGGGACCAACTCCACATACGGAAAAACACCCCCAAACTTTAATGTTTCCGCCACCGTGCTTGACTATGCTCCTTGTGTATTTATAATTAAAAGCACTGTTTACAGGACTTCTAACATAGCGCTTTCCACCTGAATTTGTCATGTTTATTGTCATTTCATCTGAAAATAAAACTTTTTTCCAGTCTCGTACCGTCCAATTAACATATTTTTTTGCGTATAATAATCGCTTCTCTCGATGTTGCTTGGTAAGAAGCGGTACCTTTCGAGAGGTTCTTCCAAACAATTTAGCTTCCTAGTGGAATCTTCGGCGTATCAGTCTTGATGAGACGCTTCTGGTGTCATCAGGCGAAAAAACTACATTTTTAATCTGGTTTGAGCCTTTAAATGGGTCTTTTTTAGCAACACGAACGATTAGCTTATCTTCTCTGGGAGAGGTTTTTCTTGGCCGAGCCTTTCTAAGAACATTTTCAACAGTTCCGTGTGTTTTATAGTGATTAATTGCATTAAGAACTTTCTTCACAGAACAATTTCAATGCTCAGCTATTCTTCTGTACGTCCACTTTTGATCTAAATGTAAATTAACAATTATTTGCCTAGTTGACGCGTCACAACGCTTCAATTTGCCTCACTAAGCGTATTATTATTATTATTAAAAAACTAAGCGTGTGCGGACTAGGTTTCTATGCGTTATTATTCTAAGTGTGTATGTATTTATTTTTCAAACAAATGGTCCCATGATCACGGCTGAATGCATGTATCGTCAGACATTGGGTTGTTTGAAAAAAAAAAAAAAATTACGCGTACACATACATTTTTACAAATTGCGAAATACTATGTTCTTTTTTCTCAAAGATTTGTGTAAATATCACTCACTCACTTTAAAATATCACCGGAACAATAACACTACTTCGGCAAACATAAATATTATAACTACGGTAAATTCTAGCAAATTATCAAGAAATGTTTCCCGGAAGTTGCTCTTAAACTATTGGGAAAGGTTACCAAAAAAATTTCGATTTATAAAAGTGTGATTTAAGAAATTTGCTAATGTTTATTAACTAACAAATTACCTGCAATCTTTCTCATATTTATCGGACGGCCTATATCGTTTTCTAGGTCCATTTAAGATCTTCGGTAAATCTAATTTGAAAGATTTCCTCTGACTTTCATGTTTAAAACAATGCTGCATCATTTGTATCAATAAATCGCTATTGTTCCACGCATAGTAATATTTCGCTGAAGCGTCTTCGTCTTGTTCACTTTGTAAATCACTGTTTACCTGGATTAGTAATAATCATTGTCTTTGATATTATATAATTGAAATGAGCGACCTTTCGGACAACAATATCTCTTTTGATTGAAAGTTATAACTAAATCCGACAGGAAACTTGACATATTTCGTCTACGGTGTCTCAGATCATTCTTGGACACTTAAGTGGCAGGATTGCGTCCCTAACACGGAAGTCAGGAGTCAGTGTCAACTCAGGTGATGCGGACACGTCCTTCGCACGGAGGACGACCTCTTACCCAAAGTTGTCTTTTAGTCCGATATGGCAGAAGGTCATCGAGTATATAACCCGAAATTGAGACAATAAGGGTCATATATTTCTGGTAACACATTAGCGATACAGCTCTTATAAATATCAACTCTCGTTTGCACTGAAATACTGACAGGCCAACTATTGACCTGTGTGTACGTCTCCGTATATCCCAAAAAATATTCTGTATTTGTTGTAATAAACATAATATCTCTAACAATGCCGTGCTGTATTCGGTGATGTGGGAAAAACAGCAAAACATCTAATTACAAAACCAACGGAATCACATTTCATCGGTAATTAAATATTATGTAATTTTTCTATTATCGTCCATTATAGCATAGCTCAAGTTAAACTGGTCGATTTGCAGTGAAACAATTGACAACACCCATCAATTATTTCAAATCATTTATGCGTCTTACTTCCACCTAATGCAACTCCCATTACGTCATCTCATTCTGAATAGAATTTTTTGGGCAAGTGTTGCTAGTGTCGCACTGAAAAAATTATATTATGTATCGATATTTGCAAGTTTATACTTGCTTATTACTGTATATTGATTTATTTAAACAATCAGTAACGTAAAAAAATCTACACCTAACGTCGTCGTAGTTAAGTATTGAGCCATGAGTATAATGTATCGATTTTATAAGTATGCCAGATTATACACAAGAAACACTAATTATTACGTGATAGATTGTCGTGCGTTTTTATTGCTCAGGAAAATTGTTCTTGTTTGAGAGTATATTTAACTTCTTATGGCCGTGTGGTGTTGGCCTAGTATAATACCACTCCATATCTTTCCATGGATGTCTTGTCAACTAACATTCTGCGATCACCTATTCACCTTTGCTAGTGTGGTGATTGTGCCAAGTCCCCGAGAAGTCCAGACTGTTTATGGGTTTTGAGGAGACCCATGGGCAGTTAGTGTTGTGTACTGTCAGTTGTTTTCTTTAAAATACGTGGGTACAGAAAAAAACTTAGTATCTTTGTATAGTTTTAGAAGATTTCCTAAGGATCCGGGCCGTAAGGAAAAATGGATTGCTTACACGAAAAGGGAAAACTGGTTTCCAAGCAATTACAGCATCGTTTGCTCTCGGCATTTCACAGAAGACTGTTTTTATACAAAAAACATTCGCCGCCGCTTATTTGATACCGCAATTCCTACACTGCATATGCCTGTAGTGGCAAGTGATATACGTAATCCATCTAATTTAACTTTATTAAACTTATATTATTTATAGACTGGACTCTTTCCCCCTTCAGGGTAAATTCTGAACGTGCATCGGAAAATGCAAGTCCGATACCATCGTCATCTGAAAATGAACTTTTACCAACTACACCTGGGTCAACTAAGCTACCGGTCCTGAAACTCCTACACAGTTTAATTCTCGGACCAAAAAACGTCTTTACAGACGTGTATTAGAGTTGACAAGTCAGGATAAAGATAGCATAAAGATAGGACAAGTAAGGCACTACAATGAAAGTACTTTACTATAATAAGAGGATGGTATCTTTAAAATTCATAATAAAATAATTAGAGATAAAAAAATTATAAAAGCGAAAGACGGCGACACTTTAAAGAAAATTGGTGTGCTCAATGAAGAAATCGTACAACGTCAATATCTAAAAACACAGAACAAGGAAAATTGTAAAAAATAAATATTCGCCAGTACTGAGGAGTTTCGCTCTTACGTTAAATTTTTATTCGACAAAAGCGTACAAATATGTAAATACATTTAGCACTTGCTCACTCGGAATTACTATGGATTCTAACAATAGTACACAATCCGAAATAGGTAAAAAAACAGGTAATGGTTATTTATAATGCCATATATACTTTCGATTTCGATAATATAATATTTGCTAAACCATCTCTAAAGTATATTTCGAATTCGGGCTGGCCTATCGGAGCGCAGTTGTCACCAGTTGTCATTTGGTAGAATAGCTTTCAAACAAATTAAATCACATTTCGTCTCTATTTCTGGCTATACACTCGATGCAGAAGGTAAACGGAGTCATGGTGGTCAACATCTCTGCTATAAAGATGTGCTCAAGAGGCAATTAAACGCTTTCGGTATAGTCGTCTTTGGTTGTCACATTGTCACATTGGTCGTCTTTGCGATCTACTGTCTATAAAAATGTTAAAACAGTCGAACAAAAGCGAGTCGAAACAATAAGCGAAAACGCCAAATAAGGAGAAAACTAAGTCCTCAAATGTCGTATCTTAACTGTGCAGGCCAATTTTATTGGTCTATTTGCGACTAGGCGTTTGAAATGAAATTCGGTACTGCGAGTCATATTAGTGTACACGTTAGAAACTAATTTTAAATGGTCGCTGTTAAAATAGAAATCGATAAGGAGAACTATATAATTGAAAATACGCCGCCTTTAGTACTCCAGGCCAACGTACATACAATCTTATGCCTTCGGTTGCACTTTTTCTATAATAATAATTGAGTATAGCTGTAGCCCAGAAAACGCCAAGGTGCAAAATGTAATTACAAAAGTAATCACTGTGGCAGAGATTTTATATACAGACAATCTTATGGTAACTATATTATTCTAAGAGATAATTACCTATTTAAGTAATAACTACATTTATATTACTTTGGTTTCTCAAGTACTAACATCAACCTTTTGCGGTGTATTGACCAGTTTCAGCGATGTGATCTTCCCCTTGTAATAGTATCGATCGAACGCGTCTACGTAGCAAAGTTCACTTTGCAAGTCCGTACAGAATTTTGGGTAAAGTCTAGTCCATTTCTGCGAAGCTGACATTGGGTCTGCCCCGCATTGTTTCAGAAGCTCTATCGCGCTGTTGGTCTCGCCAATCTGTTCGAATTTCACGTTTTAATTCAAGTAACAGATCGTTGCCTAAGAGCACTTGTCGTAGGTATACTGTTTGTTTTTAACAATACTGTCCCATTAAAAAAAAAGACCATACTGGTGTAGTCCGAAATCATAGACGATACAAGGAAACTGTCTTAGCACACATTACGTCTTTTTTGTGAATACAATTTTGGCATAGTAAATTTTTTTGGTCAAGCGTGAGTTATCCACAAAAATGAATAAAAATGATCAAAATTTATTTAGTGCTGATTAACTCAATTTTATGTAAAGATAATTTCGTTGTAGGTATATGATGAAAAAAATCGGGACAGGCGAAGTTGGTCAAATTAAAAAGAAAATTTTTTTTCATAGGTACTCTGAAGTATCATTAATAATCTCAGTACAAAGTACTGAAAAAGCGGACCTCAAAAGTACGTGGAATTACGTCTATTTGCTAAGTTTCATTGAAATATCCTCTAGTTCGCCACTATACAGGACTTGATACTGGAGATAATAAAAATAGGTTCTCACTACGCAAAGTATATCGAGAGAAAAACGCCTTGAATTGGAGAAATTGCAAAATCAAGTAAATAATTGCTAAAAGTAATTGCTCCTAAATTAAAGTTAGGCGCTATTTATAAAAATGAATCTTCATGCGTGAACATGCCACCCTTTGAGGTGGATGATTTTCTTCAAAATGAAATGGGAGCACTATGGAAATACCCCTTTCCAACAAAAAAAGAATCATGACAATCGGTTCACAAATACCGGAGTTATCGCGTAACATGCATACAAAAAAACAAAAAAAAAAGAACATACAGTCGAATTGAGAACCTCCTCCTTTTTTGAAGTCGGTTAAAAAAATATTACTGTATATTATCGTTCACATATGAGTCCCAAGCGTGGTTACAATTCGGCATGTTTAATATTATTCTTTTATGTAATGCACGCAAACGCAATCCGAAATTAATTTGAATACAAGTTTGTTCTTTTACCCAGTCGGTGTCTACTGCGTAAGCTTATCGGTTAGATGTCTTTTACGTTACTGAAAATAGTACCTATACTAATTGCATTATAATTCATAATAGCCAGAATAAACTAACGATTTTGGTTTTCTTGCTCAGTATCTTTCGGAAAGGTTCCACAAACTCAGGACCAGTGGGGCCCGTGCAAAAATCAGGCAGGATGCTCGGCACTGCAGGAGACCACGATATTCTCACTAACTTATTACCATACCAGAAACCAACATTGCAGCGTAGCGGCAGTACATGTTCTATTCCTGGTCCAAAGCGCATGTTCTTGTAGAAGATACCCTGAAATTCGAAACCTTTCTGGAAACGTTTCATTTAAATGTTTTGAGCATTACAAGTAAAAATATCTTGTCTAGCTAACGTTTCGCGTATTATGGACTGGCATGACATACGTCAGACCGAGAGCTATGGAAGTTGCTAAGAGAGGCCTTTGCCCATCAGTGGGATACCATAGGTTAATTTAAAAAATCTACACTTAGTCACATACCGAGCCATAAAAATTGTACTGTAAATGATGACTACGAAACATTTTTGAACAAAGAATTTTGATTTTAGCTAGCTTATCCACCAATTAATCTTGGGCTTAGTGTTGGAGCAATAAATTAGTCTGGACTACGTACAATAATGTTAAATGTTCCAGTACACGGACTTACAGTAAACACTTTTCCATCAGGATAGGACATAGTGCCGTACCCATGCATGTTGTTAGCGTAGAACTGGCCTTCGTAGGTGACGAATACCCCATCCTGACCTTTGAATCTCCATCGGTAATCACCCAAACCATGCATCGTGTTCCGCACGAAATTACCAATGTAATATTCTATTGACTGTAAAGTTTCAATAACTAAGCTTTATTAAACTCGATTATGAAATAATTAACGTTTCCATTATTAACATTATTTCATTTTTACAGATGTCATTACCATAAACATCATATATGAATTCGCTAATTTCAAACATTTTGTCATCATAATACAAACGTATCAAAAAGAACCCGTTAGTCAACCCGTGACCATGGAGCGTGCAACCGTTCCGAAATATCGGGAAAATAAAAAGAAGTCATACCGTGGTAAGAAACCTGATACTAGTGATAATCATTTAGTGAATAATCACGAAAGTCTTAAAATCTATATGAATCAAAAAGAACTCTACTTGGATAATTTAGTTAGATGTTGTCCACATTATGTTGATAAAAATATATTATTATGTATAAAAATATACTTAAACATTTTCTAGGAGGTACACAACGTTACCTCAGCTCCAGTCCAATGATTTTCTCCTTGGCCATTTCTTCTCTCTTCATCATCTCGTTCACCAAAATAATATTCGTCGTAAGGCCAAGATTTTTTTCTTTGATTAGACAATAGATCACTAGGCGAACCAGATTTTACCATAGTTGTTGTCACTGTTCAAAATAAATAAGATCCAAAAACTTGTATACATTAAAAAAACGTAGAATAATGCAGGAGTTCATTAAAAATAGAAGGACATCTTAGAAAAAAGAAATCCTGGACTTTTCCGAGTTGTAACAATTTGTTCCTTGTCAAATGTGATCTCTGATTGGTGTGTTTTGTGACCAGTTGTTTTTTAATTTTGAATCCAGAGCAGTCTCTTTGGTAGTTTGCAAATAAAATAAATAATTATGAAAAGCATTAGTAAAATTTATTATGTACATGTTTTTTCAAAAAATTAACAACACGAGCATGAGGACTTAGCCCTTTCGAAGTATGTATATTCCTGAAATAAAATCAATTGTTAACATTGCAAGAATTGTAAAAAGAAAGAAATTGTAGTTGTAGAAAAAAAAAGGAATTGTAGAAATATTGCAACTTTTACGCTGAGGTGATTTACTTATGTAGCATCATATAAAAGAAAAAACATAAAAATTACCAATAGAAAAGCAGCTGCCAACAATAAAGCTTTGTGCTTAGGTTGCACTGCATGGTCGGGAAAGGTGATGGTAGTGACGAAGTTGACGAGCTCTCGGTCCCAACCGTGGTTTATCCTGCCAACCATGCGGAGGGAATCTCCTGACATTATCTGAAACGAAGAATAATCTGATGTTACAAGAGTCCGAAAGCGTAATAGGAAATATTTTGCATGTGTTCAATTACAAAAAGATCTGAGAAAATAATGGTGTTTTCAAAATTCAAGTGCTGTATGTACCTTGAACTCCGAAAGCATCAAAGCACTCCTTCTCATAACTGCAGGTCCTTCTAAGACAAACAAGACGTCGTCATTGGCATTTCTCACGAGGTAGAACGGCACCATCCAGGTCCAATTCTGCTGAATACGCCCTATGTAGTCTCCAGGAGGTGTTATAACTTTCATTTCCTAAGGAAATAATTAGACAACCGTTCATTTGTGATCTTTTACCTTCAGGCTCAATGATCAATGAAATATACTAAAATTAAGTAATTGAAAAAAGATTTGGTTCTTGAACTTAAGTCTTTGTTTTTGTTTTTGCCGAACTGAAGTTTAATCATTAGGGTTTTGAGTTTAGAGAAGGGTTGGTAATGTTGGGATCAATCTTATATAGCAAAGCGTCAGTATTATTTGCAAGAGTGTCTTGTATTACCTACAATATTCCCGACAACTCTTTGCAATATTGGCTAAAAACCTTGATATTGGGCGTAGATCCTCTATGGCGAAGGGGTATACAGATAGGCATGGATTGATCAGTGTTCTTATCATAGTGTAGAACAATTTCTTTTTCAATCAATTTTAAGATTAACCTACCTGTAATCTGCAAGGGAAACAGCAAGAGGCCCCAGCAAGACGCCTCTGAAGCATCAAGGCTTCCTGTCGTGTATTGTCATGAAGATGCATTATGAAGGACCTGCCACTGCCGCAAAGACATCTCTGTGTAGAGCTGGAGACTTCGCTTGCGATGTATAGAGCTTCGCCGTTTGGGACCCTGACTATGTAACGGTTTTCTGACTCGATTCTTGAGGTAACTGAAAATGGCATTTTTTTAATGACTTATTTCCTTACATTTTTGATAAGGATCTGGTAGCTTTCTTAGTACTGATACATTAATCATATGATCAAAATAATATTTACACGTCCTTTTGCTGGAGACAGGTTTTCCCTAAGAAGTGGGTCAAGGTTATAGTCCGACACGATGGATCAATGTGGATTGGGGATTTAATAAATGTACGTATAATTTGATTCATTGTCGTAAATATGTACAAGCTTTTAGATTTTAAAAATTTGAAAAGATTTTCTTCTTTGGTTGTGTTTTATTATTAATTTTCAAAGGTGTTTTTTTAAGTTGCTTAGTAACGTTTTTGTTATTTACAAAGTATGAAGAAGTGCTAACGTTAAGACAAGTGTTTTTTGAATAAATAACAAAGACTTAGAGAGAAATGTGAATGTACTAACGGTCGGTAAGCTCAACGGTTTGCTGGATAAGCAATCTGGATACACCGATGAGGAAGTCCAGACCATTCACGGGGATGAATTGACCACGAGAATTCGACTGCCAGTCTAATGTGGACACTGGCAACTCTGCACGTACAGCTCCTGAAGGACACGTAAGTTGAATATGCTTATAGATGACACATAACATAACATATGTGTCGTAATGATTATCTTCATCAAGAATTCGATGAATAAATTCTTCAATACAACATTTTCAAGTCAATTAGGTTCTACCATATGCTGTTTGTTACTACTGGAATTTATTCATATGTTATTGCATCAATCAAGACACAATGTAACAAAGTAGCCTTTTGTATTTGACTTGGTAGGTGTCACTAACGCATGACGTCACTTTTGTTTTCAACAAATTCAAGACTGTTTATTTTGTCATCTCACCATGGTGTAGGAAGTACATTAAGAAAGAGCAATACATAACAACGCTAATAATTACACTTTGGGAGATTGGCGCTTAAACTAGAATGTAGTGTTTAACTTTTTTTCTTACATTTGACATTGGCGAAGATCGTATTCTTTATATTACTTTTATAAGACTGTCACTGGCAAAATCTTAAAAAACCGCAGCCAATAAGCGAAAGAAGAAGAATGCTTGACTAAATAAATTTCATTTTTTGCTTATCAAATGCCCATAGAGTATATAACCAGAAATAGAGACGAAATAAGGGTCATATATTCCTGGTAACACATTAGCAATGCAGCTCTTATAAATATCAACTATTTGAAATTATTCAAATATTTGAAAACTATTCTGCCATATCAGTACTGTGACAACTACGCTCCGATTGGCTAGCCCGAATTCGAAACAATTGACGGGTGTCGTCAATGGGTTTCGTCAACTGTTTCACTTCAAATTGACCAGTTAACTTGAGCTTTGCTATAATGGAGGAAAATTGCAAAATTATATATTTAATATTTAATTACCGATGAAATGTGATTCCGTTTGGTTTGTAATTATATGTTTTGCTGTTTTTCCCACACCACCAAATAGAACAGCACGGCATTGTTAGAGATATTATCTTTATTACAATAAATTCAGAATATCTTTACGGAATATACGGAGACGTACACACAGGTCAGTAGTTGGCCTGTCTATATTTCAGTACAAACGGGGGTTGATATTTATAAGAGCTGTATCGCTAATGTGTTTCCAGGAATATATGGCCCTTATTTCGTCTCTATTTTTGGTTATATACTCGATGCAAATGACATATTTATTTAACGTAGGATGCCGGCACTCCTTTGTATATTTAATTTATTTGTCATTTACCTTGCTGTGGTTGAACACTGATTACCAGGTCAGGACGTAAAGTTGTCCCATCGTCTGCAAAAAACAACATCGCAATTATTATGAAAATCTCTTAAAATCCTTAGAATAATAACGCATAGAAACCTAGTCCGCACACTCTAAGTGAGGCAAATTGAAGAGCTCCCAATGGGCCTACACGAGCGGGCGGGCCGTCAGTGCTCAAGGTCAACTTGCACCGCGAACAGATCAAGAAGTTTAGCTAAAAATGACGAAATGTGCAGTAAATGAGTGTAAAAATACGTCAGACAAACATAAAATAGATACTAACATCACATTCCACAAGGAAGTAACGCGTTTCAACTTGTATTTTTATATAAATATTCACTAAAACCGAAAATTAATTTCGTTGCAACAAGACACGAAAATGTTTGCAAAGTAACGGATTTCTTTCTCTCAGTTTTGCTATTCTGTTACAAAATAATTATATTACGTAATTTTTTTGAGAATAAGCAATATCGCGATGGCTGCAGATTTTTTTTATTCTAATGTAAGTGTGCATTTGACCTTCATTTCTGCAAGTTGAATGCGTACAAATGTTGTTTACAAAGAGCAACCCCTAGAGTTTCTTGCTCATACTTCTCAGGGGAATCTGCCTTACGAATGAGCGGTAGAGTTTAACCATTGTGACGATTTCAAGTGTAATAATGCTTACCTATGAAATAAAGATTATTTTGATTTTGATTCTGGGTTTCGTTTACGAGGTATTTGGGGGTGCTCATTACGAATATAGCACTTATTTCTAAATCCAAGATAGCGGACACGATTTTTCAAAAAAATGCAATATGGGTATTCTTTCCGAGGTATTTGGGGATGCTCATTACGAATATGGCACTCATTTCTAAATCCAAGATGGCAGCCACGACAGTTCAAACAAAAGCAGTATTTGTAATGAGCACCCCCAAATACCTCGAAAACGATACCCAACTTGCCATTATTCGAAAAATCGTGTCCGCCATCTTGGGTTTACAAATAGTGCCATATTCACATTGAGCGTCCCCAAATACCTCGAAAATGACACACATATAGTATTTTTTGAAAAATCGTGCCCGCCATCTTGGATTTAGAAATGAGTGCCATATTTGTATTGAGCACCCCCAAATACCTTGAAAACGATACCCAACTTGCCATGATTCTAAAAATCGTGCCCGCCATCTTGGATTTAGAAATGAGTGCCATATTGGTAATGAGCATCTCGAATACCTCCAAAATGATTCCCAATTGCATTTATTTGAAAAGTCGTGTCCGTCATCGTGTATTCAGATATAAATGCCATTTCCATAAGGATTACCAAAAATAAATTTTTGAAAATTCTTGTCACTTGACATTGTTGATCGACAGTAACGATCCATAAAACCGAGCATATCTGTAGGCACTTAATCGACATTGTCGATCGACAGTAACGATCGACAAAATCGAGCAAATCTGTAGGCACCTTTAATTTAATGATGAGTTAAACAAGATACAATTTCTCCACTTTTGAGGGAAATGTTATTCCTTGACATCATTATTTGTATATATTGTGTGCGTGCTGACGAGCGTAGATACAAGTTGCATACGCCTACATGAATTTGGTTTTTGCCTCACTTGTGACAGTTCGTTTGATATGAAACTATCATTCTATGCGTTATTATTCTAAGTTAAAATCATTGAGTCACTTTTTTTATTCTTTGTCCAATTCTTATCTTATATGAAATAAGTAATATAAAACAATCGCCTAACGAGTACATATATTACCTTCGGTAGCTGCTGGATTATCAACTCCTCTGTAATCTTTGTTCCTCTCGGAATTGTGGTATTCTCTTTCAACCACATCCATTTTTTAAATTATAATTCACAACTGTGAATTTTGTGTTTATATATTACAAACACTGAAATCACAATGTGCTTTGTTGTCACTACATGGAAAACTGGTATCTTTATCGCTATATCTCAATATATCGAGTACTTATTATCATTTATCAATACTCGATTTATCAGTATAATTATTGATGACGGTTTTGCCAACATATGTTGCTACATTCTCTGTTTAGTGATAAGGATGTAAGACTCGCTTTTGTTTGGTAGGGATTTTTGCTTCAAAACCCCTACCATCTAATATTGTAGATAAACAATAATATTAAGAAACTATAGATACTACCATTGAAGTATTTATAGTTTCTTTTCTTAAATCTAGCCTTGTAAGTTATAATTGAGGAAGTTCTCCGACTACACTGCCGTCCACTTTCTAAAAGCGGCTAAGAGTCGTATTCCAGAACTCTACTCAATACTCAAGTCAGGACTTGAGTATTGCAGTGAGCACTGAAAATCATACTCAAGTCCTTGCCATTAGGGTCGTATTTCCAGTGCTTGAAATCATACTCAAGTCTGCTCAAATCCTGACTTGAGTATTGAGTAGAGTTCTAGAATACGACCCTAAGTGACAAATAGTCTAATATCCATTTTAAATGGAAAAAGATAGAGCACAAAATTCTATTTTAAAAACAGTTAAAATTAGTTAACGTATTCGTCTTATCGGAACTTACCCTAACGGTGCATAGCTGAAATATCATTTAACAATTTCAATATTCCAAAACTGGGTTATGAGTTTTTATGACATCTCAACAAAATATTTTGTCACTTGCCGCGTTTTAGTTCGCGGACGCCAGTATATACCGCCCATGACTTTGCCAACTTTGTTTTTTCTTATTACTGTTATTTTTTTAAAGGGCCATATTTATTTACTAATATTTTGCTCCCCGAAATTTTGTGAAAAAAAAAAATAAAGAACCAAAAACAAAATGATAAAAAAAAGATTCTTGTAAAAAAAAGAAACGAAATCAAAAGAAAAACAGAACAGATCCATAAACTTAGTAGCTTAGAGGATGGATTCCATAGTCTAAGCTTAGTAGGCGTATTGTTCAATGGAGGTATCGATAGGGCTAGAAAGATTTCCTCCACCTACTGGGTGAAGTTTAGTTCCATATATCTACGCGTTCTATGAGACACTAGTAGCAGTAGCCTTGTGAAAGAGTTTGTCCAGGGATGTACTACTTATTTTTGCCACCAAACAGTAATGTGAGCGTTACTGCGTTCCGGTTTTGAAGGGTAAGGTTTGACTCGTCAACTTATGTCTCTGGGTCTTTGCAATCTAAAGCTCTGAACGGTACTGTAACTGCTATGGACAGGCGTGTCGCTTATCATAAGGCGCACGACATTGTGTGCGTCCCGTTACTTGATATCATAAAAAATCACTACCATCCTGTTACCTCAATGAGGTCGTATGATTGTAGACAAAATAGTTATCTTTGTAGAGCTAGCAAGGTTTGGACAGTGCTGACCAATCATCAAATCGTGATCTAAATGTTGATTGATTTTTAATTGTAATGTTATGCGCTAAAGCGCAGACATTTTCCAGAAATTTCATGTTGACGCATGCATTGGGTTGTTTTCTATAAATGCCTGTTTTTAACACATACGGTTTATTGTTCGTTTTTATTTAGTGATTGGCTGTATATTTTTATTCCAATTTTTATTAAGTGTTTTGAAGCTATTGGTTTTCAATCAATGAATAAATTAAAATACAGAAACGGAAGTTTTTCCAAACTATAAAAAAAATTAAAACTTATATTTGGGTGAAGTGCTTAGATGTGATAGATACAAGCTCCTGCAACTTGTAATAATGGGAATAGTCACTGACGGATGGAATGCTGGTTGTAGAAGAAAGTCTTGGTTACGGAACATATGAGAGTGGATCGAGAGGGCCGCTCTACTATTTAGCCTTGCCATTGCCAGCATATTTGATAAGGGCAAGTACGCTAACTGACTGCCAATCGTCACTATTTGAAGAGGCACTTTAAGAAGAACAAGTCAAAAATAAAATAAATCTTACTACGATAGTAATAGGGAAAAAGAGAATGTTTTTGGTAAACCTTGTATATTTAACAGAGCTAACTGTTTTTCTTCTGTTTTATATCTTCTGATATTGAGGTTGAGAGCAGTGATAGCCCAGTGACGAGAATTTTTAGTTTCTATGTATGTAAAAGCAAACAATATGCAATTTAGATCCGATAAAAAAACCGACCTCAAAAGTACGTGGAATTACATATAATTACCAAGTTTTATTGAAATCGGTTACCGGAAACTGCGCAAAACCCGGATCCATCCTCTAGTTCGCCACTATACGGGACTTGACACAGGAGATAATAAAAATCGGTTCTCACTACTCAAAGTATATTGAGAGAAAAACGCCTTGAATTGGGGAATAGCAAAACCAACCATTATAATAATTGCTCCTTATAATAAAATTTAGGCGCTATTTATGCAAATGAATCTTCATCTTCATGAACAGCCACAAAATGAAATCGGACCACTATGGAGGTAAAAAAAACATATAGTCGAATTAAGAACCTCCTCCTTTTTTTGAAGTCGGTTAGTTTCATTTTCAATTGTAAAGTTGAGATGTTTCATTTTACTTAGTCTACGTAACTATGAGCTATCGTTGTTGTAATATCAGTAGTCTGTCATTATCTTTGAAAGAAATAAATGAGAAAAATAAAACTACGTTATATGGAAAACCATTTATTTAATATTTCATATTAATATATACCCGAACATTTTACGAATAAAGTGATAACATTCAAGTTGTTAAAATGACTGGTAACATCAACCGCCTAGCTGATAAATTAGGTAGTATATTTCTATCTAATTTATCCATTTCAAAATGGTTACATTATTGTAAATGGTAAGATAAGTTTTAATGTGAGGAAATTTGACTAAATAGGTAATGTTCTTCATATTTTTATGTTATTAGTGACAACTTGAAGCCAGTTTTGGATCGGAAGACATAGAATTTGAGTACAAACATAGACTCCTATTTTTAGAGTTTGTTCATCACTTCTAATCCAAATAATTATTGTCCTAGTTTATTTTAAAGTGCGGCTAGTCTTAATACGTGCTCGTGATGTCCGTTTGCGAGCAGATGTTGGGCTTTTTAAAATCGGGATCACAAAGATCAACAGCTGTGGCAGAAGCTGATTCCAAAACTCGCTTCCCAAATTACATTAATTTTATCAACAATTAATTTTAAAAGAATGGAAAATATATTTAGTTACGCGTATATACTTTAAATGAGTACAATTTTTAATATAGAGAATGTTAAAATCCCTTTTTAATCCATCCTTCGATACGTTCACAATAAACTCACCGTGGTAGAAACATTTTTTAAAATTTGAAATACACACTTAGTACTGTCATGTTTTAATATTTAAGTTGACACACTTTAAAACACAAATATATATTTTAAGTAGATTCTTAGCTAACAACATTATAATTATGACTTCAGCACATCCGTAACACATTCCTAAACAAGACGATTACATCAACAAATCCTTTAAAATCTAGTCCCACCCAAAGTTCTTACCATTACATGAACTAGAAATGCAATCGCAAAAATAGCGAAAGCTCATAATATAATATTCAAATTACATTTAACAATGAAAGCGTAGCCGGTTATACATGTAAAACGATTTGAAGTTGTGTCTAATCATATGAGGTTCTGTGAAAACTAATTCTCGTATACCCCTATGCGTCTATGGCTGGTTAGACGCGTAAGGGTACGTCAAATCTTGCAATAATACTAAGGCATGTGAAATGCTTCTTTGAAGAATACATGATATTTGAAAATATATAACTAATCAAAGTCACGAATACTTATCGCGGTCAGTGTCGCTTTAGTCGTGAGGAAAGCCAGGTTCTCGATCGAATTTCATAAATTTGATTGGTATACATTATTTTCAAGAATGATCTTTCATTCCAAGATTGTGACGCGGGTTTCAGGCTCACGTCGTCAAATATCAGTTTTATGAAGTTGTCGATGACGATTTATCGTTGAAGGGCACGGTGCCAGTTGATGTTTAGTTTGAGCGTGGCCGGGAGACAAGGGCTAGCCTCACATTCGCCGTCCAGCTCGTCTGCCAGATTGTCGTGGAGTTCTCGCAGAGCCATCAGTGCCGATCGAGCAGCTCTTTGGCAACCCATGTCACCATCGCAAGTCGTATCAGCTTCGGACAGGAAGACAAGATCGCAGGTCGTAGGAGGTGCTTCGCCCTGATTATAAATGAAATGTTCATTAAAATTATTAAGTAAGTACAAATAATGTTCATAATATTTGACACTGGATTATACTTACGCATAGGTAGCATATCTGGTGCAAGCTGCAAAGGGGCAGGAACAGTTGCCCTCGATCGCCAGCCAACATATCAACTCCATGACAACGTTGGATGATTTTCGCGAGAACTGGACAAGCGCCTGCAGCTCCAACTGAAACCAAAAAATAAAAAATATATAATGTTACCAATTAACTCAGAGTGTATCAAGAAAACAAATCTTAAAGACGTTTAACTTACCAGTCGACGCCAGAGGAGTACGATGTCTGCCACTGTTGTCCATGTATCCTTCAGAGAGTTGGTGATCAATTTTGCCATTCAAATAGTGGCCAGCACCTTCTTCTGCTTCAAAATCATCATCCTTAACTTGCACCTTATCCAAAGCTGGAATCTCGTTGTCGCTGATATCTACTTTCTCCTTTTTGACAGCTACTCGTTTCGTTTTTGATATTTCGGATGGGACAAGAGAGCTTTGTGATGTTTCAGTTCTTTGTGTTTGCAAACTTTGCTTAAACTCTTTCAAAGCTTTGCGCATTTTTTCCAAACTGTACGCAGTAGCAAGTTTTTGCAACATTTTTTCCTTAATTTCCTGTTCTTCTTTGGAGTCTAATTCTTCTTCACCGTTAGAATAGTGCAATGCTTCGTCAACAATTAAGTCTTCCACATTGCGTAAATTTTTATCCAAATTTTCTATTTTCGCGTTAGTGTTGTCTTCCGCTGCATTTCTTTTATCATCGCTTTGAGTAATAGATTCTTCACTGGGATTTGGCTCTACATAGTTTCTCTTTACATTAGTATGTCTTCGAAATGAATTTAATGGATAAACAACTTCCTTGTTGAAAGTGTCTAAGTATTGTTGTTTGAGTCGATTTTCGTTGACATCGTGGACAAATTTCTTGCTTCTTTTATCAATACCGAAATAGTCAGACCAATCAATGGACTTTTTTTTAATTTTTATTGGCTTATCATGGCTGTGGATTTCGTGGTCGTGGATATGATCGTGCCCGTGTTCGGATTCTTTGCCTGACATACCAGGATGATGTAAACTGTGGCCATGTTGCTCATGACTATCATCATCGTCTTTTGTGGCGTTCTGTGTGTGGTTATTGTTATGGCTTAACATTATCAATTGTGGAGGTTTAGTCTCGTGTGACTCTTCCATATTAACATTACGTTTAACAGGAGATTTCATTTCCATTCCTCCAAATATTTTGGACAAATCTTTAATTATCCTGGGATCGGTCCCAGCACTGCTTCTGAACGTCTTTGCTTTGTTATGTTTATTTTGACTTTGGACGAATCGCTTTTTTTGTGTGTTATAATATGGACCACTGCTGCGTTTAGTTACTGGGAAACGCTTTTGAACGGATTCGTAAGAATATTGATCTTCGTCAGCAGTATCTGATAATGTATCATCTAAAGGTTGAAATGCAATTGCGTACTCATCTCGCCAATCATCATCCTTGTCATTGTCGGAGACATCATAAGCATTGTAATTAGCATCTGCTGTTATAGGGGCTTGTGTTCTCTCTGGCTCATAATCGGGGATAACAGGACGTTCAATATCAGAATCTGAACTGCGCTTTCGTTTGAAAGCAATGGGGCCCCAATTATCAGGGTATCGTTTTTTGACAACTTTTTCTTTGTATAGCTTCACCACTCCAGGTGGTGCGGATTCAATGTTTCCATGGGCCTTATTATTTTTGTACTTCGCCCAAAGCTGACTTAAAAGCAATGCATATTCCGCATCGTTTTCAGCTCGATCTTGTAGAGCTTCATTTTTTTCTTTCTCATTGCTATCTGAGAACAAATCTCTTAGCCTGTCATTGTCAGGGTGATGGCTTCTCTCACGGAAAGAGGATTCTTTTCTGGTTGGTGATTCGAAGCGTGAACTCTTTTTCTTCACTATTTTGTACTCGTAATCGACAGGTGGACGATCATTTTGTTCTAGGAACTTCACAATGTATTTTGGATTGGGCTCCTCTTCGATATCTTCAATGTCTACTGGGTATTCAGATTCTGAAATTAAAAGAGAATTGAATAAATTGAAATTTATTATAAGGTTGAAATAGAAAAAACACAACTGATTCGAGGAAGTGTTTGAAAGTACCTGGGTAACCCGGTGGGATGAATTCATAGAGAGCGTCATAGTCAGGCATTGGCAATACTGGGCTCCGAGCATGGCCTCTTTGACGGCGTTGCAGTGCTTCTACCGCGCCGCGCAGGGAGGATCCCGGCTCAGCAGCGCACGCCAGCACGAGGGAAGCTAAAAGCCACGGAACAAGCATCGTGGCTGACGATTCTGGGAAGAAATTGAAACCGGAAATAGTACATACAACTCTTTCTAACGTGTTTAAAAAGAAATATAATGGTAACAATAATTACATTTGCATTTGAAAGTCCTCGTCAAAACGAATCATAAGAGCCCAAACACAAAATAACTGCTGTACATTGTTGAGGAGTTCCTCTCGTCATCATAACATTTTATGTTAATTAGAATTACATCTACGTGCCAAGTTCTATTGAAATCGGTTAACTGAAAGTAGGTGAATTTCAGTGAATTCATCCCCGGATTCATCCCCTAATTTACTACCCTCTAAGGTAGAATATTTTTTTGAATGGGACCGTTACCGAGGTACCCACTTTCCAACAAAAAAGAATCGTCGAAATAGGCTCACAAATGTCGTAGGACTTGAAAAAACGACTTTTCTGAAGTCGGTTAATAAAGCTTTTCAAGTCCCTAAAATATAGTTATATTTAAAAAACAAAGAGCGCAACAACTCCGAACGCAAGACGTCATTGGTAGATAAAACACAAGTTGAATGAACGCTGAGTTGATACGATCACGTTTCTTTGTCTACCACACACGTAGTGTGTTTGATTTTGCATAACAGATTATGAATATTAAATAAGAAGATCGTACACGAAGAAAAATTCATTCGATTCGGTTGCACTTCAACTAGATTTTTTTGTAATTATTGTCCGATTGACTATTAATCTTAGAGGATGGATTCCATAGTATAAGCTATTAATAGGCGTTAAAAAGAATATAATATGGACAAAGAGTTCGTAGTCTTTAGCTGCGAAATGTGAAACTAGGAGATCATGACCTGTACTCGTCATTATTAGCGAAATTTAAATTTTTTTATTAACATTTAAACGACGGAAAGTAAAAAAATAAACTTTATTAAAATTTGCATTGAATTTATATTAAATTATTTTTTGGGAAATTACCCCACTAGTTTGTTATTATTACTAATACAAAGATCGAACACTTAGAAAAAATTCCTTCGATCCGGCCGGATTCGAACCGACGTCTTTTGGAACAGACGCTTTGCCAACTAAGCCAAGGAACGAACCAACGGACCTCACGAATTTTTTCAAGTGCTTGTTTGTCGGGTCGTTGTTTTTGGTTTTCAATGATTTTTTAGCCATAGCGCCATCTCAAATCTATGAATGTATTCCGTCACCCAGTTAGGTAACTTTACAGCTACCAGCCCCGGCTAGAGATGTGGCTATGAATTAATATTCAATTATTTTTTGGGAAATTATTCCACTAGTTTGTTATATTAATACAAAAATCGAACACGTAGAAAAAATTCCTTCGATCCGGCCTTCGAACCGACGTGTTCTAGCAAACCGTGCCAGACATTATGCCAACTAACTACAACTAATAAACTTTATTTTTTACCGACTTCAAAAAAGAAGGTTCTCAAGTTGACTTTATTTTTTGTATGAGTAACGTTTACTCCGACGTTTATGATCCAGTTTCCTTAATTCTTCATTCATGCGCATTCAAATTTGATGAAAATATTCCTATAAAAATATGTTACATAAGGGTGGCAAATTCGTGGAACAATCCGGTTTATTGGATTTCACCTACTTTTGTTAACCGATTTGTCAATTTTATTTTTTTAAATTTGTAAAGCATACCTTGTGTTGGTGCCCATCAAAATTAATTTAAGCAGTATTAACCATGATTAAAGGCTACAATTGGCATGACTTAAGCGATTTGCAGATTCTACAGAAACCGCAAAGCCGCCGACTATAAGTCCCATCTAATTCAAGATTCTCAAAGAGCATAGATTTATGCTTCCAAGTTGCGGATTAATTGGTATTATTTTAGAAATGGGTTTGTTTATTATTCTGTTTGCTGTATTAAACGATATGGAACCCTCTGTCTGTATTTGGTTCTCTTTGTTATTAGAAAATCTTGAAGTGGCTTCGAAACCTTTGAAGAATGGAGGGGTAGTGATATAAGTTATAATAATATTCTTAAGGCTGGTTTCAGAGTAGTGCGGATTTATTTGCGGGCCGTCACGCGGAGGACGGAGCGGAGTAACACGTGTGGCGTTAGAACATTGTTTTAGGCTCAATTTATATCGCGGAGGATTTTTTGTAACGGTCTAGTACATAGCATAACGAACTTTATGGTCAATTGTGTAACTTACAAACTAGATAAAGCCAATATCTTCCTCCTTCTTATTTTGGCTCGTATTTAGTTTGTACATAAAGTTCATTATGCTATGTACAATACCGATTCCGCCGCAATTGAGCCTTACTGTGACGCGGATTGCTGGGTACAGAAAAGGTTCCGCGTGGACTCCGCACAAGCCACCCGTGCGTCCATTAGGCAGTAGGAATGAAGCTTCATACAGACAATGTATGAAGCTTCATTCGCATCATGCACCTTTTAACTTAACTTGGTCGAGTATTATTTATTTGACAGTAATTTATTCGAATGATTGTCGGACGAAGAACGGGATTAGACCTCCTGATCTTCTCCTCATCAACACGAATCATGGTTTTCATACACGCTCGTCGGTTAAGGGTGCTCTTGACCTGGCTCTTCTTTTGGATAGGCTCAATTTGGTCAACGTAAGTTCGGATTTGTCGGCCCTTACCAACTTGCCCGCTCGTACTCGCCTTATAAATCTGTTTCGACAATCTTCTTTCATTCATTCTCTCCACATGTCTGAACCATCTACGAATCCCTTTCTCTATCTTTGTCATTACATCTTCTTCCACGCCGCAACGCTCTCTTATTATACAGTTCCGTAAATTATGATTCCTAGATTTTTTTTACAATACCAAATGACGGGACGAGTAAGGCCTGGTGGTAAGCGACACGCCTGTCCATACAGTTGCAGTGCCACTCTGAGCTTCAAATCGCAAAGATCCGAGAGGCATTGCCACTGTGCCTGTCACCCTGAGACATAAGTTGCCAAGTCCCATGTGCCTGTAATTTCAAAACCGCAACGCAGTAATGGTCACATTACTGCTTGGCGATAGAAATAGGTAAGGTAGAAGTAGTTTCCTGGACCAACTCTTTCACAAGGAGCTCTGCTGGTGTTAAATATTCCACTCTTAAATGATGAATAAGCAATTATGGATCTTGGGCGGCGTTGATGAGAGACCTGTAGATCAACGGAACATTCGCAGGTGCTATAAATTGTATACTAAGCAATCCCCACACGTAACAGGCAAAAATACTGTTACTATTTGTTGAATCGGCTCACCAGTAGCGCCACATGTAAGGCTATAGTTTAGGATACGATGGAACTTGCATATGCATTGTACAAAAGTTCTAAAATAAATAAACTCTGGATAGTTTAAGATGATATTCCACTGATCTTTTCTAAGTTGAGGTTTAGGCTAGATTGATAGTCCAACATGCAAACCCCAATTGAAACAGAGCTCGTATGGGAAGTACTGCTACCTTACCTATTTCTGCCGCCAAGCAGTAATGTCTGCATTACTGTGTTCCGGATTTTTTAATAAAATATAAGTGCGTATTTGACCTTCATCTCACCTGATAGAAAGTGACGATGAGGTCGACGATGGAGCATGCACACCTAAATAATGCCAATTCACTCTCGCCTTGAAAAGGCTCAACTCGTATAACGTTCAGTGAACAAGTCTACAGGCAGGGGATTCCACTCCAAAGCCGTCCGCCATATAAATGTGGAAACGTAACGCTTCGTGCGAATCTTTGGAATATCCACAACATAGGGGTGGAACCCAAACTAAAGGTTGTGAAGGATAAGGGTGCTAGTGAAATTGCAGGCACTTGAGACTTGTCAACTTATGTCTCAGGGTGACGGGCGCTGTGGCGGTGCCCCCAGATCTTTATGATTTAAAGCTCTGAGCGACACTGCAACTGTTATGGGCAGGCGTGCGGCTTACAACCAGGCGCACGACTTGTTCGTCCCGTCACTGGGTATTATTAAAAAAAAAAATCCAACAAAACCTTACCAAATGTACGTAAGTAAGAAACTAATTCGGTTACCACAGCTCTTTTCTCGTGAAGTACAAAATTTTAACTTTTGATGTAAACAAAATTTGCCTATGTAACCGGTAAAGTGCGGAAAAGGTTTAACATAACAGATTAAGTAGTTATTCTGGAGATTAGCTAACCAAATCCGTTAAAGTGCGAAGAATTAGTGCAAATTATATTATATAATATAATAATTATAAATATTATAATTATACAATAGCGCATTTTGCAAAGTTATAAAGCTGTAAATTAACGACTTTTGTACTTTCTCGTAACGTATCCACCAGCATAAAATATTATCACAATACTATTGTATACTACTTAAACAATATCATCATTTTGTAAGATTGGCGAGTTTAGATAAGATTTGAGGGCGGATATGCAGTCTTGGCCGCCCTAGAACCCCCAGGCCATGTAGTCAGTACCTACCGCCCCTATCTCGGCACTCGTCATATACTGGTAAACTATATAATGAATTTACGTTATGCCAACTTTTATCGAAATCGATTCAGAAATTTAACTATAATAATTGCACTCTGTCTATTGGTGGAAACCGCATGAAAATCCGTTCAATAGTTTTAAGTTTATCGCGGTCAGACAAACGGACAGACCCGGTAATGCTGTAGTGATTATACATTACATTATAGATATGTATGCGATATAGGATGCGGTGCAGTGCGGTCCGCCATAATGTGCGTGAGCCTTTAGAATATTTAGGTACTGTAGTACAGGCAGCTTTGGTTTTGCATTTAGAATTGTAAGAACTTTGGGGAATTTATCGCTCCCCTAACGAACAATAAAACGGCCTCGTGAACTTCGTGAATGGCGATATAATTATAAAGTTTCGTGGTTTTTACAAAATGCTTTTTATCAAACCGGGCAAACAATTTGCAATCGCTGACATGACCATATACGTACATAAAAACAGTCAAATATTTACGGCAAGTGTGACACTGTCCTTGGCGACTCTCGTCCAAAGAGACTGCCACAGCCAGCCGGTGATAATAGGCGGCGTCTAAAGCCGCCACAGAACAATAGAGTGTTGATGTCAAACAGACATCTTAGGAGTTCTGGACAAAGCTTTGAAATTGAATACACGTATAGAGTTATAATTATGGTATAATCGTCGTTTATATTTATAACATACCTCTCGCTACGCTACCTGAGGTACGTTCCTATGCTATATAGTACTTTGAGTTATTTCTTGTTATCACTTTTATCATCGGTAAATTTTTTGTCACGATTGGCCCCCCTTGGCCTAAGGACAAATTCGCCACTGTTAGAGAGATAGATGGCTATCTCAATGTTCCGGATTATGTTATTGTATCGCACACTGGGTTCAACACTGATGCAACTCAAGAATGGCAAACGTGGTAAATGGGAAAAAATATCAACCGATCAATCGTCAAAAGTGACACAAGATTTTATTATAGATGATTAAATTTTGTTATGAGAAAAAAGTGATGATTTTTGCTTGTGACACTTTACAAGTCGAAGTGTGCCCTACGAGAAATTCTTAAAGGAATACGTGCGTGTGTGAATGTATATTTGTATGCGTCGTGGAAATATGTACATGCATATACACATTCTGAAATTGCGAAGGTTTGCATATACAGGGTGGAAATTTGTAATGCCACTTGGAAGGAAAGTACGTTAAATACTGGAGATAGAAATTTTTACTTTAATTCAAAGATTGTCGAAAATTGCTAGCCACACGCGAGAATCGAACCCGCTAAAATCTTTAAAAAAATGCACCCTGTACTTTTATTAAATCAATCGATAGGGTCAATCATGAGGATGAAATCTCTCTTACAAACTATGAAATCTGGAGTTATAAATTCAATGGGATTAATTGAAATTTAAGTTTTAATTTTTTAATTTTTTTTTAAATTTAATTTTAATTTTTATTTAAGTTATTGGTCAAAAAAATCTAAAGGGGCGAGATCACCAGATCTCACCCCTTTAGATTTTTTTTGTGGGGATATGTTAAAAATCAAATTTACCTTAAATCCTACGCGAGTGTAAACGAGTTGAAGGCTGAGGTTCAGAATACGATTTGTAATACAATTCATCACAACACGTTATTAAAAGTTACTCAAAATGAATTCGTTAAAAGATTAAATTTGTGTATCCAAGAAAATGGAGCTCATTTCGAGCAACTAATTA
>NW_020653851.1:4013922-4021002 GCF_003589595.1 Hyposmocoma kahamanoa | reverse complement strand
TTTTTTTCGTTTTATTAAAATACGTTAAGACTTCATGGTTTTTTTTTCATTTAATTAACTAATTTTGTGAGAGAGATTATATTCTTATAATTAACCCTATCGATCGATGCAGTAAAAGTGCAGGGCGCACTTTTTTCAGATTAAACCGGGTTCGATTCCTGCGTGTTGCTAGAAATTATCGAAAATCTATGAATGCAGTTTTATTTCTTTTAAAAAATAAAGGAATGTTTCCTTTAAGTAAAAATTTCTATCGCCAGTATTTAGAGTACTTTCCCTCCAGGTGGCATTACAAATTTCCACCCGGTATAAGTACGTATTAATTGTGTATATTACTTAGTATATACACACGAATTAATATGTAAATCTGTATAATAAGCGCAAACTGTAATAAATGTATGTCGTTATTGAGGTAATTTTTATTTTATTCAAATACATTTTGCTACGTAGTTTTTATGTATAAGCGCTTTTTGGCTAAGAGACTTGATTAAGGGCGACTTAAGAAATTTATATCGCGGTACCAGTGCAATGGACCGTGAAAGCGCTTAACGGCTGAAATTGAACATTCTCACATTCTTTTGTATTTGTTATTTAATAAGAATATTTGACTATCTAGCAATAAGACCTTTCGTTGAATAAAGTATAATCATGTGCTTTCTGTAATAAAGCTTTTATTGTGATACTTATAGTTTGTATACATACTGCAACAAAAGCCGCTATGTTGTTATGTGTTTTTTATTTAAATATAATGTTATATTTAGTTTCCTTATTTTTACTTCATAGTTATATTTTTAACTGTGGCCTAACAGGCTCAGGAGTTCATCGTCATCATGATCAGTCTATTGTAGTTCACTGCTGGACATAGGCCTCCGCCAATGTACGAAAACTTGAATTTGACTTTGACATTGTACAGGTTGCTTGGGAACTAAATAAAACACTATGTTTGAGCATAGTATAACAACTTATTATGTCATTTTTTTTTTTTTTTTTATACCTGACAGGCAAATGACTCCACTCCACCTGATGTTAAGTGGAAAGTGGTATCCAAACGCGAATATATATATCCAATATCTTATTATTAATAAGACAAATAGTGCCACTGACTTCTGTTCTGCGCGACAATGCTTACATTCGCTCCGAGCGTAGGATTGTCACATTATTTTAGTTGTAACTACTTACGACAAGTTGTAAACCTGCCATCTTACCTGTTTCTGCCGTCAAGCAGTAATGTGAGCATTACTGCGTTCTGGTTTTGAACGGTAAGGATGCTGGTGAAATTACAGGTACATGGGACTTGTCAACTTATGTCTCAAGGTGATAAGTGCAGTGACAGTGCCCCTCAAATCTTTGCGATTTAAAGCTCCGTAGACAGGCATGTAGCTTACCGTCATGCGAACGACTTGTTCGTTCAGTCACTTGATATTATTTAAAAAAAAAATTAACGTGTTCTTCTCTTTGTTAAATGCAGTAGTTACGTATTGATATTTCTATATAAGCATTGCGGATTGGTGTCTCGGTTGTGGGAGTTTGATTATGAAATAGAAATGTTCTGAATTTGAGGCAATCTTGTTCAAACAACCACACGCACAACAATAAGCACGTCTACTATTTATTGTCATTTTTCAAACATTTAGCAAACGGTTCAATTCTATAATTAAATGACATAAAATGAAATGTTGCTTTATTCTCTCGTCAAAAACAGTCTCGTCTCGACACAGGTTCGTGTCCACGAAATAATTTTTCTTTTTGTTCGATCTTTGTAATATAAATTATAACAACTAGTAAAGTAGCTCAGAGTGTTCCTCCATTCAGGGGCCATTCATCCGTGCTACTAGCGAAATTCTATCGCTTCTCGTTATTTTAAAATAACAGTTTGAAATTGAAAATCTCGCGAGTTATGAATAGCGATCGGTAATACGGTTTTTGTTGGATAAAAACAATAAACCTAATTAAATTTATCGCCAGCTCTGTGATGTTTATGGGAACAATGTGATCACTGAGGGTGAAGTGTGCCAATGATGCATTAGGCTTAAAAATTTGCGACTTGCAGCGCTTTGACGACGACGCGGAATTGAGGGAGAGCGTGACTAACTGGTTGGTCGCATCTCAGGCGGCAGAATTTTATGACACTGGAATATCAAATGTTGTTCGCCGCTTTAATAAGTACCTGAATTTATATGGAGACTACGTTGAAAAGTAATATACAAGTATCGCCTTCAAATGTATACAATAAAAAAAACGTTTTACACCAAAACGTAATCTATTTTCCAGATAGCCCTCGTAATTTATTAACAAGGACTTACAATTCGTCCACTGAATGAACTAGGACTTTCCGTTTGTTTTTTTAATACCAAGAAAGTTAATTAAGCTCCTCTTGAATAATTTCCTTTGTATATATAATTTAAACAGGTACAGTGAAGTCAATAAACGCTCACTAAGTTAGAAACCGGGAAGAATTTTAATATTTTCATTGTATCTACTTATAACGATAAACTTATCATTCATTCTTGTTGAAATAAGACAGAGACAATGTTTTTAATTGTATGTGTTATTATTATTTATATACTCTCACTTAATTTATGTATGTATATGTATTTTTATTACGTGTATTAGATTCGTATTTTATTGCGCGCTTAAGTTAATTAACTTTAAGTTTACTCTGTAACGCCAAGGTTGCTTGGAAGAGATTGCTATCTAGCATCTGTCTTTTGTTTTTTTGTTGTTATGTATTTGTAGAACAAATGTGTGCAATAAAGAATATGGAGAGAGATGAGAATGCGTTAGAAAACGATAAATTATGAATTTAAATCTTTTAAAACCATTTGCTATTAGCTTAAAAAGAACTAGAAACATGCAACCCTGCCGTACCTAGACGACGTAAAAATATACATAATTTCAATAAGAAAGAAGATATCCATAATATTAACCTTAGGTCTAAGTCCAAACTCATGGTACCACGATTTCGTTTAGCCAAGGTAAACGACTCTTTTATGGGAAACTGTATAAGTTTTTACAATAAGATTCCGGAGCATATATTAAGTTTATCATTTCCTAAGTTTAAAAACTACATTAAAAATATTTTGATCGAAAAGTCATATTACAAAATTGAAGACTACGTGTTAGATAAAGATGTATGGAAAGACGACACGGCTCCAGAATCCACACAAATTTGATTCAATGTGTATTCCATAGCATTTAAGTTTATTTGAAAAAGCAATCCCTAGAGTTTCTTGCTCGTTCTTCTCAGGGAAGTCAGCGTAGTGAACAAGCAATAGCTTAATGCAATGTTATGTAAATGTGGCGTTTTCAAGTGTAAATTTATTTTACCTATGGAGTAAATGATCTTTGACTTTGACTATAGTTGAATATTATAGTTGTGTACGTATCATCATCATTACTAACCCATTATAACAGAACGGCTCTCTTCTCAGAATTTAGGTCACAGTTCATCACTTTGTCATAATGCGTGTTGAGGACATAACCATAACCGCCTTCCACGTGTAGGTTACATCACAATTGTTATTATTATTTCTGAAATTCGAGCCGCCGACCTCTAACTTCAAGAACAAAAGCAACCCTTTCTCCCATTAGGTTAACAACGCTCTTATGTACGAGAGAACAAAAGTCCAAGCCCCAAGCGAAGTAGTTTTTGAGTACATATTGCAGAACTATTTGTTAGTACGAGGAGGTTTGAAATGAGTTTTATTCATAGGTCGGAAAATATTTTAATCAATTTCTAAGTAAATATATAAAAAAATATTCTTAGTTTCGTAGTAGTTCTACGAAAACAGGGGCTACGGTTTGGTTTCGTAGTTAGACAGGAGAAAACTGTCTATATTCGATTGGTAAAATTAGTCCGACTTAATATTGATGTAGTGCTGCCCAAAATCAGTCTTGGTCTTGCAGTCTTTGTCTAGGTCTTGCACTCTTTCACAAGCACACAAATATAAATAACATAATCTCAGTACAGAGTACTAAAAAAACCGACCTCAAAAGTACGTGGTAATTACGTTTATTTGCTAAGTTTCATTGAAATATCCCCTAGTTCGCAACTATACAGGACTTGATACTGGAGATAATAAAAATAGGTTCTCACTACGACACTACTCAAAGTATAAAGTATAGTATAAAGTATCGAGGGAAAAACGCCTTGAATTGATGAAATAGCAAAATCAACTAAATAATTGCTGAAAGTAATTGCTCCTAAATTAAAGTTAGGCGCTATTTATAAAAATGAATCTTCATGCGTGAACAGCCACCCTTTGAGGTGGATGATTTCCTTCAAAATGAAATGGGACCACTATGGAAGTACCCCCTTTCCAACAAAAAGAATCATGAAAATCGGTTTACAAATACCGGAGTTATCGCGTAACATACATACAAAAAAAAACATACAGTCGAATTGAGAACCTCCTCCTTTTTTAAAGTCGGATAAAAAAAAGAATTAAAAATCTGACTCAAATGTAAATCATGAAAATCCAATTTTAACTAAATGCATTTTATAAAAGAAGGAAAAAAATGCTATCCGTTCGATCAAACAAAGTGCTTTCGACTTTTCCCAAACTTATATTCCTACGGTACGGGCAACACATTGATGCAGCGTTGTACAAACTATTTTTCACATAACTTTATCACTCACTTGCTATACGATAAATTGAAACTCACAAAATCATTGATAAATCACTGTTACATTCACTAAGAAATATTACTTAGGTAATAATGTTTATTTTGAAACTTCACACGATGAACTTACGTTTGACGGAAAAAAGTTTGTGATGCGACACGTCAAAAATATAGAGTCGATCAACTCACCCAGTCGAGAAATTTATCCTATGTACATGCTATTATTTAGGTGCGCTCGATTACATCTATGAAATTTAGAATGACAATTAACAAATAGCGCATACCTTTGTGCCACTATTGGTTAGGCGGACTCTTTTAATGAATTATATGAGTTTATTTCAGTATTGCGATGATATTATAATATTTACTCGTTGAAATATGTCATGGATTTGAACATCAATTCTCGATGTCACTGATCGTGTCCCATCACTAGTGACAAGAACTTTGACATTATTTTATTCTAATTCAGTTAAATTTCACGAAATTTAGATACAACGTATCTGCTACGCCGTGGGGTGAACAAAGTTGAAGATTGTTGTAAATGATAAGAGTGAGTAAAACGTAGACCTTGAAATTTAAGAAACAAATTTATGTATTGTCCGTTTATATTGCATAAATATGGAGTTGATACATAGAACCTATTTATGAATGCCACTTGCACCCAATGATCACCGTCAAACCATTATATGTACGTCCCAGTTCTGGGAACGGGTCTGGTCTAAGGTTTAGTTCGCCACGTTTGCCCAATCAGGTTGGGGACTTCACACGTTTCTGAAGATTTTTTAATTAAAGTAATAAATGCGCAGTTGATCTTCCTTTCACCTGATGGAAAGTGACGATGGAGCATGCACAGCTAAACAATACCTATTCATTCTTGCCTTGAAAAGGTCTAAGTTACAGGGAATAAGCCTACGTAGTAGTAGTAGGGAGTTCCACTCCATAGCCGTTCGTCGTATAAATGTGGAATAACGCTTCGTGCACACAACATAGGGGTGGAATCCCAGCCTACGTCTAGTAAGGCGAACGGGAAGGCTGAATATCGAATACTCACATATTTCTCAAAGATGTATGTATTTAATCACAAATTTTTGGTTTAATATTTAATAGTTATTTGTTATGCAAGGCTGCAAAGTTGTTGTTTGACGCGAGTGCTTGTTTTGAAACCTCAGGAAGCGTAGGATCATCATCATCATCATCATCATCATCATACAAGCCGGAACACATCCACTGCTGAACATAGGCCTCCCCCAATGGTTTCCAGAATAGCTGATCAGACGCAATGCATCCATCGGTTACCCGCCGTCCTTACCAGGTCATCCGTCCATCTTGTACGGGGCCGTCCCACTGTACGCGATCATTAATCATCATCCTTGTCACTATTGAAAAGCGTAGGATGCTGGTTCAAAAATTGAATCCCGGACGTAGCGAGGCAAGTCACGAGACGCAAAACAACTTTGCTGCCGAGTGAAACACACAACTTTTCACCTCACTATAGCGAGGCAAAATGGTAGATAAAAGAAAAAGAGTTAAACTATAACAAATCAGGTTTAATAAATAAAATTAGTTATCGTTGTCAATTTAATGTCAACAATAATAAGAATAAAATATACCATCGGATTTATACTCGTATTACATAAATAATGTACGAGAAATTGCATAGTTCAACGTGTCATTATATAAAAATTTTTTTGAAATTCGAACGAAAAACGCTTTTGCCCGCAGTTTCTTCCGCGACACAGGGTTTCCCTAGTTCGGGGCTATGTTGAGTGTGTACGTTATTATTATTCTAATAAGAAAGAAAGCCTTTCTAAGCCAGTGAGGTGAAAAATATGTAATAGGGTGTGATGAATGAAAACATTTCTGCATTGGTTGGTAGTAAACGACTGCACTTTTCCTCGTGAAGAATACCTGCTTCTGAATAGCTTCTCACTATCAACACTGCTGCTACGAGATGATAAATAAATGCAAGCGAATTGTGTCAAAGTTGGATACTGCTGTGCATTTGCTAACCACCATCTGCTATCTGATCTAGGAGAATAATTTTTAAATAAAAACCAATAAAACTTTTCACATCACATTTTGCTTATCTGTAGCGATGCAATACAATGAGACAGATCGTAACGCTGAACATTCGGCGCTTGAGCCGAAAACGTGGCTTCTGTGTTCAGCCAAATCACTATTGAGAGAATTGCGAAAAGGAACTTTTCACAGTTCTTTAATGTTATGTGATTTTGTTTGTATAAATAAGGTTCCATTTGAAATAAATAATGTAAGTAAGAAAATGTATTGAAGTTAAGCACGTATATAAAATGTTAATATGTAACGTTGTAATGTTTTTGTTGTTTCTTGTATCTTTGTAACAGGTTTGAAAAACAAATGAAAACGAAATACAACAAAGTATTTAAAATATAATATAACATAACATAACATAACATAACATAACATAACATAACATAACAT
>NW_020653851.1:3988184-4013912 GCF_003589595.1 Hyposmocoma kahamanoa | reverse complement strand
AACATAACATAACATAACATAACATAACATAACATAACATAACATAATATAATATAATATCTACTACGAGATTGAAATATATTCACTGTCACAAAATAACAAAGATCGGGGGGAATTTCTAATCCGATTACGGCTTCCCTATTAGATTATTTATAATTGAGTAGAGTGAAATTAGAAAACTTCGAGGGATAAGTTGTTATTCAATTTTCTGGGAAGTTATATTTTTAAAAAAATCTTGTTTTAATATTTTTTCACACATTTGTTAGTGAGTACTGCTTAAAACATTACTCGTCATGCACTCACTGTAACTGAATAGTTACAGTGAGTGCAGTGAGTGTTGGAATCAACATATCTATGATTCCAACCAATCCTTACGTAATATATTTTGCGATTTCCACTTTTCTCTATTCCTAGAATAATCCTCATCGACAACGTTTTTCAACTGTATAAAAGCCCTGAAAACACATCGCGCTCTCTACCAGATTCCTGAAAAATCAAAAATGTTATCCAGTTTTGTTTAATTTTGTTACTTAAAACTGTGGAAGACTTGTAAACTTGTAATGAAGCAAGAATTACTCAGTCTAGGCTGTACGACGCACAAGTGCCTTACTTTTTCCAGTTTAAGAATGGAAAATACAGAACCAAACAAAATAAAAAAATCAGAGGAACATATAAACTGTGAACTGAACAATTCTGCGTTATTTATGAATGAATATTGGGAAAACTGGAAAACAACGAATATCACACACATGTTGCCGCATCCAAAAGTTGTCATATTAATGCCTAAAGTATTTTAATAGTCAAAGTTTAACGTTTTTTCAATGATTTCTAAGTCAGACTTAGCTTCTTCACGCTTACATATGACTTCCGATACCTTATCCAGTAACAGCGATCGGAAATATTCGTGGTTTCCCGTTGATCACTACATCTGTATGGTATTGGAACCGAAAACCTACTAGATTGTTCTCCACATCAGGAGAGAGAGACGGTAACTGCCATCTTTAAACATTTGCATCACTAGGACGTAGCCTTAGTATCGCTAGTAAATTATAGGCCATGGAACATCGCAATTAATCTTTTATAGGCATGATTATTTAGTTATTAAAATTGTTCATTCACATTAAAGTCATAATTGCTCAGTGAATAATTTCGGAATGTTGTGAAATTTTGTTGAATTTTGGATACCAAGAAAGCACCTGAACATAACATTGTTTGGCGTCGGTTTAATTTGTTTCGTGTGCGTCGTAATTTCAACTTTCCGCTTCACTGATGAGTTAAAATGACAATAATTATATACCTTTATGGTATAGAAATTGTTCGGAAATCATTTTAAGTATATTCAACTAAATACTTGTACATTGTATGATAATGATAACTTTAAAAAAAAATCGGACAAGTTTGTATAATTACATCTTTTTGGAGAAAGTGGGTTAAATCCAATAAACCAGATTCATCCCTCAATTTGCCACCCTTAAAAATAGAATATTTTCTTTAAATTTGAATGGAACTACTATTGATACACCCTTTCCAAGAAAAAAAAGAATCATCGAAATCGGGTCTCAAATTTTAATGTCGTCGGAGTAATCGCGTAATATACAAAAAATTCAATCGAATTGAGAACCTCCTTTTTTTTAAAGTCGATTAAAATGAATTATTTCTTTTTCAGTGTTAATTTGACAGTTTATAAGCGTATTAAAATGAAAACATCTTCAACATAGCTTAGGGAGTTAAGCAGGCGATAGACACCTAACAAAACTAACGCTGTAATTAAATTTTGTAGTAAATATTTCCGCTCTGCGTTAGGTAGATAACTTTAAAGGCCTTTAAACATTTTTTTAATATCGTTAACGCGATAGAATTTGATATGAAAAATATGTGCATTTTCGCATGTACTTGTATAAAGTGCAAAACATAGATGTCGTAAGAGTTGCAACAGACTTTTGAGAAAAGGTCACGCTTAAAAATACAGCAATTTAGTTAGCCCACAGGTGCCAGTCGGTGAGAGAGTATTCCACTCTACCTTGTGCTCTGTTTCCAAAAAGTTAGTCAAGAAAGATAGGCAACATGGTGCGGATAAGTTGGCAGACTAAAACAGCGGCATGGAAAAATAATATCAAAGAGTATGATGACGTTATTAAACGCATTGTGGACATAAACCAGCAACCGTCTAAGAAACAACTGAAAAACAATACCGTCTAACTGATACACATCACAGATGAGTAACTTTTCGTGGCAATAGAGCTCCTTGTGAAAGAGTTGGCCCAGGGAAGTACTGCCACCATACCTGTGTCTGCAGGCAACCATTAATGTGAGCATTAATACGTTCCGGTTTTTAAAGGTAAGGGTGCTGGTGAAATTATAGGCACATGGAACTTGTCAACTTATGTCTCAGGGTGAAGGGCGCAGCGAAAGTGCCCCTCAGATTTTTGCGATTTAAAGCTCTAAGCGACATTGCAACTAATATGGGTAGGCGTGTTGCTTACTATCAGGCGCACGGCCTGTTCGTCCCGTCAATTGGTATCATAAAAAAACTCAAATGAACATAATATATACGTCGAAATACTGAAAGCAGACCCGGTAAGATCTGAGTCCTCGTAACATCGTCCTATCGAGCGAAATTGGAAGTCTGAACACTGTCTGCCACCCAATTCATTGGGTGGCATTATGATTTCAACCAGGGGTCTTAAAAAGATGAGAAGAGCGTTTTGTTTTTACGTGACAGCTGAAGAAGCGTTACTTTACTGTGTACCGCTAAAGACAAATTTGGCAAATCGCAAATACTCTTCGTGAAGAATTTCACCCTACACGATCTTCTTCACTCTACACGCTCACGTTGAGACCACACCAAAAATTTTCGCAATCAGAAAATACATTTCTGTCTTTCGTGGAATTTGGAAGAATCTTCGTTACTGTGTAGTGGAGCGTAATGTAATTACGTATATCCGATAAAATCATTGGCGTCATCCAAGCCCGTTATCGTGGTAGTACCTGTAGTGAATGCGTGATCAAATTTCGTGTGCCCTTATCAGGATGTAAGCGGGCATCGTACATGGCTGTCTCCTGTCACCACTTCTATTCATCATTCTGCTCGACAATATCATGCAGAAAGTAATGTCTACTCATTGTCTACTACACTTAGGGACTACGTATTACTGTATCTTGACTACGTGGGCGACATAATTTTAATTTCAGTGACGCTTAACCACTGGCCAAATTTGAAAATTTTACACAACCGACAAAGAAGAAGTGAGATTGCGAATCAATACAAAGACTTTGTATTTGAAATGAGTATTTTGTTGGATAACAAGGAAACTTTTAGTCGCCTAGATTAAAATCTTTAATTAGATAGGTAGGCAGACGGCCTTTTTAAGATACATACTTAGTACCCGAATACCAACCAGTGTGGCTCGAAGAACGCCAAAGAGAGCTTGTGTTCAACTTAAATCGGACAGGATTTTACCTTGCTTACCTAGCTGCGAAACGTAGCAAAATGACTGACTAACCAGCTTACATCTATACTTTACATCTACGGGCAGGAGATTCTAAATTCCCATTAAACAAGTAATTGAAAGTGGCGACTTAGCGAAAGTGAGGCTGGATAGAGTAAACATTGCGGTGTAGACAAATAGATACCATGTCGAACGGCAGATATGTGGCAAAAAAAGACGGCTTAAAGCTGTTGGGTTGACGTGGAGCAAACTAAAGAAGACGGCACAAGACAGGATGAAGTGGCGACAAATCGTAAAGGTACTATATGTACCAGAAAGGTACTCCAAGACTACAACTATAATAATTATGTGAGACATGTTAATAAAAGTGCCACTGCTATTCGTCTGTCGTTTCTTTGGATTTTCATTTGATGGATCGTTTTAATAATGTATGCTGTTCAACGCTTTAATATGAAAATGACGCGCAAAATACTCTCACGTTTTGCTCGTACGTGGTTTTCTTTTGGTAAGGCGGATAACAGACGAGTCTGATGTGCCACTGCGGTTTTATTTCTTCACACATGAAAATGTCACGCGACAGTGCAGTGAATTGATCACGACGGACCCCTTCATTTTACTTTTTTAAAGTTATTATTATTATGTTTAAGGATTAAGTAGTTTGAATAAAATATTTTCGTCTTAGAGATTAGGTTAAGTTTACTTGGAAGTGCGGTGGAGTTCTGAAACTGACTGTGAAGTCATTTAAGCATGTTTGTAGGTAGGTTGTGTAGACAACCACAAATTACACCCAAACTCACAAGAGAAATATGGAACCCGGGACATCAGCATGGCTTGATAACCATTCGGCCATGGAGCCAGGTAACTTTAAAATGACTTAGGAGAGTGTTCGCTTAAAATATCGTAGGAGGTATCAGAAGTTTTACTTCATTTCTGTTTTTTATGCACGGGACCTTTAAGTGAAAGACATGACCAACAAAACATTTGAAATCTATAGGTACTTTTTAAAATATTCCAAAGCTTGTTACAAACAAATTATTTTATTATATTAACCCTTTCCTTAGTAGTTTAACTTGTCTAACAGCTGTTTTCGTAAACAAATCATGGAGTGCCTTTATGCCGCACTTCATTTATTTCAAACATGTTTTATTTGCAACTCGTAAACACGCATTAGGGTCGAACGACCCTTTTCTAGAGCGTTGTAATTTTCTTTAAAGTATTATATAACCCATATTCAATAAAAAAAAGATTAAATTGAATAATGGAAAATAAGAGCAATGAACTAAATTACAATAGTAATAGTAAAAAAAATACCAAGACTTACCTTAAAGCATTTAGCTCGAAGTTAGACAACAAACACAACAACGGAGAAAGCGTTCGAACACTTCGAAGTCGGAATAACAACTGAAACACGGACCAGCTGCGCCACATGCACTGCGCAGTACAGGCGAAACAGAGGAAAAACCAATTTCACTTAACCTCTGCTTCATCGCTTACCGTGTTCTGCAAACTACAAACAATATTGTAGGTAGAGGCAGTTCTGTCACGGGTTAGGTTACAATGGTCAAATATAGGGTTCGAAAGGGAATCTTGTGGATCCCAGTCACGGAACCTAGTATGTGAATGATAGAACGGCGCTAGCGGGGTAGAGGAGGAGCGCGGGGGGTTACATAACCGTCAGATCGATACCCGGGCGGCGATGCTGAAACGCCCGGCAGAATACATACTTCTTTTTTTTTCATAGGAAACTATGGCATGATAGCGATTAATCTATTTTGCCTTGCCTTAGTGAATTATAAATATTTGTTTTTATTGCGGTCACGATGAAATCGTATTTCGTATAGTTTTACAATATTTTTAGGAGACTTGTAAGGTACCATTGTTACACTGGTTTTATGGTTAACATATTTTTAGTGTAATTTTACTGCATCTGCTCCGTACAGTATTCAACGGACTTTTTGATAATATAGAAAGAGGTAAAGACAGACATAATAAATAATTCACCTTAAGTATATCTATGACCATCGACGCCAGCGCAGATCAGTGAATAAGTTGTGCGGACGCTACGAGCTACGAATTTTCGTAGTACGCGCGCGAACGTATGACATTGAATTAAAGATATTTTTTTGGCTTGGTAATTGTAGTGAAACGTTTTTGTTGTTGTACAAGTATGTTTTTAATATTAATTAATATCTTCGCTTTAATGCTTTGTTTCCTTTCTGGTTCAGAGTGGTTACAGCTTGGCGGCAGACATAGGTATGGTGTCAGTACTTCCCTGAACGAACTCTTTCACAAGAAGTTTTACTGCTACTATCATTATACATCGCACTGCAATTATAATAGTGTTGTAACTTAAAATACGTGAAATTCAAGATTTGTTGAACGTAAAATTTGATTCTCCACATGTCAATAAAACCGTCGTTAGAATATTGTTAGAAAAATTTGTAAGATTAAAAGATATCTACTTAACTCAAAATGGGACAAAGTTTATGTGATGTCCAGAACTATCTGGACAAAACAGACCATCCTAAACATATAACATTATTTTTACGCTTTTATTTTTAAATATACTTGGAAAGTATGAAATTGTTTAGATGTCCGTAATAAAACTTTATTTTATACATAAATTTTAATAATAATCTTTCACGGGAAGTCAGTAATTCAATTTTCATCGATTCTGAAAAAAATATACTTTTTGAGTTAATACACTACTGTATTAACATTGCGATATATAGATTAGCATTATTATTTATAATGTCTATGTAGTTCCTAAATTCATTTAGGAGCTCCATAGATTTGATTTTTTTGTTGGAAATCACGTTTGACAACGGTCAATCCGTTCCTTTCGTGGATTCAACCAACTACCAAAAGTGAGATAAAATGTAAAGATTGAAATGCGATCTCTACAGCACCGTAATATCTCGAAAAAATCCTCTAAGTATACTTTATTTTCTTTGGTTTGGATAAGGGTAAAGGATATTGACAAACTTATTTCGTTGTAGTAAACGACCAAAGTACATTAGGTATTATCTGACTAAGGGAGAGTCTTAAACAGTTTTAATTTCTTGTATTATTTTGACACCATTTTGGACGGTGATGAATATTGACTAATGTAAACACAACACTTATCGACATAGAAACGCTTCAAAAGACCTTAAGTTTTTTCCTATAACATCAAGGGACGATACGAACAAGTCGTGCGCCTGGTGGTAAGCGACACGCCTATCCAAAACAGTTGCAGTGCCACTCAGAGCTTTAAATCGCAATGATCTTATGGGCACTGCCACTGCGCCCGTTACCCTGTGATATAAGTTGATAAGTCCCATGTGCCTGTAATTTCACCAGCACCAACAGCTTTGCAGTCTTATATAACAAATGACTATTGTTGCATTATCACATGTGGTTATATTACACCAAGAGTGTAATAAAGCATGTGGGTGCACGAAAGGAGCCTCCCCGTACGCCATGCCATTCCTTTCCTGTACATCTGGCGTACCATGGGCAACAATCAGCAAGACCCTACGCCGGTTGGTAATTCGTTTCACCGCGATGGCCAGCATTACGTTATATGCCATCGATACGATAAGAAGACGACTGATGGTACGAAATAGAAAACAAAACAATTATATTTTCAGGAACAGTTACGAAGCTTTCCTTCTATGAAACGTATGAACGCTGCGTCCCGTTCCAGTTCCTTTTACTTGCGTGCTCACCTTTCCCGCAGCTCAATATCGAACTATCGAAGTTAATTAAACATTTTTAATATGTAGCGTCGCCACATTCTATGTATAAAACTTCCTGAATAATATATATAAATCTTATTAACCGAATTCAAAAAAAGGAGGAGGTTCTCAATTCCACTGTACGTTTTTTATGTATGTATGTTACGCGATAACTCCGGTATTTGTGAGCCGATTTTCATGATTCTTTTTTCGTTGGAAAGAGTGTACCTACCTCCAAAGTGGTTCCATATAATTTTGAAGAAATACATATATCCACCTCTAAGGGTGGCTGTGCACGCATGAAGATTCATTTTTATAAATGGCGCCTAAATTTTAGTATAAGGAGCAATTATTTTAATGGTTGATTTTGCTATTCTTTAATTCAAGGCGTTTTTCTCTTTCAATATACTTTGATTAGTGAGAACCGATTTTTATTATCTCCTGTGTTAAGTCCCGTATAGTGGCAAACTAGGCGATGAATCCGGGTTTGCGCACTTTCCGGTAACCGATTTCAATAAAACTTGGTAATTATATGTAATTCCACGTACCTTTGAGGTTGGTTTTTTTTAGCACTCTTATTCTCCTTCTACGACTCTCGTAGAGGGAGAATTGGGTAGAGAGGCTCCATTAACTAATAAAAACCGTATAAGCGAGATAGATTTATGCACAGACATATCAGAGTAAACTAGAAAACAATATTATTTTTTGTCCCTATCTACGTATGCGGTTTTGCTAGTATGACTCAACGCACGTTGAGTCCAGCAAATCCTTTCGAGTGTTTGATGTGCATCGATTTTATGTGTTTGTGCTTTTAAGAAGTGTTTTACAAAGTTACTAACCGTTCCTATGTAGTAAGTGACAATTATTGCAGCTCACAATAATGGTGCATTGTTATATTTTAGCCTGTAAAAGCCGTGCGGAACGAAAAATTCCCAACATAACCTTTCACACGTAAGTCTTAATTTTTCATTACAATCAATGAATTTTTTTGTATGAATTATTAATGAAATACTCTTAAAATCCTGGAATATTACGATTTCATGTATTTTAGATGATATTTGAAGTGTTTTTCTAGATTGAAAGATTTTTGTTTGCATCGTATAAACCTCCTGAAATAAGGAGAATATCTTACTTTTGTCAAATATGTCCATTTCGCTTCTACCAGCAATGGTTATGATACGCAAAAAAGAGAGATTAAATCAACAACGTATAAATTAAATTAGACAGGCGAGGCTGATTTTAGGAATACCGTGCTTTTGCCACTATCTTTTCCCCTATTTATGGGTCATTTTAAATATTGTATTTTTTACTTTTCAATACTTTTTCAGTTCAAAATATGTATACTAAGTTAATACTGTTCAAGGGCCAATAAAAAAGTAATGATTACTAAATGTGGTCTGACGGATTCTCCCTCCTTAGACTTGGCAGATTTCATCATTATCATGAACCCATTTATACGTCCCACTGCTGGGCACGGGTTTCCTCTCAGGCGACAGTCCTTCACACTGGCCCAATAAGGGTTGGGTATTGCACACGTTTTTCGAGGACTTTGAACTTTCTTCAAAGTTTCATCACGATGTTTTCCTTCACCGAAAAGCTCATGATAAATTAAAAATTACATTTCGCACAAATTCCGAGAAACTCAGAGGTGCGAGTCTGGATTCGAACCCGCGACCTTCTGCTTGAGAGGCAGTAGGTCAAACCATTAGGTTAGTAGGTTAAACCATTATGCTGACGACATGGTGCTGCTGGGGCCGTCTATTAATGCGCTCAGGAAATTACTCAAAGTGTGTGAGAGGTATGCAGCCAAGCATGCATGGGCTGAAGTACAACTCAAAAAAAAAGTGAACTGCTTGTTGTAAAGGCAGGTAAATGCTATCCAGATGTTGTACCATCGTTAACGCTTGGTGGCATGCCTCTTAATAGAGTTGATAAGTTTAGATATCTTGGTCACGTTATTACTGACAGCATTAAAGATGATCTAGATATTGAAAGGGAGCGCAGAGCGCTGGCTGTGAGAGGAAACATGCTGGCCCGTAGATTCACTCGTTGTACAAAAGAGGTGAAAGTTATGCTTTTTAAAGCTTTTTGTCAGTCAATGTACTCGAGTAGTCTATGGATTAGATATACACAGCGTACATATAACTCAATACGAATACAATACAATAACATCTTAAGGATGCTGTTGAGACTGCCACGGCACTGCAGTGCATCCATCATGTTTGCTGAAGCGCGAACAGATGACTTTTATGCCGTTAGGCATTGACTTACAATTATATGGACGTCGGGTCCGCGCTAAAAAGTGTCCGCACTTGTAAGGCGCTAAAATCGTATACAGAGCGCGACACTCCGCTTTAGTCTTCATTTGTTCTACGGACAGCGCGATACTGCGATGACATAACAATTTAAATTTCGAATAGGTTGACTTGGGACATTTTTTTCGTGGTTTTTGTATTAGACCCGTCGTCCATTTATTTGTAAGTCAATGCCGTTAGGCGTAAAAAAGTGTCGTCTCTGCTAAACCGAGTGCGTGACAGTGGCAATGGCATCCTGAGGTTGTTTGCCCATCGTTTTGACTGTACAATTTTAAAGTTTTGGGTAAACATTACAACCGGTCAAATTAAGTAATAATTGTGCATTTTCCAAATTTTAATATTTAAATTTTCTGTCAATATTTCAAAATTCAATGTAATCAATGGTAATCATACTAACATAGTTCTAAGGTTTTCTTTTGTAACTAACACCATTATCTTATGGGCTATGGCTTGAAATAAATGGTTTATTATTATTATTATTATTAGACTACCACGGCCTCATTTTCATTTCAATTTCTTTAACGGGGTAAAATTTTAAAAGTAACCCAGAATTTATAGGTTAATTTATAGGTATAAGGCGGAATTTATAGGTTGGTATCCATTTCCAGTATACGCGAAAAGCTTCTCTATTCTTTTTTTTTATTCTCCCTCTACGACTCTGTACTGAGATTATTTTGACATGGGTTATGACTGTAGCCACTAGTGACAACATCGCTCGCGTTCATTTCATTTTTATTACATCGCACTCGAAACTTTATATGGAGACATAAACCTCATTTTGCAGAAACGGCAGTTTTTATATTAAGACATAATAAGTATTAATGTAATCTTTATGGGAAAACTGCAGTTTTAGTGCCTTCGTAATAAAGGCTGACTTTGAGGTATTAAAGCTACAAACTTATAAATGCTTTTTTACCTTGTTCTGGAATTGAAAGTTAAAAAAATCAATTTGTTTTAGATTTTCTTTCTGTTACTAAACGGAAAGTGGTGAATTTGATGAAATTGCCTTTTCTACGACTTGTTCTTACAAGCGAGCTATTGTGCTACGGTCAAATATTGCTGCATTGTATGAGACTCTTGATTAGTGTAATGTTTTCTTTTTTGTTTCTTTACTTTGTTTTTCATTTAGAAAATATTGATGGACCTTTGTGTAGTATATTGGAATTGGGAATAGCACGAATTAATTCCGCCTTTGACTTGCCGTCATCGGATGACCATGTAGACTGGGGTACTTCCCTATGTTGTGGTTGTTTCAAGGATTCGCAAGAAGCGTTCCGCTTCCACATTTATATGGCGAACGGCCGTATAAACGAAGTGGAATTCTCTGCCTGTTAACTTGTTCTCTGAATGGTATAACTTGGGCCTTTTCAATGCCAGAGTGAATAGGCATTTTTTAGGTGTGCACTTCATCGTCACCTTCCATCATGTGAGATGGAAGTTAAATGCGCACTTATTTTTTTATATATAAAAAAACAAAAATAAATATTATGGATTTGTTTGAAACTAAATGGTTTGAATTGAAAAATGGAATCGCACAGTATAATTCACTTGTCCAATATTTCTCGAGCTGCACGTAATAAGTTTGTGATTTGCACCTTGCCGCTGGGACCCATTTTATTCATATAATTTGATCTTAGTTTTAATTTCTAATATTTAAGCTTTTATTGTATCTTACCTGTATATTTATAAAAATCAATGAATTGAATCACAGTTCGTGATACAATGCAGTAAATTATGTCACTTATAGTACAGTCGCCATTCAACATTTCTTGTTAATAAAACACACGTCCAGGATTTAGTGAGCTGCTGTACGTTTGCAAGTACTACAGCGAAAGCGGTAATTGAGATTTACCCGGCCGCATTTCCTCGTATTTTCCGTTATTAGACATTAGAGGAGTCAGAGGTGTAAGCCTGCAATGCAATATAGGTTTTAAATCTAAGTTAGGTAACGTACTTCGGTAAGAAAATAAGGTTTATTTCCTTTGAAATATTCCTTTCGTTTTTATACTGACCCTATCTACAAAATATGTAGACGATATTTCTCAGAACCTGATGCTTCTCGAAAGCAAAGTCTGGGAGTTTAAATCATGTATCAATTTTCAAACCTCCGAAATATAATATTGAATTTATTTATTTACTTATAAATAATAATATCAAGTGACGGGACGAACAAGTCGTGCGCCTGGTGGTAAGCTACACGCATATCCATAACAGTTGCAGTATGACTCAGAGCTCTAAATGGCAAAGATCTTAGGGGCATAGCCACTGCGCCCGTTATCCTAAGACATAATATAATAAGGGTTTGGGCATAGCCCGCCACGCTGTCCCAATGAGGATTAGGAACTTAACATGTTGTCCACAAACTTATTTAAAGTCGGTTAAAGACAAGAAAAGGTAACAAAGAAGGCTGTAACAATAAAAGGTATATTAGAAAACAGGTACATTATTACAAAACACTCCTTAACTTGATGGATATTTAGGTATTAAGTAGACGCTTACCTCAAAAGGGCCAAGTTATACTGAATTACAGTTACGTATTCATAGGTACATGATAAGGCTGTAGTGGTTATAAACTTATTAAAATTGGCACATCATTTAGATTACTAATGATTATAAACTTAGTAAAGGAGTCCAAAAATTAGATGCGATTGAATTTTAACCAGCTTCGTACGCTGTCGCGATCGAGCAGGGAGGGACTGTGGAACGAAACAAAATCAGAATGCGAGGCAAAAGAGCTATTTTAGTGGCCAGGCCCATCGAAATACGTTCACCTTTTCTTTCATAGCAAAATCGCGACGTGCCATTTGCCAGGCAAATGGCGGTTTCATCTGTAAAAAATAAGCAATTCAAAAAAGGTACAACGTGAAATTTTTTTAGAGTTTGTTCCATTTTTAACAAATTATGTTTAAGTTTTATGGTAGGTCATGATACGAATTTAAGCAATTCAGGGGGCCCCTACTATGAGCTTATAAACCAGCCAGCCAAGTTCCTTGCAACTCACGTGACATGGTAAAACTGAATGGCTTGAATTCGTATCATGACCTACACAAAGTTGAACGGGAATGGCAAGGTGAAAGGATTTCGAATGAGGAATGTAAACTGCATGGACAATGAATTGTTTTTGTGAGGTCATAGCAACCAGCAAAGTTCCATTCAATTCATTTGACGTGGTAAAACTGGGGGCCTAGTATGAGCTCTTAGAGCAATCCTAATTAAACCTGTAAGTTGAAACCTATAAGTTGACAACTATTTGTCAAATTCGGACAGGCAATCCAACTTATAGGTTTAATTAGGATTGCTCTAAGAGCTCACACTAGGCCCCCAGTTTTACCACGTCAAGTGAATTGAATGGAACTTTGCTGGTTGCTAATAAGCTCATAGTAGGCCTCCAAGAACCGGAGAAAGGCGATAAAAAGGTGGGATGACGATGTAAGGAACTCACACCGTCATAATGTATTCCGAGGATTGTAAACCTTCTATGTGTAGGTTTCATAACAAATTTACGATGTTTTCCCTCATTGAAAAGCTGATGGTAAATTTCAAATTGAATTCCGATAAACTCTGTCGAGAGGCGGTAGGTCAAACCATTAAACTACCATGGCTTACATTTACCCAAAGTATATGAATTTAAATATTAAGTTACCTTTTATTACCTATATATTACTCGGAAAGTTTCCCTATAGCCATCACTCATTTCAATATTGGGTGTAATGATGTGAAAACTTTAGACAGTTTCGACTCGAGTATGTGTTTAGTTCCACAATGTTATATGTTCTACGAAAGTTTGTTAGGATTTAATTTACTTTTATGTTAGTTTGTAATTGTCTACGAACTTAGCGGTAGGGCAAAGAAATTGCACCCTCTATGATAAATATGTCATAATTCGAAAAGTAACATTTTTGGGAAACGGTCAAAATAAATTTAAAAAGCATTTTTACTAATAAATCGTCTTTCATATTAAATAGAACCTTGTCATATTTGGAACCATCATTACATTTTAAATATGACAAATTTTCCTTTCAATTACGTCACCTTTTTATTGAAGGTCGGATATGAGTTCTAGCATGTCGTCCAAGTGAGGTTAGAATGGACACATAGAGATCAAAACAAACAAGCATATAACACAATTTAAATCGTAATAATATGTAAATGATCTCTAAACGTCATGACACGTTATGTTGTGTTAAAAGATTAAAAAACCTATTCTGTTAACTTAGCTGTATGTGCCACATCCACGGAAGAAAAAAATACAATGGAAGAAGTGCCTTAAGCCTCGATTACTATCGGAACTGATGTCGCAAAAACGCACACAAATGAAATGATAAACACTATGAAATCTTGATAATGATTGGTCATAGTTTCTAATTTAAAAAGATTCACAGAGAACAAATTCTGGATTGTTAATATAATTTAAACTTTACCCAGTCGCTATATCGTTCGAATCGAAAGTTCAATACCGTTATTGCAAGTTACGACGTTTTGATTTGTATTGAAATTTTATTCAACATGCTGCCATCTTGCTGTCATTAGCTGGATTGCGATGAACGATTAACATCTGAACGAACAGATAATCAGAAAATGAAAAGTTATTAAAATAAGACAAACTATTACTTGAAATAGTACTTACTTGAAAAGAGCGCAGTAAGGCATTTTTCGACGATTTTAGAGAATTTGTGCGAAAGAATGACACAACCATACTGCCATCCTCTAACTAAAACGGCTAAGTGACGAAATATTTTTTTTTGAGATATAAAAAACCATAACCCAGTTTTGAATATTGAAATTGTTTAATGACATTTCAGCTATGCGTAGTTAGGTTTAGTTCCGAGAACACGTTTACTAATTTTAACTGTTTAATAGAGAATTTTGTGCTCAATTTTTTGCTATTTAAAATGGATATGTGACCATTTGACACTTAGCTGCTTTTTAGTTAGTGGACGGCAGCATACAATACAAAGCGAAAATGGGTGACTGAGCTCAAGTAGGTCTTTCGAGACCTATACTTGGCATGCGTCGGATGCTAACTAACAACTTCTACTGTATTTATTGTTCTGTGTTCGTTCATATCCTGCATAAATACCATCTAAACTCCTTTTGACATTGTTATAAAAATATACCACATCCGACAATTACAAATTAACCAATTGCAGTCAATATTGTCAGAGGTGCATTTTTACCCCAAATATCAATAAAAATAAGCATTTCTCTTATCCGAGATCGAAGGGTTTAGAAAATAAAGAGAAAAATTTAATTTTGCGACCTTACACTCCATAGTTGATATTTTAGGCACATTGGCAACTGTGAACTGCGCTACTGTAAAGTTGCCATTTTACAGTTCCGGCAATGTTAATAAGGCATGACGATATGACGTTCACCAGTTTATTTGAATAACGGCCTTTTTATTCACTCCGTTTTACCGAACCGGTACCGAAAGTAAGTTACTTACCGTTTGTTTCTAATGTATTATTCATCATAGGCTATTGTTATGACAAAGTTCAACTGTTACAACCTAACTTCCCACCGTAAATGCATTTTTCCTTTGGGTAAGAAACATTACAAAAATTCTTTTTATTTAACTGCGTTAACGTTATTATGTCTATGTTAATAACAAGTCATCAGTTTCTGTAAACAGATTTTTTTTTAAATAATATCAAGTGACGGGATGAATAAATCGTGCGCCTATGGTACGCTACACGCCTGTCAGTAACAGTTGCTGTGACACTCAGAGCTTCAAATCGCAAAAATCTGAGGGGCACTGCCACTGCGCCCGTCACACTGAGACATAAGTTGACAAGTTCCATGTGCTTATAATGTCACCAGTACCCTTTCTCTTAAAAAACTGTGTGTCCCGTTTTTTAAGAAAAAGTAATGATGACATTACTGCTTGGCGGCAGAAATAGGTAAGGGGGCAGTACTTCACTGGACGAACTCTTTCACAAGGAGCTCTACTGCTACTAATGACCTGAATGCTACTAAGATGTTTCATATCCTGTGTTGTAATAAGCCGACATCTTCAAAATGACTCGGGTATGACATTAAAGATTCTACAAATGAAATTAGTCGATAATTTTTTTATATTAAAATGGGAGTTATGTTTCACGTCATTCGTATTATTTTGTCATCACATTTGCTCGTAAACACTGTCATAACATGCAGGCAAAGTCGACCGTATTGTCCTAAATTATGCTCACGGGCTTTTTCATTACATTATCACACTATGGATTTGTTACGTCAAAATTAAACAACAGTTATTTGTTGTACAGGGCTGCAAAGTTGTTTCGCTCGTGGTTCAAAAATAGAATCCTGAGCGTAGCGAGGGTTTCAAGCCACGAGACGCAAAAAAATTTTGCTGCGGAGCGAAACACACAATTTTTTCACCTTTCACAAAATGGAAGATGAAAGACAAACAGTTGAACTATAACAGAATTAGTTATCGTTGCCAGTTTAATGGCAACAGTAATAAGAATATAATATAGCAACGGATTTATATTACTTATATATTGTACGACTAATCGTTTGATTGAGCGTGTTATTATGTTTTTTTTTTCATCGAAAGATAAAGTAGGTGCACCACAGTCCATCGTCAAGTTCGAATTTCAAAAACCTTTTTCACGCCAAAAAATGCTTTTGCGCGCAAATTTCTAAAGAGAAAGAAAGCCTTTCCGAGCTAGTGAGTGAAAAAAGTTTTTATGCTCGAAAAATCTGAACGTAATATTTCTCATGAACTTAAAGTATAAAAAACTAACCATTTGCAATTTAACTATATTTTACTAAATTTATTTTGTGAGTTCAAATTCTGCAGTATTTTTAGAATATGGAAATTGTTTATGTTGTATCTTATACATTATGGCTGCATGCGTTTGTGCCTTTTACGCTTTAGAAAACATTTTAGTTCGAATTGTATTAAATAAGAAAGAATAGCTGGCAATCTGTTCAAAAAAAAGAACAAAAAATCGGCCATTTGCAAGATGCGTAAATGTGTTAAAAAAAATGTTTTTTTTTATAATACTAAGCGACGGGACGAACAAGTCGTCCGTCTGATGGTAAGCGACACGCCTGTCCATAACACTTGCAGCGCATTCAGAGCTTTAAATCACAAAGGTCTGAGGGCACCGACACTGCGCCTGTCACCCCGAGACATAAGTTGATAAGTCTCATGTGCCTGTAATTTCACCAGCACCCTTTACCCTTCAGAACCGGAACGCAATTGCTCACATTACTGCTTGACGGCAGAAATAGGTAATTTGGCACTTCCTTGGAACAAAATTTAAACAAAAAGCTCTGCTGATAAATAACGTAAACGTTAAATTTAAATAAAAAAAGCGCAATTTATGTGTAAATAAGTGTAAATACTGATACGATCTCTATACTTTGTTACTATGCAAGACGCAAACAAAGAAGCAGTGATCGTAAACCTAAGTATACTTCGTTAGTATACAAGACGTAAACAAAGAAACAGTGATTGAAAAACTTTTTCTTCAGATAACACCTTACAGCTAAGGAAAACTTCGTCTTGAGAATGGATGACAAAGACATGTACAAATGACACGATAACATGTTATTCTTTTTAGAAAGATCTGTTTATTGTTTGTAACCCTAACTTCTTTGAGTTTTTTTATAGTGCAAGTTTTTTTTAAATATTTTATGTAAAAAAGACATTTCCGCCGTTCACTAACCATAACGCGGCAAAGTGACAAATGGTCAAATAACCGTTTTCAGTAGCAAATAATCTCAGTACAGAGTACTAAAAAAACCGACCTCAAAAGTACGTCGAATTACGTCTATTTGCTAACTTTCATTGAAATATCCCCTAGTTCGCCACTATACAGGACTTGATACTGGAGACAATAAAAATAGGTTCTCACTACGACACTACTCAAAGTATATCGAGGGAAAAACGCCTTGAATTGGAGAAATAGCAAAATCAACTAAATAATTGCTAAAAGTAATTGCTCCTAAATTAAAGTTAGGCGCTATTTATAAAAATGAATCTTCATGCGTGAGCAGTCACCCTTTGAGGTGGATGATTTTCTTCAAAATGAAATAAGACCACTATGGAAATACTCCCTTTCCAACAAAAAAAGAATCATGAAAATCGGTTCACAAATACCGGAGTTATCGCGTGACATACATACAAAAAAAAAACGTACAGTCGAATTGAAAACCTCCTCCTTTTTTGAAGTCGGTTAAAAATAGAGTACAAAATTCTCTTTTGAAAACAGTTAAATTAGTTAACGTGTTCGACTTATCGGAATTTACCCTAACGATGCATAGCTGAAGTATCATTAAACAATTTCAGTATTCTAAAACTGAGTTATGGTTTTTTTATGATATCTCAGAAAAATATTTTGTCACTTAGTTAGCGGACGGCAGATTTTATGTGTAAACTTAATAATAAAGTATCATCATCATCATGATCATCAATTCATTTATGCGTGCCACTGCTGACTATATGTCTCCTCTCTGGGGAGAGTATTTCGGCCATAGCCCGCCACCCGGGCCCGCGTTGTGAACCTTCTTCAACAAGCTCATGGTAAATTTCAAATTCCAAGAAAAAGAGGTGCGAGCTCGCATTCGAACCCACGGGCTCTGCTGGAAAGGCGCCAGGTCAAACCATTAAGCTATCACGGCTTACGGTGCCTAGTGAATATATTGAGTAAAAAAATAATGTAATAATTACATAAACGTAGAATATGTTTGAGAATTTTGTTTTACAGCATTTATGAAATAAATTCAAAATTACCAAAATAAAATGGCCGATTATAAAACCCAAATTTTCCTTCTATCTAAAAAAACATATAGTAAGGAAAGTCTAATAATCTGAATTGGAGTGTACCTCCTGTCGGTCCTTTTGATACGTGTGAAACCGTTTTCACGCTTCAGTAATTGCTTGGTGGCACGTTATAAGCGCATAACTAAACTTACACTTTGTGTCTAAGTCAATAACTTTACAGTCAACAGTTTATAGTGTATATGTAGAATTAGGAATTGTTAGAATGAGAATTGCTTTCACACTTTAGGACAACAAAGACACGTATTTTATGGGTACGATCAATGCCAGAAATGTTTCGCAATTTTCATTCTGGACCCAGATTCAGAACTCTTTGATATTTTAACCGAATCCTTAGATTGGATATTGTTCTTGAATCGAAAAGCGCTTTCCGAGCTATTCAGTTAAACGTTCGATCCGGATTCGGATACGATATTGTTATCCAAAAGCGTTTACGGAGTTAGTCGGCGAAATAGATTATAAGAAAAATGAAAATCCTTTTATATACATTTTTAAGACTTTAAAGTCCTAAAATATGGGAATGCATTAGTCTTGCATCAAAATAAATTAATAAAATTGAACAAAATCCAGACTTTGTTTAACATAATAAGAGTTTACCTTATTAATTCTTGTTTGGTAAACAATAGGGACGTTCGGTAACTTTCATTCGATAACTGTGTCCTTCTTTAATAACGTTTGTAGTCTTTGCCGGTCGAGAAGTTCTAGTAATAGTATGGGAGTGACGTGATTTCGGTTCGATTAGAATACGACAGATTGACATTCTATTGGGGTGTTGTGAATAAAAATGAAAAGAAATCGTACGATATCAAATCAAATCGGTCGACAAGTTATCGTAAGGTTCTGAATCGACCCCCTGAAGAGACAACTCAAAAGCTGCTATTCATATATCACTTTATTAGACTTTAATAATCACGTTATATTTCGGAATTATAATCGGTGTAGGTAATATAAGATTCTAATTTATTATGAAACATATAATACCTTTTTGGTACATTTCGGTGGTCGTGTACAGATATTAATAACGAAATATAAAATAATATCTTACAATTCTGTTCCTTTTCATCTACTATTATCTATTATCTAGCCGTATGTATTTAATAGTTATCAAAAACTTAATTATTTTATTCATAGATCATAGACATTAATAGGTACTTTGCACATTGTTATAATATTTGTCCAGGTAAGTATTTTTCTACTTGTCCCTACAAATATTGTAAATGTTTTAAATTTTATTAAACAAAAAAGCGGGATGGTGATATACACTGCATGGAGCGCTGTCTCACAAAGATTTATTTTGGGTCCTGAACTGAATCGTAATAAGAGTTCATGGTAAGGCCCCAGGTAGGTATTTTTCTACTTGCCCCTACAAATATTGTAAATGTTTTAAATTTTATTAAACAAAAAAGCGGGATGGTGATATACACTACATGGAGCGCTGTTTCACAAAGATTTATTTTAGGTCCTGAACTGAATCGTAATAAGAGTTCATGGTAAGGCCCCAAGTAGGTATTTTTCTACTTGTCCCTACAAATATTGTAAATGTTTTAAATTTGATTATCTACTTACCTATTTAAATTCCAGTTAGGCGAGCTGGCCGTGGACAGAGGTAGCGTAAATAATGAGCATTGATAACAAATGTTCCTTATACCTGCCATCATGCCTTTTTTTTTGTTGTCTAGCTACGTTTTGTTATTAAGCATTTTATGTCGAATTTGACTACAGTATAGTGTTATTAATTTCTGATGAAGGAGACTTTGTTGGAAATACAGGATCAATCTAGTTCGTACACCAGTCTCTGCAAAGATTGTTAAAGATTCTTTAAATTTAATGTGTCTTCTTCATTAATTCATCAAAGCTAATCTTCAAAGAGCATGTTGCTTATTGAAGCTCATATTAATGTTCTATTGTGTAACATCTCATAATACAGGCACTTTGTAGTACCGATTTTCATGTTATATAACATGTACGTGTTTGTTCGTTCTGTTACAGGACAAGTTTAAATTTTTAACCGACTTCAAAAAAAAGAGGAGGTTCTCTATTTGACTGTATGTTTTTTTTGTATGTATGTTATGCGATAACTTCGGCATTCGTGAACCGATTTTGATGATTCTTTCTTTGTTGGAAAGAGGGTACCTCAGCAGTGGTCCCATTTAAATTTGAAGAAAATATTTCACCTGTAAGGTTGGCAAACTAAGGGATGAATCCGGTTTCGCGCACTTTCCGGTAACCGATTAATTCCACGAACTTTTGAAGTCGGTTTTTTAGTACTCGGTACTGAGATGATGTATTTAGAAGTTGATAGGTGCGTCGTTTGAGCTGAATTGATACATTTAGTATACGCGCTGCATAATTTCTAATTTCTTAAAATGCCAACCGTATAATGTATTCCTCATTACTTATGTAATTAAATATTTACTTTTGTGTGTTTACTGGTATAAAATAACGTAGATTTTTGAACTTGCATTGACGCCATCGAGTATATAACCAGAAATAGAGACGAAATAAGTGGCATCCATCCCTGACAACACATCAGGCAAATGGGCCCTATATCACTTTTAAATATCTATCCTCGTTTGCGCTGAAATCACAAATTAGAAAGTTGAAATAGTACAGCACCAGCAACTGACCTGTGTGTACATCTCCGTATATTCCAAAAATGTTTTTAATTTATTGTAATAAAGATAATATCTCTAACAACGCCCCACAGGGCTGTTCCATTCGTTGGTGTGGAAAAAACAGCAAAACATCTAATTACAAAACAAGCGAAATCACATTTCATGGGTAATTAAATAATAAAAATGTTATTTTTTAAATTTTCGTCCATTGTAGCAAAGTTCAAGTTAAACTGGACATTTTGGAGTTAAACATTGACGACACCTGACAATTGTTTCGAATTCGGGCTGGCCAATCGGAGTTATCACCGTAATGATTTGGCAGAATAATTTTCAAGTGAATTGAATGACATTTTGTCTCTATTTCTGGTTATATACTCGATGGTTGACGCGTAGTTATTTTTCTTTATTTAAAGTAAAGCGTTTTTTATCGTGTGCACAAATATTATGCTTTACGTCATTGCTATAAAAGCAGTGAATAAAAATAGTGCCGTAATTGGTTTCTAATAATATTATTTGCACAGAAGAATATTACGGCTTCATTAATAATACGTTAATTAGTACGTATTCCAATTAGTTCTCAGGTAATTACTGCACAGCACAATGTTACCATTAATTAAGACGGATATCGTAGGTGGAGACCTTTACCATTAGGTATCAATCCATTGTTAAATGGATTTTTATTAAGGCTTCCATTTAATTTCTTTGGGAAGATTGTTCAGGTAAAGAATTTCTTCTCTACGCGTGTTTAATAAGGTCATAAGGTGCTTTTTCCTCTGTTCGAATTTCTCGTTGGGATTGATATTTTTTTCTTTGTTTCGCATTTACATACATATATATACCTATATTTTTCATTTTGTTGCAGAAATACGAAATATAACAATTAAAACAACTTATTTAGAATAATTGTTTAATTCTAATACATTATGGGCTAAAAGCTGGAAACGTAAAATCCACGTCATTACGTACACAAAACGATTTCTTTACTTTTGTTTCTATGTGTTTCTGAACACCGATACCTTAATTTGGCGACCGAATGCTAAAAAAATAAACAAAAATGGGAGTATTGGCCTCTCACAATATTTTTCCAATATGGCATATGCAAAATGCCTATAATTCAAAATCGACTTTGTTGTGTCTCCGAAAGTATCAGATCTATACGAGTGGTTTCTTATATGATTAGATGCGACTTAACATTTAACGTTTCAATTTTTTTCTGATTTCAATCGAAACGGCACACGGTTGCTTTACATAAAATTATCGAATATCCAGAAACGTTTAGAAACACATTTAATGTATACTTTTTAGGTAGGTAAAATGACGTCAAATTTGTTACCAACTTTTTTAATTTTAATTTATTACACAAATCAAAACTTTAATATAGACATCGTTTTGTTGCAGTGATTATTTTAAAGTGTATAAGCAACCGCAACAATATTACATCTAAACAATAAATTATATTGAGAACCGTTGCAAATTTCAATATTTGCTCTGACACCCCATTCTCAAACTTTTAACACTAACAATCGCGATCGTCTACTTTTTGATGTTTATATTAGGATTACAAAATTACAAAGATAGAAGTAAACATAAGAAAATTAGCCATACTGTCAGGTCTTAGGTTTAACTTTTTCTTCAATCACTTAGTTACCCGACTTAAAAAAAGAGGAGGTTCTCAATTCGACTATTTTTTTGTGTGTTTTTACTCCATTATACCGACATTTGTGAATCGATTTCGATTATTCAGTTTTTGTTGGAAAGGGGGTATTTCACTAGTGGTCTCATTCAAATTTGAAGTAATTATTCCACCTCTAATCGCAAATTACGTGATGAACCCGGTTTATTGGATGTCACCCACTTTCCGATGATCAATTTCAATAAACTTTGAGGTCGGTTTTTTTAATGAAAATATCATAATTTTCTGACACCTTTTCGTGTAAAGTCATTCTGATAGATCTTTGTAAGATATTTGCAAAGATATTTGATTAGTATCAAGGCCGTCATATTCATAGACAAAAGTGAAAAAATACGCGGTAAGATACGATAATACTTAAGTAGCCGATAAATTGCCAATTTTGATGGCTAATAGCTTATAAATAACGCAAGTCTATTGTTTTGTGTGTGTGTGTGTGTATATTTATATGACATATATGATGACTGATATATATATATATATATCAGTAGTGAGAAAAAACACAAAGGCATAAATGTTGTAAGTCGGGTATTGTCACTAAAGTGGAAATGGGCTGGTCATATTCAGAGTCACAGGCAAAAGGTGGTCACAGATAGTCACGCACTGGTACCCGATTTATAAGAAAAGAAGACGAGGCAGGCCATCAAAGAGGCGGAGTGATGATATCGTAGAGGTAGCAGGAACGCCATGGCCAAGACTGGCATAAGACAGAGTCTGTTGGAAGAAGATGGAGGAGGCTTTCACCGCTAAAAGCGGCCCTTACACATAACACTACTAACTGTAAATTAAGATAATACTAACCATACTAACAAATAGAAATTGAATAAGTTATATAGTAAACTGTACTGTTGTAAGGGATAAATAAAGCTATTATTATTATATATATATTTATTTTTTATAAAGTTAGTTATTTTTATAAAGTAAGGTTAAGAATGGCGTCCTTGTGTTTTATTTTGATCTAACCACTTTTTTTTAAAAACATAAAACCCATTCTAGTCTACACATTATTTTTTTTAATTTTGACAGCCTGTGGCATCTGATTTTTTTTATTATTTAAGAAATTAAGAAAAAGTTGAAGTCTACACCAATGTCTCAATAGTGTTTAGACCAAACATTGATACTAGAAACGGTATTTGTGTTATTTTAGCATATGAAATATCGGATCACTATTTTTTATCAACAGGCAACTTATAACGGGATCGAAAAAAATATTGTATTTCAATATGCTCGATGTCGTCACCGTGAATGGAAGGTTCCTAAATTCGTTAAAAATATGATTAATTACTGTGCTGCGTCATTCCAAGAGAATATTCGATCAATTTATAAACGAAATAGATATTTATTTAGAATATTTTTTTTAGAAAATACATATTTAATAATAAGCTTATAAAGTAATTTGTTCGTAAAATTAACACTTAAACACCTTTAACATGGCACATGCTTGACTATAATACAAATATCACTATTTCACATAACGTCGCCTTCTGGTGAAAACCTCGTATACGCGTTTTCACATAGTTCGTTTTTACTGATTTTTATTGAAGAAAAACTTACAAACTTCTTGCTCAAATATATTATTAAAGTAATATAGTGGGTATAATTTAGCTAATTAAAATGCTAACTACAAATATTATTGCGTTTACTACATTTTACACCACATTTTTAACTTCGTCCTGAAATATTACATAGAAGTCACATACGAGGCATTCACTCTTAAGACGACGACAAAGCTCATACATTTTGTAAGGCAAGTTTAATATTTAATAATCCTAACTAATAACGTTAATATTACATAAAAATAAGATCTAAGAATTAGTAGAGACAACAGTTTACAAAAAAATACTACGCACGGGAATATTCCCTTCAGTAAAATAGATATGGAATTATTCCAAGAAAATTCTAGAAAATGTTTCTTTAATTAAGAACATCCTAATCCTTGCTGTTGTACTGGCTAACAAGACTGTAGAGTGTAGTTGACAAAAAAGAAAAGGAAACTGAATTTGTATTTCAGATTCTTGTTTTCTTTATTCAAATTAGAGTTCCATGCTCTCGTTGGGATCTTCTGCGTCGGCTAATTTCACAAGACCTATAAAACTCTTCTCTGGTTGCATTATGGAATGCCTGTCGCCTCCTGTATTCCGTACTGCTAATTTATCTCCAGCTTTTAAGAACAAAGCGGCAGCAGAGAAGCAAGAATTAGGCTTGTCCATTGGATCGATAGAGTGCGAAGACTGCGCGCATTGAAGTAAAGTCTCCCTGCCTTCGATTTCACTATTGGTTCGGTGCAAAACCCATGAAATAACATCGTGCGAATCCAGGTAGTAAATCTGCGGAAGAAATTAAAGTTTGCGAGTTAGCTGTGAGTTACAAAACGACTTCAGTTTTATGTGTTAGTTAATTTTAGCGATTAGTATCAAGAAACATTCATATTTTTTTGGTTCTCGGATTCAATATTCAATATTTACGATTTATCGTTCTTGTTTAAGTACAGTCAAATAATTAGGTTCAGAACGTTAATATTAATTGCAAAGCAGACTTTAAAAAAAATATGTTCTATAAACACAAAAAACTATTCCTTCGAACCAGCGCCTTCAGAATACCGTACTTGACGCTCTACCAACTGAGCTACGGAACGAATCGGGAGACCTTACGAATTTTCTATGTACTAGTTGTTAGATGTTGTTTTTTTAACGCCTTTTGTCCGTAGCGCTGTCGTGAGAAATCTATGAAAGTGTATTTTAAGTAGAAGAGAATTTCACAAAAAAACAATTTAATATTAAGGTAGTAAAACATCGTGATATTCAGTTAACTTCATCTAGAAAGAGGGTGGTAGTTTATTACGTAGTATACAAAACTACTCGCAACTGGCTAGACGCAACTTGACTAAGTAATTTTACACCCAATTAGCGAATAACGGCAGAGAGTGTTAAATAGGATCGTGCTCAATTCATTACACTGCTATCAGAATTTAAGCCGTAATTATCTTAGTGGTACATATATGATTACGCTGTTACGTAAGAGGCAATAATGTTTGATGCTCAAATTTTGAATTGGTTCTAATATATTAGAGCCCCTTATGAAAGAGTTCGTTAAGGTGAAGTGTAATCACCATACCTACATTATATATACCATATTTCTGTCACCAAGCA
>NW_020653851.1:3933882-3987784 GCF_003589595.1 Hyposmocoma kahamanoa | reverse complement strand
TTATATTCCTTAAAGCGGGTTACCGCTTTACCTTGATTGATCATGGTTGGTTTCCATAGTGTCGTCCGAAGTGATAGCCGTTGTTATCTTGACTTTAAGAAGTTATAAAAACAAATTTGGAACGAAAAATTTAATATATAATATTTTTTGCTTTACCTGTACATAAACCAGATAGACGCCAGTATGATGGACGTGCACGTGCCCGTTGCTGGTGAGTGTTGGGCGCGGGTGAGGCGAGGCCTTGGTCCAGGGGGAGGGGTACCACACATTGTGCGGCACGTTGTGCGGCATACGGACGAGACCGTTGCCTGAAAGTAACGTAAGATATATCGCTGACTTTCTAGAATAGTGAACTATATTAATAACATCAGGAATATAGTTTAAAAAAACTGAGAGGTGTCTGCCGCTCAAAATTGAGACATCGTGGACCGTGTCAATGTTGTCAAGTGGTTATTTAACCAATGAACAGCTCGGTGTCTCATTCACAATAAAATTTAGCATTTTGTAAATAAATTTTGGTAATAAATAAAAAAAGGAATTATATTTGACTGGACAACTATTCTTGAAAAAACATCGTTATATAGAATTAGGATACAGTTACGTGGAAATAGCATTAACTGTGTAGATTATTAGGTGAACCCTAAATTTACTTCATTATAAATTTAAATATTGAGTTTTCTGTGATAGGTACCATTGACAAGGCAATTAATATCACAACCATAACGACACAAAGTACCAACTTTATAATACCAATATAATTTTTATACGTGCCCTGTAATATCTCACGTAGTGTTCATCAATATCAAAAATTTAATCTCTTTAAATGAAGTCGGAAAGTTTCTTCAGGAAACTTGAGAGTCTCATACAAAGTTCTATTTTCTTAACTACAAGTAGAAAGCTTTTGTTCGGTAGTTGTGAACTACTGAACATTTGAGCTGAATGAAAATAGAGCAAGGATTAAGTTTCGTCCAAGTTTAACTTAAGTTTTTGTAAAATATATTTCGATATTCATTACTGTTACCATCAATTATATAGTATAAGAAAAAACTAGAATTAAACGAATTGTTCTAAGTTCCAATTATAGCTTTTACGTTTTGGAGGTACTATTAGGATTTTTCCTGCAGTGCCTTTACAAAATTTGAACCTAAAGTGAGATACACAACTTTAGGTCCTGTCAACGCTTATGTCAGTTTGCCAGCAATTGAAATTCGTAAATTTTTGCCAAGGAATAGGGAAACCCTATATCGCGGCTACGGATACATATGAACAAATTAAATAAGGCATTAAATCATTTATTGCTAAGTACACATGAAAATGACTTCTTGTTGGTTGGATAACTTCTGCATAGTTACGGCGTAACTACTTGTAACAGCTTAGTAGGTATTTCAGAATCATACAAACGAAATTAAAGCCATTTGAAAAATGTTGGTACTACTTACTTCAGTTCATATTAAAAAAATATATTGGTGCATGTAAAGTACCTATTGAATACACCGGGTTTCTTGTAAAATTTCGAAGTAAGTTTGTATTTTTTTTCTATCGTGAAAATTTTCAGGAATCGTGTTCTCACACCGTATACTAATCAGTGTATATCTTCAATTTTACTATATATTTTTTCCAACACAATTGATTCAACACTAACTGTTTTGCAGAATCAACCAAAGCCAATCGAGGTAGCATATACTCTTAAGGAAGACAACGTGAGGCAACCTGCGGCTTTCCAAAAACCAAGAAAGACATCTTAATAATCCTGGGCACTACGCGTCTGTTAATGCGTATACCTATTTAGTATAGTTAAAAGATACTTTTAGGGCACATCAAAATTAGACGCTTATAGAAGCTGCAGTGGCGTGACAGCAGCGCGGCTGCAGCGCTTCAGTAATTTTTAGTTCGCTAAGGGCCCACGCAAATTGGCGGACGGGAAGGCAAAGAACATAAAATGTATCATTCTATTTCTAATGAAATAAAGTATAAATCTCCTCGGGATTCAGTCGACGCTGAAACAGGGACGACTGAAAAACAGCGTCTGTCTCTCCAGAGATAGACATAATTGCTGAGTCGTATCTTTTTCCTCTTTTGCGCCACAATGCACACTTACCTAAAATAACTCAGACACTTGACACACACTTAAATCTAATTCTTAAGATTAAAACAATTTAGTCTTAAGAATTAGATTTAAGTCTGTATAGTCACTGAATTTAATGAATAAACGTTTTTGTTTATTTCTTTCTTGCTTTTTTCTTTAAATTGTAACACTTTGAGATCGACATCGGAGCATCGCGGAGCATTTCTCTAAGGATCTCAGAGCATTAAAATTTATACCTTATTTCAATTATAATAGCATAAAATACACATTGATAAATTTAATGTCCTCAGGCTTGCCGTCCGCCTGTTTGCGCTGGCCCTAATTGTGACTGCAAAAGTGTCACGCGCACGTGTCACAACAGTAGCGTTGCAACTGTGCTTTTAAATTTTGTATGGAAATTAGTTAGTTGCGCGGTTGCAGCGCCACAGTGACTTCACTGCAGCGCTTTTATAAGCATTTAATTTGAAGGCCCCCGTAGTCTTCCATGAAAGATACAAAGGCCTTAGCATTTTTAACTATACTTCGTTTATAAGAGACTCATCATCCAAGGTTGTACCTATAACAACGAAAATAGTTTACCTTTATAATGTGGGTGAATCTCTGTGTTGAGATGCGAGGTGTTACCGTGGAAGTGGGCGGCGATGAACGGTCTTCTGTAGCCCTGGTAGGTTAACCAATTATTATTACATTAATGATTTTCTTATAAATAGAAAACAATTACGCCTACATACTATTTTCCGATGTTGCTTTGATTACAACAAATTTATGTAATACAAAGCAAGTGTTTTATTTAGATTATCGTCATGTTGCTTAATTACTACTACTCACAATACCGACATTGACGATCAAAATTCAATATTAGTACCACCATTAATTCTAAGTGAAAAATAACTTTATACCCTTGGAAAAATGCTTAACCTTTTAGTTGTGTTGTATATGTACACGGGTGTTTGTAAATTACCTCATCCTACAACCTATAACCTCGCAGGACTGTACCACTAACATGATAGACAATAACTTTTTCACCTCACTAGCTCGGAAAGACTACTTTCTTTCTTGTTAGACATCTACGCACAAAATAGTTTTTCATCCACGCCATTTCCACGCTAGCACCCTAGTGTGGAAATAGCGTGGAATTTCAAAAGGTTTTTGAAATTCGAACTTGACGATGGACAGGTGCACCAAACTTTTTCTTTCGATGAAAAAAGAAAACATAATGACACGTTCAACTACATACGCGATATGTGGTACATTATATATGTAATATAAATCCGTTGGTACATTGACTTAGAATTATATGGACGTCGGGTCCGCGCTAAAAAGTGTCCGCACTTGTAAGGCGCTAAAATCGTATACAGAGCGCGACACTCCGCTTTAGTCTTCATTTGTTCTACGGACAGCGCGATACTGCGATGACATTACAATTTAAATTTCGAATAGGTTGACTTGGGACATTTTTTTCGTGGTTTTTGTATTAGATCCGTCGTCCATTTATTTGTAAGTCAATGCGTTGGTATATATTATTCTTATTGTTGTTGACAAATTAATTTTTCATCTAACATTTCCCTCGCTGTAGTGAGGTGAAAAGTTGTGTGTTTCGCTCGGCAGCAAATTTGTTTTGCATCACGTGCCTTGTAACCCTAGCTACGCTCAGGATTCTATTTTTGGCTTGCTTAGGTTTCACTACAAGCATTCGCGTTAAACTCAACTTTGCGGCCTTGCATAACAAATAACTATTGTTACATACGTTTCTCTGAACCCTAAGTAAGTACCTAAAGCACTTGTGTTATGGAAATCTGAAACAGCGACGGTACCACCAACACCCAGACTCGAGACAATATAGTAAAAGTAAGTTTCTACATTGACCCGGTCGGGGATCGAACCCGGGACATAAGAAATGGCACCAAGAAAACCAGTGTGCAAGCCACTCGACCACGGAGGTCATCAAATATACAATAGATGCTATATATCTGGTTATTATATATAATATTTTAATAGAAAATCTAAAATTACCTCTTCATCGCTCCTGATGGTTCTGGTAACCCCATGTAAAGCAACTTTGGCAGGAGAGAATGTTTCCGTGTTTGGCGAAAACTTCTTCGTTTTACGTCTGTAACAAAATCAATTTCATTTGAATACATTTCTCATTGTTATTTTAGAGTTCGCTCAAGATCTTGTAGCTCCATCCTACGCATTGCGACTTAGAACCTGTAATATGGTTCACGTTAAAGAAAATTATATACCTTTACAACAATAAGTTTTTTTCTCTAGAACGTTGTTCTAATTAAACTACTTAGAGTAACCTTATGCGACCTTAACTAGTGGGAACGCTTCGAATAAATTCGTAAGACCAACGACAAAGCCGGAAAGCAAGTTCAATCTAAAAATTCACAGTGTTGTTTACTAGAAAGTATTTATCATTAATTGAATGAATCGATTTGTTCAATTGAGTCATACTAGCGGTTTTCCTTACATAACCTATATAAGCATACTTAAAATTTCCTCCTCCAATCCTCCTTCAAATCCTTACACTTCAGATACTCGTTCGATTGCGTTTGAAATGTTCGATTTAATAATCGATTACTAAACTTTTATTTGATTGAACCGAATGTTTTTTTTTAGAACAGCACTATGCAACCATAGGCAAGTCATAGAAGTGTAGATGAATAATCACCTCACTTTTGGACTACCATTTTTCAAATAGGATTTTACAATGCTATTCTAATGAATATTGTTGGAAAAAGTGATGATATATCAAGTCGAAATCTTCGAAATATACGTGAAAGTGTTACTTATTCGATTTCTTGAGTGATTGCTTTAGAATTTTAACCAAACAGGTTTTTTTAAATTTTTTGTTCAAAATTACACAACAGACTTATAGAGTAGGTGTTTCTGTGGGCATCCTTAATAAGTTTGTGCTTGAGTGGGCGGCATCTGGGATGATACAAAAGCAGTGTTTTTGTTTAAGAGAGTATTGAATTTATTAATAATTAGAGAAGAATAAGCAACAATTATGGTTCAGTGAAAGTTTTATTATACTATGTTGCAAAAATAACACAGTTTTCATACGGCTTTCGTAATACTTGCCACGACGGTACTGCTCCACGAATTCTGAGGAGATAGTGAAGTACAGCAGTCTTAAAGCCAAACATTCTTAGGGTCGAGTGGTTGTACTCTCGCCACATAGAAAATTTAATTTGTTTGCGGTGAGAGTGCCAACCGATCTGTCGACCTTCATAAAGGTTTCGCCAGCACCTTACCCTTCCAAATCGGAACGCAATAATGTTCACAATTCTGATTGGCGGCAGAAATGGGTAGGGTGGCACTACTTCCCTGGACGAACTCTTTCACAAGGAGTTCTACTGCTACTAATTATACTATGGTCTAGTTGTCTACCCGAAAACAGCAAGATAATGCGTTATGTGCACTAGTTTACGCCTCAGCGACAGGATGTATTCCAATAATTCCGTACACACACAGAAGGGGAAAGATACAGGTTAACATTGTACATCTTATTTTTCCCTAAAGGCTAACCTATCAATACATTAAAATAGATGGCTATTACAGAATATTTTTCTAAAAGGTCACCTTACGAAAGTACCTTGTAACTTAGTTGACAAGAAGGACACGGTGTATTTTTAGATGTCTGTGAAAAATGATCTTTTCAATACGTTCAATGAACACTACGCCAACTTTATTTTTTTGGTCATTTTCATTCAGTATCACTTTGTAATTAATCTAATAAACATTTTCTTTAGAAATGGGGGCACAGATAACTAAATATGAAAGATCGTTATACAGTGTCAATTTTATTTATTAAACTTTACCTGCAATACATAAAATAGATAAAAGTTGCTATAGTGTTGTTCCTAAATGATTCGGATTTTTTATTTTATTTTCTTTATAGGTTTTGCTCAGTTATTTGAGTGTTAGGTAATTTTTGGCAAGTTCTTGATCATTACGTATTGTATTGTAACAGAACAGTAGAGGAGTCATGTGCTTATTTCACATGCTCGTTTTGATATGACTTAGTAATTACTTTTAGATTTTTATTATAATGTTTGATATCGAGTTCTTAGGTTTTCGCGATTGTTACACATAGGAAATGAAACTATTTTTCCGGATTTAAATCGCGTATATTTGTTTTTTGAAACAAACCGACGTTTCGGGTCCTTTACAGGTCCCATGGTCACGGTTGACTGAAAAAACAAATATACGCGATTTAAATCCGGAAAAATAGTTTCATTTCCTATATAATGTTTGATCTTACCAATATTATGTTTCTAGTTCAATGTGTATAAATGAGTAATGGTGTGATTATTAAAATACAGAACATATGACCACCTAACTTCAGTAAACTTTATTTTGCGCGTAATTCAAGTATGTGAAAGAGTTCGTCTAGGAAAGTACTGCCACCTTATGTATTTCTGTCGCCAATCGGTAATGTGACCATAACTGTGTTCCGGTTTTGAAGAGTAAGTGTGCTGGTTAAACTACAGGCACATGTGACTTACCAACTTAAAAATATATTAAGTTTATAATCAAATAAAATCGAGTTCGAAAAATACGTGTTGCATCTTATCGTATCTCTTGTTTCCCTCTAACTCACTGTTTAAGCTCAGGCGGAAATAACAAAATCGTTTAAGATCTCTTTTATAAACATTACTTTTCGAATCGTAAATACCAGGCAATAATGAATTTTAATTCGTTTGTGGTAAGAGTGCCGACCGAACATCTGTCGACCTTCATGAAGGAGGAGTTTTGACCGAAGGGTGTCGTACATCGTTTCCACGGCCGGTTACCTGACACCGCACGTTGCCGACTAATGTAATTCGTGTAGATTAGTTATATAGTTTTTATATTATATCATATGTATGTTAGTTCTTAAGTTATATATCGCCTGCTTAAAGGTAAAACCATATAAGTGACATTTTCCACAAATTTATGTATCTGTTGTAAGAAAATCACTATCTTTCTGCAGATAAAACTCTTATTGAGTTCATAGCTTTTCAACCAACTTCAAAAAAGGAAAAACTTCTCAATTCGACCGTATGTTCTTTTTTTGTATGTATGTTACGCGATAACTCCGGTATTTGTGAACCGATTTTCATGATTCTTTGTTTGTTGGAAAGAGGATACTTCCATAGTAGTCCCATTTCATTTTAAAGAAAATCATCCACCTCTAAAGGTGGCTGTTCACACATGAAGATTAATTTTTATAAATAGCGCCTAAATTTTAATTAAGGAGCAATTATTTTAATGGTTGATTTTGCTATTTCTCCAATTCAAGGCGTTTTTCTCTCAATATACTACTCAAAAGTAGTGAGAACCGATTTTTATTATCTCCAGTGTCAAATCCTGTATAGTAGCGAACTAAAACTTAGCAAATAGACGTCGATTTTTTTACTACTCTGTACTGATATTATTTGTTATTGAGCTTCACGTGCAGAAACATTTTCGTACCATAAGCTATATAAATTAAAGACTTTTTGTGGAAAATGTTACTTATGTGGTTTTTTTAACTTTAAACAGACGATATTATACGGGCCATAATTTGTCTGACGCAAAAAAGTCTAACAAATTTCTGTAAAACCCAACACAAAGATCTATAACAGAAACATGAGTTGGCAGAGTAACGCTACGAAACAGCGGCAGCGCAGGTCGCAGGTTAAGTTCTTGTCGCATTGTAGGAATTTTTCTTCGTGTTCGATCTTTGTAAGAATCAATGCTACCTCAGCTCCGCGACGAACCGCAGGGCATGGCACACTGCGCTCCGCACTACCGCAGACTTTTAAGCTTAAGGACATGTTCAGTTTTCTACAAAAGATCTCGACGTCGATAAATTTATATTTGCTATTGAAAATCGACCAAATTTATCTTCATATTTTCTTAAATCTTTGTAATGAAGTTGAAATTATCCATTTTTCGATCTGGTTCGTAAAAAGGGATGTATTCAATATTTTCGGTGTCTTTTCATTTGAGTAAACAAAAACCAAATAGACTGTATAACTGCAGCGTCCTGAATGAGTTCTGCATTATTACCCATTCTTCTCAAAGAAGGATTTGGCTAAACATATATACAAGCACTACGGCTATCAATTGCGAAGCGAGTATTTTAAGTGACGCTAGACCGCTGCCTCCGCGCAGATTAAACAGCGCGTGATTCCGCGTCCGCGCTCCGTCTCAGGGCGCGGTGTAGTGTGATAATCGCCTAATACTATATAATTTTTCCAAAGTGATTTATTCAACATTTTGACTGCTATGCGGAACCAACCACAGCCATTTGAATAGACTTTTAATAATTATAACAAACAAATGGAGTCATTTCACAAAAAAATATTATTAATATTACGGTGGTAAGACGTTGCGAAATTCGATAAATAATCTATAATACCTTTATTTGTAAGTCAATGATAATACCAGTACAAATTCAAAATTCAAAACTAAGATTTTAAGGTTTTAAATTATTAAGTACAATAACTGACAAATAAAGCAGGACAATTATATAGGATGGCTTTATATTTATAGTGGAGATATAATTATAAGATTAATTCCAAAATAATTGTACTCTAGTGTTTCTATATCACATCAGCGTTCATGTAAATAACGCACAAACAACTATTTCATTTCCAGCATGGGGTGACGACTTATGTTCTCTTAACTGCCGAGAACAAGATTTCCCAATTAAGAGACCACAACAATCAAACTTCTGGCATCAAAGGATATAAATGTAATGTAGTAAATAAGGAATAAAAAAAGGAAATAAATGTAATGTAGTAAATGAGAAGCTTCTACTGTAACGAGAAATTTTAAGGGTTAAAACATGACAAAGTAATCTAAAACATCATCAGCTCAAACAAGTATAAATTCCAGTTTCAACTAGTTTTCAACAATATCGTTGGAAACTTCTCCTGACCATTATTTAGTATACACTCATCAAAAGTGTCTAGGTACTTATAATTATTAATACAAAGATCGAACATTCAGAAAAAACACTCAGAAAAAATTCCTTCGATCCGGTCGGATCCGAACCGACGTCTTCTTGCATACCGTGCCAGACGCTATACCAACTAAGCAACGGAACGAACCAACGGACCTCACGAATTTTTCTATGTGCTTGCGTCGTGTCTTTGTACTTGGTCTTTCAACGACTTTTTAGTCGTAGCGCCATCTATGAGAATTCTATTACAGATTTATCACCCAGTTAGAATCGAAAGATCGAAGGATTTTTTTCTGAGTGTTTTTTCTGAGTGTTTTTTCTGAGTGTTCGATCTTTGTATTAATAATTATAACAAACTAGTGGAGTAATTTCACAAAAAATAATTGAATATCAATTCAATAAAAATTTCATTAACACAGTGAATAGCGACATCTCTCGCCAGGACTGGTAGCTGTAAAGGTACTAACTGGGTGATAAATCTGTAATAGATTTCTCATAGATGGCGCTACGACTAAGAAGTCGTTAAAAGACCAAGTACAAAGACATGACTCAAGCACATAGAGAAATTCGTGAGGTCCGTTGGTTCGTTTCGTGGCTTAGTTGGTATAGCGTCTGCCACGGTATGCAAGAAGACGTCGGTTCGAATCCGACAGGATCGAAGGAATTTCTTTTGAGTGTTTTTCTGAGTGTTCGATCTTTGTATTAATAATTATAACATACTCTAAAGTTGGCAGCAGTATTCTATGCACAATCGTTGACACACTTGATAGATCTATAACATTCGCTTCAGTTTCTGGAACTAAGCAGGGTGAAAAATACATATTGCAGCGATTTCATACATTTCAAAAATATACTTATCACGCATGTATAAAATAATAAATATTAGACAACATCACATACGTTGCTCTGTTTCCAAAGTCAGTACCTAACTAAAGCACTTGACGAAATCGGTAACAACGATGGTATCACAAAAATCCAGGCCCGAGACAATAAAGAAAAGTTACTTTTTCTACCTCTACAATGACCCGACCAGAGATCGAACCCGGGACCTTAGAGACGGTGACACCCTGAAAACCACTCAAGCGCAAGCGTGCTGCAAATGTGCAAGGCCCTCAATCACCTAGGTCGTCGTTGTTTAGTTGTTCTACATATCTCTGGATCTTTGATACATTAATTCTATCTTTTCATTCATTCCATCATTTTCCTCTAGACATTAAATCTATAATTCCAACTGTACATACTAAGATCATGTACGTAAGTACAAGATACCGCAAGGTTGAGGTAACGTTAGTAAACATTAGGGACAGACCTTCAAAGTCATATTGCGAGCACAATGAACGTTGCGGCTTATACATATTTTTGTACCGATTTACTTAGTTCTGAGATTTAAGAAGCTTACTTTCAGATGGGATTGTGGTGGTACGTGTTTTATCAGACCGCAGAGAATTAAAAGGAAAAATAGAAAACTGACCAGGTAAGTAAGAGGATGGTGTCAAAATAGATTAACGCAAATTTCATAATAAATATTCAGTGGAAGATTGTCTATATTCAAATGGACGAAAATGATGAATGAGAAATTTTAGAAAACTGACAAGGTGGAATGGTTTCCAATAATAAATGTCAAGCGTAACTTTATCAATAATAAATTGGACGAAAATTATTTTATATGCAAAAATTTTAAAAAACTGAAAAGATGAGGATGGTTTCAAATTAGATTAACATTATTTTAATAACAAATGTGAAGTGCAATTATGTCTATAATCAGTTGGACGAAAATGTTTTGCAGCAATTTATGTTTTAATTATAGAGGTATATTAAAACGCGTACACACTCATAGCCCCATCCATCAAGTGATATTGTGGACAAACGTCAGCCGCGTCTGCGTATCAACGTCACTGGGCTCTTTCTTAAGCTTGTAAGGAATCTAGATTGTTATGTTCATATATTAAGTTTGTTTATTATTTATGTGCTCAGACGTTGAATGATAGATGCTTTCAATATCGGTATTATTACAATTCCTATTTTGGTTTTTCATCATTATTTTATTTTCTGTAATTGTTTGTACTTTCAAATAAAATCTTTCTTTAATAATGATAATTTAGCACTTTTTTCTATCAATAATATTTTCGTTGGAAACAAGGAAAATCCCAGGGTCACAGAAGACGTGGCTGTAGAAAAACCACGGGGCTCCAAAGTGTGGAGAGTTGTGTGGTACTCATGTTGAAAAGTGGTTCAAGATGAGTACCACAGAACTCTTCCGAGACGCAGCTTCATGGACCTGGGGGTCATTATTATAGCCGACATCCATCCAGTGTATGGTGACCTAGATATATGTATGTCTGTGTTGATGACGCACCAAGAAAGAGAATATTTAAGTGTCAGTATTCTCTACTACAACATAACTTTATATTAATATTGAAATTTATACCAAAGTATGGTATAAAGAGTCGAGTTGGTATTTTACACAGATAAATATTTGTTAAAGCTTAGCAAAGAAACCGAGCGCAAAAGCAATTTATAAGTTTAGTTTGTGCTAGATAAAAATTCGATTATTAAACGAAACGATATGTAAAAATTTTATATTGAAGATATTTGATGTAAATTGGGGCCAACATTTTCGAATCCTTTCCTGGTTGCAAGTTCTGAAGTTTATAATTGGTTTCAGAAATATATGGGACTTGGCTTTTCACTATCAAGTTTTTCGCAATTGAAGTTTAGTTCCGAAAAAATATAGTTTCATTTCCAATGTGTTTGCTACATATTTATTTTTTTAACAAACAAGACGTTTCGGGCTCTTGATATGACCCATGGTCACAGCTGACTCTGAATATAAAAAATAGTGTCATTTCACTTTAAACTTCAACCTAGTTTCTTAGTCGAAGAAAATGCATGAGTTTGAAACAGATTCATCTAGATTTCCTTAAGTCCTATGCGTCTTTGTCTGTGACTGTAAATACAATATTCAAGATACAAACCTTTCGTCAGACTTAGACAGGGTCTTTGGAGTCTGCTTAGGCTCGAAGGACTCGACAGCGACAGCTGGGACGATGCTGCGCTTGCTTCGCGAGCTGTCCTCGTGGTTTGGCTCTTTAGTGGGCTGGGATACTTTGAACGCTGCAACATAATTTTTGTAATAAGTACAAATGGAATGGTTTTTATGACGCTTAAATGCTAAATCGTCATACATGCACTTTTCATAATCTATAAGGTCACATCTGCAAAATAATCACTTTTCAGGAGAGAGGTGCACCGATTTTACGAACGGAATTAGTTGATAACTTTTTATTCTTAAATGGGAGTTAAAATTTCTCAATGTATATATTTGTTTCATGTATGTACTATTTTTATAACTTTCATGTGATAAAAATACTTTTGACATATGATCAAATGTTGCTTTATTATACCCGCAGGGGCACGAAATACTGGTCCACAACAAAGTCAATAACGTAAAAGTATTTGACCTATGCATGCATTGGGATGCATAGAATCTCCCCGTGTGGCCCACCGAGACAAAATATTATGCGCCCGGCGCGCCCTGGGTAACGGTCTGCGGACGGCGGCGATTCGGTAGCGCAGACTGGCCGATCCTTCCACCACGACTCCACGGCGAAAAATATTATTCCCTAACCGCCCTTCTCACTCAGGGCCACCAAAAAAGCCCTTGGCAAGGCTCAGACCTCATGAGGGAACAAAAATTTGTCAACACGCCAAGAAGAAGATCATTCATTCATTCATTCAAGAAGATTTGACCCATTTACGAAATATGTAAGTACGCTTTGCGACTTGGTTACCAGGAGAGCACTAGAATTCTATATCAATTGCCATATTTGCTTGGTAACCCACGATCCTTGGCTACAAACCTGGAAAATATTTTTGTGAACGAGAACTCTTTGACAAAATATTGGAAGAGTAGTTTCGGATCGTATGTCGGATCGGACACCTTCTGGTCCCTGTCATTCACTATTCTCATATCCTATCGCTATAGACATTTTCGTACAAGCATATTTTTTGGCTTGACTTCGACTTCGTCATTGAGACCGTGTCACATAATCCATTACCGACCTCCCACTGTGTCGCGATGAATTAAAGTATCTATAGGTTATTATGTGTATAAAGTTCATTTACTCGTGTTGAGCGTCCACGTGTGTATGGTTCACAATAGAGATAAATTGTTTGTTCACTCCTGACACACTTCGCTTTCTTCTTTCGCATTAATCTTTCCACACCACGTCCTTCACCTGGTATTTTAAAAGACATCCACAATTCAAACTCAAACGCGAATAATCTTTATTTCATAAATAAGCAAATTACACTTGAAATCGTTACATTGGTTAAACTGTACTTATGTACTACACATTCATAAGGCAAATTTCCCAGAGAAAAATGAGTAAGAAACTCTAGGGCTTGCTTTTGGTCAATAAACATTTGTAAACGTTTATCATTTACAATATTTATTACCGTTCACATTCGGCATTTTAAATAGGGTCGTTATTCCATAATATGACCTAACCATTCCAGCATTCCCGTTTTTGTGCTGGTCACTAAATCATTTTTCACCCCACGCTCTCTTATTACACTGTTTGTAATGTCATCCACCTACAGGAGGTACGCTACGCAATGCTCAATTCGAAATTCTCATTTGAATTCTATTTTTCTACCAACATTCACTATCATATTTAACAACAGCCAGCTCTTTTCTCGACGTCTTCCTGTAGGAGCTATGGATGGTATTGACAATTCAATCTTTATAATCCATGTACGTTAATAAATGACTTATCGCTATGTAGTACATTTTTAAACGTATATTATTCTTGATAAATCTTAATTAGTACGATTTTTTATGCAATGTAATCAATTATTTTTTAAATTTTCATTAATATCGAGTTCTTAGGTTTTCGCGATTGTTACACATAGGAAATGAAACTATTTGTTGATTCAACCGTGTAGTCAACCGTGACCATGGGACCTGTAAAGGGCCCGAAACGTCGGTTTGTTTGAAAAAACAAATATACGCGATTTAAATCCGGAAAAATAGTTTCATTTTCATTAATACTTATATTTGTTCCCATCTACACGTTCACCGTTCAAACAAAAAAATTTATACAAATTTACAAGTTTAGAGTCTGTTTATACATCAAATAAGCTGCCTTAAACATATCGAAATGAAAACCAAAAATGTTTATGCAATGTACAGTCTCCATAAGTTACAAATTGAGGTCGGGACCAAACTATGTATAAGTAGTACTCATGTTATTACTTATAATAATAGTTGTGTCAGCAGTCCTCGAATTCCTCAGACATACTTTTCAAAGGACTGAATTTAAATATATCGATCGGCTTTCTAGAATAGCGGCCTATCTCAAAAACATCTAATTCTTCTTGAAGGTTTAAGACGTTAAGATTCGCCCAATGTTATACGTTAATATTTAAAAACTCGGTGTTTTATTTACAACAGAAATTAGCTCATTTTAATTACTATTACTGTGTGATGAATATCATTTTGTAATTGGTTTTATCATAAAAATATGAAAAACCTTTATTTCCCTGCAAAAAACTTTGCTTATGTGGTCAGGGGGCCAATCGCGCTAATTGTCAAAGGTTTAACCAAAACCTCCAACCTCGCCAATCTGACACGTTGTGTACATTTCGTATCGCGCTAACTGTCAAAACAAAAACCTAAGCCAAAACTTAGACGTGTGACACGTAACGCACATTTGGTATCGCGCTAATTGTCAAACGTAAAACCAAAACCTAAAATGTTGCAAATTGGTATCGCGCTAAATATTTTGACATTTTAACCTCACATGTAACCTTGGGGGAATAGATTAACCTTTGCAAGGTCAAGGTTTGTGTGGCAGTTAATGGAGAGTAACTTTTCACTACGTTTATCGTATATAAAAGATGTTCCACGGTTACTTAAATGTTTTGGAAAGTGTTTATGAGGTGGATGTGGCTTAAGAACGGGCTTTAAATAAAAGAAAAGCATAGAAAGACGATCACATTTAACATGTCTGAGGAGAAATTCCGCAAACGATATACCGTTTGTCCACGGAATTCATTTCAGGATTGGTGGAAGAACTATGCCTACATATTCTCGTTAAAGGACGGTCTGTTGCATTGGATGTGGAGACAAAGGTAAGGGTTGAGTGGAATCCGAAAGTTCTCAGTTTTGCATAATAACCAAAATTTCTATACTGTGTAAATCATTATTAATTTTGTTACAGATTTTAATAGCTCGTATAGTTTTTAACAACTGGGGCGTACCAGACCCCCATTGGCAAGTGCTTATCACCCTTTCCCAAGTCAGTGTCAGAGAGGCACAAGCGGTAGCTGCTTCAAATAAACCAGTTATTATGAATAAATATGCAGCTTTCCTAAAAGGCATGCCGAAAGAGATGGTATTAAAAGGCGGTGAGAAAATAAGCTTTACAATGTACATCATATTTATTAGTTCTTGTCTTATTTCCTGTTGTTATTATCAAATTAAAATTACAGGTATAGGTAAAATATGTATAGTTGTATAAAAATATATTACAAGGTTACAATTTATCTCTTTTAACACTTGACTTTATACAACATATCGTCCCCTTACAGTGAAGCCTCACATATGCATTTTCAGTTTGTTTTTACTGATTTTTGTTGAATAAAAATTAATAATGTAATAATATAGTATCTAAAGAGGTATAATTTAAGTAATTAAAATGCTAACTACACACATTATTGCATTTACTATACTTCACACCATATTTTTATCTTCATCCTAAAAAATTACATAGAAATATGAGGTATTCCTTCTAAGATGACGATGTATACCTATTGTAATTGTTTATTATCTTAATATCTAAATTGATGTATACTTTTAAGAGGTTGAAATAAAAAAAAGAGTGTATTTTTAGTTTATTTATTATTATTGCCTCAATCTACCCCAAATCATCCTTCATTTCCGGAGCGAGCTTGCTTTTGATTCTTCAAAGAAGTCTGAAACAAAAATATGTATATAGGAAGATTGGAGACCTAAATTTAAGACTGTGCCATACCTCTCATGAGAGTAGTGACAGATAAAGCAGGATGGGTATTTATATACATACAGTATGAAGCCAACATAAACGCCAGAATGTTTAGGGGCCTTTTCAAAATACATTTAAAAAAATGTTTATATCATTGTGGAAATATAAAGGGGACAAAAGTCTACAGATTAGACCTTCGTTCCTTACGCTCTTTCAGATTTCCACAATTGAACATATCATCAGCAGGAATTAAGAAAACATGTTGAAAACAAACCTGTCATTCTTGTTAAATAGTCTATCAAAAAGGTTAACTGCAGGCACCAACTCGGTAATTGCTTTGCAAATGGCAGCTACGGATTGGGCATGCAGATCATCTGCTTTGGCAGAAATAATAGCTGCCTCAGCCTGCACCCTGCCATCATTCACTTGCTGCAAGAATGCTTCACATGCTCGCTGCTCCTCAATGCATAAGAATTCTACCCGGCTCTGCTCCAACGCTCATCAGCTCGCTGTCAACGAAATAATAGATGTGATGGAATAAAGAGTGGGAAAGAATTTGCTCAAATTGAAAGTTACTTTGTTTTTTAATTAATAATAAAGAGTGAGAAAGTTACTTTGTTATTGAATTGTATGTTTGAAGTTATTTTGTGCTAGAGTTGGTGTCCTTTAGGAAGGTTGGTAGGGCCTCTGCCGCAGTCGATGTGGCGTAGATTCTCACCCTGCTTTTCATACCATTCCATACCTGAATAACAATAATAACATCGCATATTATAGTGATATGAGTTCTGGTACAATAACGGTGAGTGATCCACTCACTGTATCCTATTACCTCGCATTATAGCTCACCTTTTGGGATCTATTGCGGGGCCACAAAATAGCCACACACTCGCACCAAAGGCGTGCTGATAACACGCGCGAACAACGCCGAGCGAAGTCATTCTCAAGCCAAATCTCTGTGCGATTCGAACTCCAGCAAAGATGGAGCTGGCTTACAGTGGTCGCTCGCCGTCCGACCGCATCCACACTGGCTGAAATACGAGCATCATTATTAATTCTACATTGCTAACATTTCGAAATTAATAGTAGTTAGCGTACCTATTTGATTGTATAAAAAGATACTATTTTATTAAATAGAATATTAAAAAAGGAAAACAATGTGTAGGTACTTGCCTCTGCGTGTTTTATCTACAACAACAACACACTAAATTCAATTAATTTGGTTCAAATCACAACACATATGTTTGTTTACAATAGAATTTAATGACATTTTTTTTACACACTTTTTTAAATCGCTCTTTTATAGACTTGAATTCGTAGATATTGACATTTCAGTGCGTTTTACGGTAAAATTTAGTCGGTTTTAGGAAGTCAAGGCACGTCTCTTAAAATTTAATACGAGGTTATAGTTTGAGGTTAATTTGAGGTTTAGGTTCATTAAAACTGATAGCGCGATTGCATTTTGTGCGTCGGTAGAACCATTAATTAACCAAAACCATAACCTCAAATGTTGTAAGGTTAAACCTTGCGAAAATAGCGCGATTGGCCCCCAGGACAACGAAGAGTTGAAATTTACATACCATTAAGGACATACAAATGTTCGGATTTCTCTCTAATTAAAGACAAAAATGGAACATAATTTTCGAATAATTACTATATTTCAACCAAAATTATACTAATTGATGACGAAGAACTTAGTTTCGCGAGATTATGTAAATGTAGCTATGTAAATACCATTGTGACACAAAAGTAAATTTTCAGGGATTTGTCTACTGTTTTTTACATACTTACTGCTCATTTAAACAGAAACCAATACTGTTAAACCAGAAACAGATCCTTTTTGAAAATTTGTTACATAGCGTTAAAGGTACTTGTGCAAAAAAATATATAAAATTAACAACTATTTTAATTTGGGTTATTCTTCTTGGAAAGCAACGATATGTTCTCAATCTGTATAAAAGTGTTAATAAAAAGAGGTATATATATATATAACATTTCTGAAATTATTTGCATCACGTAAGTAGTACTCGTGTCGCGTAATCCACTTATTGCACGCCGAACACGTAGCTCGGGGCCCAATGATTATCTCAAACACCTCTACCGACCGACAAATTAGAACAACTTATACTAAAAGTCTCGCAAAATTGGGAGCAATTTCTTGAAATCAACGTAACGATAAAGATCATTATATAGTAGGAAGATAAATAGCATTGCTAGCGGCATTGAAAAACGTGTTTTTCATCACACGTGCTCGTACACAGTGTGTATTTGGAGGCAAAGTCTGCCGTAAGATAGTAAATTACGCCCACAGGCTTTTGCATTGTTTTACCGCCCTAGGGCGGTCATGAATTTTTTAAATTTAATTTCCACTGTACTTTTCTATTAATCAAAAAGTTTTTGTACTCAAAAAAAAATTAAAAAAAAACTAAACAAGCAATTTTAACAAATTTTACTAAATTATAGTATTTGGAAGTGATTTATTTCATATATATACATCATGGCTGTATGTGTTTTTGCCCTTTACAACATTTTAGTTTGAGTTATATTATAAGTATAAGGAAGAATATCTGGCCGTCTGTATGTAAAAAGAGAACAACCGCCATTCGCAGAATCTGTAATTGATGTATCGTGAACTTTTCCTGCCTTTATCATTGTATTTATTTCCTCACAAGTGTGATGAAAAACATTGTATGCAGCACAGGCGGTAAAAAATAATTTCTTCTTTACGGGGAGTAATATAGAAATATACTGACATAAATATACAGATATACATATTATTACACAATGTACTGTTATTGCTGCACCTATCCTAAAAAGTTGTAATAAGCATAATGTCGGATATACTGATGTCAAGACGGAAGATAGAACATAATTCTTACTCATCATATCCTCTTTGTCGAGTAGCCACTTAAGCTCCCTGATGTTGGTTGAGTAGTCCTTCTTGCCTTTAGAGAAAGTGAGCACGGCGTCGGTGAAGTCCTCAGGTTTCAGTTTCACCATGTTTGTAGTGCCAACCTGGAAGTATTGTTTTGTTAACAATTTCATTCAATCAGATCATTGAACCACATTCGCTATAGAATCCGAATAAAATGTTGCCAATTCCAATGGTACTACTCTAGAAGTAAGATCTACCTGAGCTTATTTGATTTACCTTTATAGAACATGTTACTTTACGCGATTTGAAGACGAAAGTATAATAATTGTAACTTTTCCTTGAAAAAACAAAAACGACCTCGAAAATTTGCTTATCGGTTTTTTTTATTTCCTTGGGGTTTTCTCATCAGACTCTGACTTCTTGGTGACAATGGGACTATTACGGAGTCCTTTGTACGGTGACAGTGATTTGTTGATTACTTCTATTGTGTCAAGTGAAAAGTGGACTTTTATTGACGGAAAATATTTTTTAATTTGGAACAGTATCGTCGGTATTAGGGACCACCTCGAGAGTATACTCTTTCAAAAAAAAAAATAATTTTCAAAATCAATCCACAAATAACGGAGTAATCGGTGGGTACACCGACATGCCTGTAAAATTTGACGATTTTCCTCGATTTCCATGGAATCCCCTCATCAGATTCTGACAATGGGAGACCACGAACATGCACCCTTCCAGACAAAATAAAGAATTTTCAAAATCGGCCCGCAATTGACGGAGAAATCGGAAAACGTACATAAAACATACTCCTCCTTTTTTTAAGTCGGTTAAAAAGTTGAGTTGCAAGGATTGCTTTGAGCTCTGCACGAACGTTTGTTCTATGTTTTTAAACTGTTTTTTTAATTATTATTACGTTCCAAAGGGCTATTAAAATATCTTTAAATTTTCTATAAACTTTAAAGTTCTTTTCTATGAGCTTGTATTAAATCTTCTACATAAATGTACACTCTAATTAATTAATTTCAAAACCATATACGATAACAATAATAAGATAAGATACCATGTTCTGCAAAATCTACACAGAGTATACGAAAACTCACCTACGGGCACAAATGTGTTGCTTTTGTACAAAATTAGCCTTTGAATATTTCAAAGCATCAAAAGTTAGTTCATTTAAAATTCACTATTTCAACAATGCAAAACTCGTGCAGACAAGCTAAAAAGAAACATGAGGCAAAGACTTTTATAAAATGAAAACCTATTTAACATAACATCGACTTAAACTTTGAACTACTTTGTTTAAAAACTAACACTTTACCTATTAGTATCTTAACTGAATAGTTGGATTTGGTATTCAACCATGTAACATTAAAACGACCAATTCGTGCCTGTATCGTTTTTGCGTTAATCTTCGTAATAGCGAGTCATCAAGTAATTTTTCAATCGTTGGTTATTGACATATGCTTGTAAAGTTGTAAAATCTTTTTATACATATGGCACCTTTCAGTGAAACAATGACTTAATTTACGTTTGTAAAATTTACAGAAATAGTTAAAAATGTTGTTTTTTGGGTAGCAGCCAGCTTTAAAGAGCTTTTGAATGTTTTTCTATTTCTAAATACTCGTATATACGAATACTGGGTAAAAAACCGCCTTTTTAAATATTTATTTTACTTTTGATAGCTACTGACTGTAATGAATATTATGACGCTTTTTTCATGATATTCAATTATTTTTTTGTGAAATTACTCCTCTGTTTTTTAGACAATAACTTAAAATGTACGTGTGAGGTACAATAAAAACTTAAATACTAGAAATGAAAACTTAGATTATATTATATGAATAAAATTGAGTCCCAGCGGCAAGGTGCCCAAGATGCTGACAGCGTTCCCCCTTTGTATAACTATGTTAATGCTTTGGACAAGGTAACTGCCCAACTGTCCAACTACCGGCCCTTCCTAGACAGGCTATCAGTTTTTTGGATAAAATTTTGTACAGATGAAGTGCAACGGGACCCCGAGGGCAGGTAGTCGGATCCGATGGTTCGGTATGTATTACTCTTTATTCTTTCCCCCAGCTCAGTTGCCAGCCCTCTTGCTGGTGCACTGGAGATGGAATAGGGCAAGTGTGTCGGCACACGTGGCGTTCCACACCAGTGCCCGGCCCATACTCCATGGGATGAGAGTCATTCTGTCCGGACGTTTGCCATCACACTAGTAAGTATGTAATAAATTAACACAAAGATCGAACTGAGTCAGCGAAGTCGTATGTCGTACATGTACGGTTTCAAGGAGTTGGTTTCTCGTTATCACGTTAGAGAAGTTAAAGACAAAAGACTGTACATAATGTAAATGTTTACATTTCTACGTTCCAACGATCTTGTCTATTTGTATTGTATTCCATTCGAGACATTATTGAAAAATATATTACCTTGGGTCTTCTTCTGTCATAATCCTGATACCAATCACCGCTTTCGGCGTCGTCATCATCGTCGTACGAGTCTTCATCGTCGTCAGCCATGCTTTCTTCATCTTCGAGTACGGTCAGGTCGCCTAGATTCTTGATGGATCCCTTCGATTTATCATTTGACTTCTCGTCTATTGCAGTTGGTACTTCATCATCATCGGCATAGAACTGTAAAGATTAGAAATATGATTTATAATATAAAGAGAAATTAAAAGTGGTTTCGTGATTTTCCATTTTACCTATAAAATTTCAGAATGTTATAAATACCCAAAAATAAACTTCTAGGTATAGTGGCAAGATGACAACGGGTAGATTTACGAAAATAACTTGCCCCATTTTTCAGTGTTATTAAACCAATAAACTTCGCATCACGAGAAAACGAAAAAATGGTGATAAAAACAACACACAGTTCAGTCTACGAAGAATATCAAGTTCCAGAAAATTCTAGCCAGTAACAACGTAGGTAGCACGAATTAGTTAGATCTAAAATAATTGTTAATCAGGAATGCCGCTTGTTGATTGCGTAAACACCCACTGACGTTTGATCCAATAATCTTCTTCGAGAACTTTCCTGATTGATTATTCACGTCTTTATACTATTATTATTTGATGATTTGCATTTTTTGCGCAGAAAAAAATATTTAGTATACTCGCCTTGACCCGCAAATGTAATAATAAGTTAAGTATAGGGATAAACAAGAAAATTCCTTGTGCTACGAATACCAGAGCAACGAATTTTTTGTTTATGTTACCAAGTGACAGGACAAACAAGTCGTGCGCCTGGTGGTCAGCGACACACCCATAGGTAGCAGTTGCAATGCCACTCAGAGCTTCAAACATCCGAAAGGCGCAGCCGCGTCCACGACGCGCCCGTCACCTTGAGTCATAGGTTAACAAGTCCCATGTGCCTGTAATTTCACCCACCCTTACCCTTTATAACCGGAACACAGTAAGGCTCACATTACCGCTTGGCGGCAAAAAAATGTAAGGTAGCAGTACTTCCCTGGACGAACTCTTTTACAAAGAGCTCTACTGCTATTAAAAATTTATTCCAGACACCCACCAGGATCGAAATAGACAAGTTTATTTTTCCCAACTTGGTCCTACCGGGTCCTCCTTATCTAACGCCCACATTACAAACCGTCAGGCCACTGACGACGTCATCGTATAATATTTCTTATCTCGAGTGACGTGTTGCTGAGCTGGCTAAGTGATAATGTGTTTCACTTGATTGATACACTTTCACATCAAATTCCCATTAGTGTATCGAAAGGAAGATTTCTTAAAAAAAAGTTTTTTACGCTTGTTACCAACTTTAGGAAAGTTAACAAACTTACTATAGTGGAATGGAATATTTATGAATAGGTATAAGTAGACGCAAATTACTGATTAATAGAAAATGTTATTAGCATGGTGAAGATTGTAAAATTGTGCCTCTGGCGGTACCTAAATACATACTTAAACCTTGTACAAATTTAAAGGTGAAAAGCTAAAATCTTTGCTTTATTATATTATGCATATTTACGTATCGTCTCTCTCGTCTACAATGAAATATTCTTTATTGTAATTAAGTACAATAGTAGTACGTTAATGTGCATCAGGCGGCTTTATTGCTACGTAGCAATTTCTTCCAGGAAACCTTACTTGTGTTATGGAAATTAAAAACAACGACGATATCACAAACACACGGACGCGAGACAATATGGAAAGTTTTTCTACATTGACGAGATGGCGACACCATGAAAATCGGTGTGCAAGCCACTTGACCACAGCGGTCGTCAAAAAAGATGTTTGTTTTGTATAATATTTGTCCAGTATGCGTTCATTTATTGTTGAACCACAGAAGTTTCTGAAGTATTAAAACCATTTTATAATATCAGGTGAGCCAATTCATTTTCAATCAATTTCAACTTTCAACAAACGATGCACTACCCCCCTACGTGACTCTCTTTTGTTTCAACAAATGTGTCTACAGCCGACGTCACCACAACATCACCAACAAAGTGACACCTGATGTCACATCCTTGGGAGAAGTTTCTGCTTCTCTTCCCCTTTCATAAATCATATAAAAGTTGACACTAGCAAGTATAAGAAGCATTTAAGTGGTTTCGATTACGACATAGCAAAAGGCCTCTTTGAATTGGTCGGTTAGAAACCGGGAATTAATTTTAATTCTCAGTTTAACTAGAACGCGTTTAATTGCATGTAATGAAATGAAATATGAGCCAGAAACATTCTGAGAATTTTATAATTAGTTTCTGGGATAATATGAAAGCTTTTCATTGCAAAAGAAAGAAGCCAGATAATTTACAGGTGGTTTAAATTTCGCTTTTCTATCCCAGTGAATAATAAATGTACAAATTTAAATTATGTACGTAACCATGATTGTTAATATATTTAAACAGGTGTAATCTTTAAGTGTGCCCAAGCAATTATTCCATAAATATAAAAGATATCAAAAACCTTTGAACTGATATCGAAAGTACGTTACCTAATCAGTAAAATGACATCAATAACTTTTTAAGAAAGAAAGCTAGAAATATCCTAAATTTTAACGTTAAGTGCTCGTATGCAGTAGTATAACATTCGTGGAGATGCTTTTATTTAAAAAGCGGAAGTTTAAAGTTCGTCCAGGCAAGTACTGCCACCTTACCTATTTCTGCCGTCAAGGATCTTCGAACGGACTAGTCAACTTATGTCTTAGGGTGTCGGGCGCAGTGCAGGTGGCCTCTGATCTTTGTGATTTAAGGGTCTCAGTGACACTGCAACTGTTAGGGACAGGCGTGACGCTTACCACCAGGCTCACGACTTGTTCGTCCCATCAATTAGTATTATAAAAAAAATACATGTATGAGCACAGTTCACATACTCAATTTAAAACGCTATGAAATGGATATATTACGTTTTCTCTGAAAGAAAAAATAAATAGGGAAAAGGTTTGCACAAAAACGCCTTAGCAATGTTTTTGTTGAGTTCTAGTCTACGGAGATTTAATTACCACATTTATGCGTTTAAATTAGTACAAAGAAAACATTTTTTTACGCCATTTTGTAACAATAAAAAACAAATTTTTTTAATCCTTTTTATCTTTTGTTTTATTTTTCATGTATTGTACGCAAATGATTAACTCAAATAATAACAAAACGTATATATAATGTAGCAATTAGGGCTTTCGTCCCGGATGTTTCTAGCGTGTCAACGATTTTTAACCGACTTCAAAAAAAGGAGGTTGTTCTCAATTCGTCTGTATGTTTCTTTTTTTTTGTATACATGTTACGCGATAACTCCGACACTTGTGAAGCGATTTGGGTGATTCTTTTTTTGTTGGAAATAGGGTACCTCAGTAGTAGTCTCATTGAAATTTGAAAAATATATGCCATCTTTAAGGGTAGCAAACTAGGATATCAATCCGTTTTAACGCACTTTCCGGTAACCGATTTCAATAAAACTTGGCAAATAGATGAAAACGAACTTTTGAGGTCGGTTTTTTTAGTACTCTGAACTGAGATTATTGAAACTCGAGACTGCAGTCTTGGGAATTTTCGAGGCTTTTGAGACTCGATAATTAAACATTATTAAAAAATGTACTAAACTAACATCACTTTTAATCTGATTACATAGACATGGCAACACTGTAGAGTGAGCTTAGTATAATCTGCGGAGATTGAAGAACGATGGTAATAAAATCAGGTCCTTTCGATCTGAAACTATGTACCCTTTGTTTCTTCTGTTTTATAGTGGAGACACCACAAAAATTTTAAAAACTTTCATAAAATATTTGAGTTAATAAATGGCATGAAACTTGATTAAAATTAATATTTTAATCAATCAAAATCAAATCAAATCTTTGGTCAAAACATAATTGTTTTGACCAAAGAATCAATCTACAACAAGGACCGGCAGCTACCTTGCCCAACGCATTAGCATAGCCCTACAAAGGGGGAACTCTTCCAGCGTCTTGGGCACCTTGCCGTGGGGACCCAATTTTATTCATATAATTTAGTCCTAGTTTTAGTTTCTGGTATTTATGCTTTTATTGTACCAAATCTGTATATTTTAACTTATTTATTAAATTAAACCTCTACTACATATATCGATGGTTTTATAAAGTATGGAAATTTTCCCTTAAAATAGTATCAAAAGTCTCGTTTATCCCGGAATTTTTGATAGTGCGATATGAGTCTTAATTATTTTCTCGGGGCGCCAACATGCAGCAAGACTGAAAGCCCTATACATATTAGATAGATAGATAAAAGCTTTATTTACCACCATGACATCAGATACATGATATAGGCATTAACTTATATATAACAATAATGATATTCTTATCTACTAATATTACACTTGGAAGTCATAGCAGTGAAAAAGGCGCTGGCTCAGCATAAATGACGCGGCTGCCCGCGACACTGGTATTCTGCCAGGACCCTATAAGATAGAGACGCCACTCGCAATCCAACGGCAATATTTTACTCTTTAATGTTGAGGTTGAAGCTCAAAAGGAATTAAATGCTCTGTATTATAAATAAAAGCACTGTAAAACGTTTGAGAGATATGAAGCAACGTTTATTTCGAATTTATGATTGAGCGGGCGGTAAAAAACACGAACATCTATAAATATCGTGATGTATGGTTGTTTTGAAGGCCTCGTACAGCATGCGCACAAAGCGTGCGGATAACCGCTTTCAACATGCTGTAGACTTTTAGTTTACGAGTCAATATCTATGCTTTTCAATAATTACGGCTGAAACACAAAATGTTTTTTTACTTATTTTGAATAATTAAACATGACGAAGGAAACAGTGTTTTTTCGTCTTTATTTAATTCGAAATCATTTGCAAAATGACGTGACTTTTTAGGAGAGAGGTTTAAAGCTCCACGAACTGAATAGGTCGATAACTTTTTATGCTTAAATAAGAGTTTTAAAAATTTTCACATTTACGTAATTTGTTTCATGTAGAGCGTATTACTTTTAAGTTCTTTTAACTTTTAACTTCTTGTAACAAATATCACGTGTGGCTTTATTATGCCAAGATAATGTACGACTTGCCTTTCAATTTTAGATACAAAACTCCTACACACTGAGATGTAGGTACTCAGATATTAATTTATTTAGTTATTCATTTACATTGAAAAATTTCAGCTAAATAGCCGACACGCCTACATGTGATAAACGGAAAATAAAACTATGTATATTCATATCGAGTTCTTAGGTTTTCGCGATTGTTACACATAGGAAATGAAACTATTTTTCCGGATTGTCAACCGTGACCATGGGACCTGTAAAGGGCCCGAAACATCGGTTTGTTTGAAAAAACAAATATACGCGATTTAAATCCGGAAAAATAGTTTCATTTCCTATATGTATATTCAATTAAGAGGGAGCAGAGGAAAAAATCCTAATCTTCGATTTGATTTTAGAGGGGCATATCCACTTTAAAGTTAAAAATAAAATATTCTATGAGTAACTACACGATATATTCAAGCATAGACATTAATCAGAAACATAAAACAAGAAAGTTTCGTCGATAGATAAAAATCACGAAATGACCTCTAATTTTCACATTTTTTCGATTTATCCTCGAAATGCTACAGGTTATTAGGACAAAAATTAGATAATTAATTATATTTATGCATGATCGACAACTGTCACTACGGATATTTTTTTATCCCTTTAGTTTTAGAGTTTTTCCGCTAAAACGAATTTGATACTTTTAATGCGCAAAATTCAACATCTCCTGTCGCATGTCACGGGAACTTCAGGCATATATTTTTATTTCACAAATTTTTTTGGAATGAAACCTCTTAAGATTACTATTCTAATTTTAAAAATGTACAAGTCTCCCGACATGTATATTCAACACTATCAGCGAGTATCAATATGATCACAGTGAGTGAGCATGTCCCCATTCTGTGATCATATTGACATATTCGCTGATAGCGTAGGATATATATTGTGTGTGTGTGTGTGTGTGTGTGTGTGTGTGTGTGTGTGTGTGTGTATACTGTAAGTGTATATACTCACACACACACACACACACACACTCACTCACACTCTCACACACACTCACGAGCACGCTCACGCTCGCGCGTACGCACGCACGCACGCACGCACGCACATACATATATAGGTCCCTTATACATTTTATCTGCTGATCTAATTAGATATATTAATACTAATTACCAAGGCTTAATAATGTTTGAATTTCTTCTTTAAACGATAAATTTATGTCTATAATTTTCCATAAATAACATCTTAATTCTGGTGTAATCTTCGCCTGTTAATAATCCGACACGACCAGGAGATTAACTATAATCTTTGAATTCACGTCAATACTTGTACTCAATTTAAATGGCTGACAACCTTTCGAACCTTTTGGAATTTGTAGTAGATTCATTATCTACTACAAATTCCAATCTAACATTGTATGTGCATTACATTGATAAGCATTGTGACGATGCTGACCTCCTTCATTCCACCTTTTTGTCATCCTCTTTTCTGGTTCCTGGCCAGTTATTTTTAAAATTTTGAATCGTTCTCGAATTTCCTTTTCCTTCACTATTCTGTCGTTTATTTCATCCGTCGTCACTCCCATCAAAATTCTTGAAACGAGAGCACATTCCTATAAGTCACAATTCACCTTCATTTCCCCAATATTAAATTAAACTTCACTTCGATTACTATTACAGTTATGCAGTTCAATAGACCCTGTTGGGACGAGTGTTGTTATTAGTTAGTTTTATAGGGAGTGTTTTATAAATAATTGTATATTTTTAAAATAATTTTAGTATTTGTTACACAATCCCTTTTCCACTTTTATCCTCTCCTGCAATAAATCTTGTGGATCGAGCCTTCTGCATGTTTCTTTAACGCCAGGCTACAGCATTAAAAACATATAATGCTATATGCTTTTATAAGTATCTACATAGCAATTTTGTCACGTAAAGGTATCACGAAATATGGTCTCACTTAAAAAGCGTAACCATCGTCTGGGCCTTTTTTTGTACACAAACTTTTTTATAACAAAATTGACTGCCCATAATTGACATCAATGTTTAAATTGGCATTTCCCCGTAGATACTCGTAATAGAATGTTGTTCTACCGTCACCACCTTTTAAAATAATTAAATTAGGTCTCAATTCACCGGTCTATATCTGCCCAGATTTCATTATGTACATAGTGCAACAGTGGACATGTTCTCGGGCTAACTTACCGGACTTCGGAAGACTCTGGAAGTAAACTTACACAAAGCCGCGCCGGCGGTAGCCCATTTCCTGATTTGTCGGTGTGGTAGCCGTACGGTATCGGTACGCTCGGTATACGCAGTACCGAAATCTTACCGAGCGCCTTTATTTCAATGTGCACTTCCTGATTGGCGCGGTTTGGACAGGAGCGAGAAGGGCTCGTTTCGTTTTACGGTATACCACGCCACGAGCGTACCGATACCGTACGGCTACCACACCGACAAATCAGGAAACGACCTTACTGCCCTATTTTCCCTAGTGATCGAAAATTCGAGAGTAAATGATGCTATTATAAAGGAAGTTGAGATAGAATAGCCCATTTACTTCACTTTCGCCACAAGTGACGCAGGCTCTTTGAAGGCGTCGCGAGTGGCAATCGGTGCCCCGGGATCCAGCGCCCCTGTGCGCCGCACACCCTGCTCCTTGTAAAGCCGGCTCTGAACTTACTTTATTATACATTGTGAATTGTCTTTTTGAATTATTTATGCATTTACAGCCATAAACTTTTTCAACATCATCTAGTTGTCTATCTTAACTAACAAAAGAAGACACCTCTACCTATGAAAAATGTAGAACTTGTAATCGATGAAATAAATATAAAATCCCCCTCCTATATCATTTAAGAATCAAATATAATATACGGTATATCCTTAACCTTTGTAAGGAATTCGTAATAGACGTAGGTGCCAGGATATTAAATTTTATCGGAAATATCTTCGCTCGCCTCACTTTATTAATTTGTGCTTTTTACGTAAACAATTGAACGTTCACAACGGAAATTTTGTTTGTAAATTATTCCGTTAAAAACTGTTTTGTAGAAATCACAACAAGTGATATCGAGTGGAGAGTGCAAGCTGGAAATCGAGTGAACTCTGTATGCCTTAATGGGTAGCCAGAATATCTTAAGATAGGCGCGGTTGGCTGTTCATCGAGGAGTGTTGGTCCAACCCTAATGTATGGTTGTGAATGTTGGGTGTGGCAGAAAAAACATGGAAGAGGGGTGAATGATGTAGAAATGAGAGCGTTGCGCAATATGTGCGGTATTAGTCTTAAAAACAGAATGCCGAACAGTTTAGTAAGAGAGTATTGTCAGGATTCCGTTACTCGCTCAAAGTTACGCAATAAGTGTCTATCGCTGAGTGCGTCGACGTCGGTCGGCGCAAACGTTTATACAAGTCTTTCATTTATGTACATTCGGTTCCGTGCGACTGCACACGGTGGGCAACGTTATTTTCACCTCTCTGAGCGTGTCCTTTTTTCTTGTAGTGAGTGCCTCGTGTCATTAGTCAGATTTAGTTGGCTATTATAGCGTAGGTATTTTAGATTGCGTATGAGAGTGATGTATCTGTTACGTAGTAACTATGTATTAAGTAATCTGTGGCATTGTGGTATGAAAGATAATGTAGTGACCAGGGGAGAGAGGGGGATCCTTTGATGGTGTGGTAGTCAAAATCAAATTGTGTGAAGTGAAGTGAAGTGTAAAAAGTGTTTATTTTATAGGCAAGCAAATTGCACTTGAAATCGTCATATTGATTAAACTCTACTGCTCACTAATAAAGCAGATTCCCCTGAGAAGAATGAGCAAGAAACTCTACGGGTTGCTCTTTGTAAATATACATTTGAATACATTTATCTTTACAATATTTAATTTAAACATGTTAGATCGAGAATACCTAAAAGAGCCAAACGGGTCACTACCACGGATTTTTGTCATCCAAGTACGCAGAAGTTGTATAATATATAATTGTATAATGTGAAGTTTAATCTTTAGTAAAGTTTTTGTTTCACAATTATTTTAAACCTCGTAAATGGAAATCTTTGAGTATCAGTTGGAATCTTACTATGGTCATGTGGAAAGATTGAGTGTTAGTAGATTGACGGCACAAATTTATAGAGCGAATGTGGATGGAGGCATAGGGAGAGGTAGACCTCGGCGTATATATCTCAGGATGTCCTTAAAAAAGGCCGGGCTAAAACTATTCAGAATAAACAGGCATGTATGAAGAGACTAATAGGAATGGAGAAGGTGAAGGAGGTTTGTTAGGAGCGTAGCAGGTGGAAGTCCATGGTCTCTGCCCGGTGGGGGACAGGCGTGATGTTATGTATGTGTGTTAGAAATCACTCTTCGGATTCTTACGATGGGACTTTTCAGTAAAACGAACTCTTTTACACGTTAATTGAATCAGAAGAATTTGACAGTTGCCATTTACCATTCACATACACCATTTCTTTAGATTAGAAGAACTATATATAAACAAAGTAGCAATGATCGTAAACCTTTTTCTTATGACCTTATATTAAAGTATAGGAAAACATCGCGAGAACTGATGAAATGAAATTGCTCCACTGATTTGTTCATTAAGCATCTTCTTATCATACGGGGTCCATCAAACGAGCGTGAAAAGGCATCTTGTAGGCATACAGGGTGAAGTGGCTAGGGATTGTATCAACACTGTACTAGGTACCTTCACGTTTGGATTCCACTTTCCATTTAACGTATGGTGAAGTGTAGTTACCTGCCTGTCACATTGAAAAAAAAAATATAGAGCATATTTCCACTGTTTCGTGCACACTTCGTAAGCGTTATTCAATTTATACTTAAAATTTCTTATCACTGACCATAAACAATTTTTTGTTACCTATTTTTATTTTTACTAGAGATTTGATTGTATTTATGAGATATTATTTTTTTGAGATCTCGCGCTTTACGTGGCTCTCGCATAAGCCTCGCGCTGTTGTGTCAGCCCTACAGGTCCCACGATCACGGCTGATTTATGGGACCATCTTAGTTTATATTTAATGTAAACCAAATGTAAGCTAATACTAAGTACTTATTGATAGAAATATAAGTGTTTGCATGTTTACACCGATAAAGAGCAGCAAGTAGGGCTCCTTGTGAAAGAGTTCGTCCTGAGAAGTGCTGCCACCTTACCTATGTCAGCCGCCAAGCGGCAATTTGAGCATTACGGCGTTCCGGTTTTGAAGGATAAGGGTACTAGTGAAATTACAGGCAAATGGAACTTGTCAACTTATGTCTCAGAATGAAAGGCGCAGTGGCAGTGCAGATCTATGTGATTTAAAGCTCTGAGTGGCACTGCAACTGCTATGGACAGGTGTGTCGCTTACCATCAGGAAACTTGTTCGTTCAGTCACTTGGTATCATTAAAAAAAATTACATTGCATATAAAAACACTATAAAAAATTTAAATAATGAATATTGTAATATTAATCGAGATCATGCACGGTTGCTTCTGCACACCATTAAAAATACATTGCATTTTTTTATTTACAAAGTTCTCTACGACGTAGTTAAACTGCAGGGAAACTTGTAGACTAATAGAAAGCAAGCAAGCTCTGTAAACACAAACGTAATTGGAAACTGCAGCCCTTTCGAGCTTGGTTGAAGACTTTGAATTTTATTATGGAGTTTTATTTTGCTGCAGTTTATTAGTTAACTACACAGGATATATATATATTAAGTAAATTGTGGAACAATTCACTGGTAGATGAACTCACAGCAAAAACTATAAGTCCTAGAAACATGAGAATTTGACAGTATTTTACTTTTATTTAGTGCGTACTAAAAACAGACTTTTCGAAATTGAACCTCTGAAAGGATACACAAGGGTAAGAATGTTTGAATGAAAAATCGAATTTTTTGGATTTACACAGATGAAACTTAGTATGTACAACCATTCTATAACGAAAATGGTAAAAGTTTTTTACGCACAAACTCATAGACCCGCACTGGGGAAACCCTGTAACACGGGTGTCCTGGAAGGACACACGTAGACAACCACAAATTACACCCAAACTCACAAGAGACATTAAATGTAGGCCATATAAATATTTCTCCCGGTCCGAAAAACGAACCCTGGACCTCTGAGTGGCAGACCAGCATGGTGACCGTTCGGCTATGGAGGCAGTATTGATAGTATTTTTCAAAACTACCCCTACATTTGTTTACAACTTTGTATTAAGTATTTGGAATTGATCAAAATGTCACAAACAGTTGGTAATTAAATTTTAAATTTTAATTTTAAAAGTTCTATTGCGAATATTAATTAATCTCGAAATATTAGTCAATTATACTGAAAATATCCTTCACGTAAAGAGTTTAAGGAGGATTGTTAGCAAAATTACATGTGTCGGTAACAATAAAGTGTAAATTAATCTAAACTGTACGTGTGTTTTGAGTGTGGAATAACGTTCATTAATTGAAGTATGTTACTTGCTGTAAAGCCCGCGGAAACTTTGAAGTCACGTTTTCGATAACACTCTTTAATAATGAACTGCTTGCTCCACCCGTTAGTTTATAATAATAGTGAAATAAACCTTGTGGTTGAGGCAAAATTATTATTAACATTTAGAGGAAATTGCTCACAGGTGCATACCGCAGGGTTTCCCTAGTGGGGGCCTAAATAAAAAAAGGAATTCTTTATAAGTTATTAATAGATAGAGAAGATAGTAGCTATTGAATAAAAAGAAGTAAAGAGACATTAGCCCCCTTTACGCAATCACTCTATCGTTATCAGGAGTGTACAGGATTGCGCACGGGAAAGCCTACATGCGCAATTGCGCGCGCGACTGAGGAGCGCAATCACGCGGTCTCTGCCTTTTCCTTCCAATGTCTTTACAAAAGTCCGCTATTGAAAATACTTCATTGATAATAAATGTATTTGACAATTTATCAAGGGTTGTTACATTACAATTAACATAATCGTGTTTTTGAATTTAGAGTGCGATCCGGTAGCAGTCGTCTTGCTGCCGACTGTCACAACCAATGTACTTCGTAAATTAATTGCGACTATAAATTCCAGACGACTTTTAGCCCTATTTTCGGAACCAAATCGTTATTATTTTGACAGATTAAAATGGCGACTTGAAAATTCGTTTGCGCGTTATATATGTTTACATTTTTATATACGATCCGTTTTATTTCATCAGTCTGTAAAATTTAAATGCCGTCATAAATAATGACATTCAATTTTAAGTTGAATGTTAATTCTTTTGCGATTTGTTGCTACCTATGCTTCCGTTCTCCGTATCTACTATATTTAGTATTACTAGTTTATTTGAAACCGTGTTTTTACTCCCACTTATAAAATATACTATATCACACAACATAAACACGTTATTAACAAACTTTCCTTTCGAAGTTCGAAAATTCTAACTGAAGTAATCTGTGTGACGAAATGACGAAAAGTCCACACAGAAGATGACTCGATGAGAAAAGTCATAATGTTGAGTATATAAGGTTTACGACTTGTGGCGCAACAAAATTTACCTGAAAATTACCCAAGAAATCAAATGGGATTATATGTATAAGGGTGCACGATTATACTTTAATCAACAAAGGGGTTAGCGGTAAGTCTGTGTTCATCGATCTTTTTCGTTACGCCAAAGACGCAAAAAATCTGTAGAATAATGTATAAAAAAGGTCATAAAAATAATTCAATTGTATGCAACAATGTGGCCCATATCTCGTTACAACAAACATGTGTTTCAATCGCAAACAAAGTGACAAAATGCAAACGCATATTCGCAATGACAAGTTGACAGGTCCCTTATGTCTCTGACGACATGTGACAATAACACAATCAGCAGTAAGCGACACTGCTTAACGTTTTTGACAATATTGGTGATATGATGAGGGTATAAATATAAAACGTACCCAATCTGACATAGTGAAAATTGACTTTCATATTCATTGATCTGCCAATAAAAGGAGGTCAATGTTCATATGGAAATAAAAAAATCTAGGTACATAAATGATGCTTGGTAAATGTAAACGGAAATCAACTTTGCGACAATGTAGAACTAGCCAAGGCGAACAATGTTGTCTAAACTGTTTATTTGTTAGAATTCAAACGAAATATAAAAAAAAAGTAATCGAAAATCCATTCCATAAAGTTGACGAATATTATGAACTTAATGCATTAAAAAAAATGCTCATTATTTTATGACATTTAATGTGTCTATTGATAATTTATTACTTATGCGATTTATTTCATAGCAATATATTCATATCAAAATTAATATTTTAATTTTGTGTGTATGTGCAAATCTTTGAATTTAGCTATGTTAATATACATTAAATGTTAGTAGGGAATGACTTTGATAAGATTGACGTGCTAATTGTTACCTCCTTGTGACATGGCAAATAAAGAATTTGAATATGCGTGTCTGAACGATAACTAATTTATAGATGAAATTGAGTGTACAGTGCATTGACTTATAACCATGTCATTATTTTTAATATAACTTTGGCGTAACATAATTACGCAAAATCAAATTTAATACATTTTGTGAATAACCAGGATTTACCTACATTTGGCAAGAATTGCTAAGAACTTTATTTATGTAATATTTAAGAATATTAAAAATATTCGAAAATACGTTACATTGAAATTTATCCGTTTCGAAGGACACTAAACATTGTCGAAGCGTATTATGTTCAAGTGTGTACCTAAATGACACTTCGGTCAATTGTTTGGTCATATTTTCGAATTGGACGTATAAAAAAAAACAATTGGAATAAATTATGTTCGAACAGATGGATCTTGCCAATTCCTGCAGCTATGTTTAGTTAACAGAAACTGGAGACATTTGTGTAGAACACTTAACATTTAGAAATATGAATAAATAATTTGTTAGATGACGCAATCATGAAAAACAAAAGTTATACAGAACACTATAAGATACACCGCGTAAAGGCCGTACTTTGTGTAACTCTAGATACGTTTTTCAGTACAGTTATGACAATGTGACCTCCTTACATCCTACCTTTTTATCGCCTTTTGTCCGGTTCCTGGCCACTTGTTTTTAAATTTTGAATCGTTCTTTAATTCCTTTGCCTCGCCATTCTGATTTTTCGTTCGATCACCACTCCCTGCTCGATCGCGGCAGCGAACAGTACTGCTCTAATTTTTAATTGCGTCTAATTTTGATTCATTTACCAGTTTTAATACCAGTCTGTAATAACTACTAATCATGTGATAGTTTTAATACCAATTTTTAATAACTACTACTAAACAGGTGCCAATTTTAATACCAATCTGTAATACTGTGTAACTCGGCCTTTTCGGGGCCTTACTTTTTTCCCCTTTAGATTTAATTACGAATACATTTTTGCGGATTTCATTGCCGTGAACCTGGTCACGGCTCTTTAGGGTTTACAATATTTTCACAGTGGCCATCTTGTGGTATCTATCTTACACCACTCTGTTGATTCGCATACCATTTAACGTTCGCCATCAGAAATATTGAAGCACTGTAGAAATATAACTTTGGGCATGAGTTTCAAATAATTTACGATAATTTTAATGCAACATTAATTCAGATTTTTATTAGTTCTAAATTGAATCATTGGCGCCAACACCGACGTATAAAATACGCCTTTTAAAATTTCTACACTTAAATCGTTGCTATTGGGTAATAAATGGAATATTATACATTTCGCACGCAGAAGCCAATAGCGCAACTAAACTAAAAATTAAATTTTGCGAAATGACTACTAAAATTTAGAAAGTATGTTTGATTATGTTTATTGAATATCAGGATGTTTTACCATCATGGTATTCAATTATCTTTTGTGAAATTACTCCACTAATTTGTTATAATTATTAATACAAAGATCGAACCAACTTCTTCTAGCAAACCGTGTACAGTGTCAGATGTTACTTTTGATTTTTAACGACTTTTTGGTCGTAGCGCCATCTAGGAGAAATCTATTTAGCTATGGCAAAAAGTCGTTAAAAACCCAAAGCCATAATCTGCAACAAGAATAAAGAAAAATTCGTAAGATCCGCTGGTTCGTTGCGTGGCTTAATTCGCATAGCGTCTGCCACGGTTTGCTAGAAGATGTTGGTTTGAATCCCGCCGGATCGAAGAACTTTTTTCCAAATATTCGATCTTTGTATTAATAAGAAAGTTTAAATTTAATAAAAGCGAGATTTCCGTTTAAAGCCGCTATGGATTGCAAAGTGCGATTGGATTTATAATTAAAAATATAATCTGATTGAGAGTAAGCCCACGTTGACCGGATAGAAGATTTGGATGTCCTCATAAGGTCAGGCTAAAAATAATAGAAATAAATATGTGCGTGTACAAGAAGATTGATGCTATAGTAAAGGAAGTAAAGTATACCTCCTTACACCTACATGTAGCCATGTAGGTGTCAACGAATCGTAGTCTCATGAGGAGACAGGTGAAATAAATATGTTAGTACATACATATAATAACGTCAAAGGTACAATAGGCTTTCATACCTGGACGCAATCGGTTTTTTGCAGTCATCGCGAGGTGGCGTATCCTAGACAGAATATGCTATTCTTCATTTGTTATTGGTGAACTTATATTTCCTTAGTGCTAAAATATCCATGCTTATAAAGTACGGGATAATGATTCACAAACGCTTTGTTAATAAATTTGTTATTTTTATAATATGATTCATTACTACATAGTGTGTGACACGTTTGTGTCATACACATATACTTATATTTTATTCATTTGCTACGTATACGTAGCATCGGCAAAGGGTACGTATTGCTTACATGATTTCCATCGCCTTTACTGAGAAATTTATTCTCCGAATTAGTCGGTTTTAAATGGAAAAAAAATTGCATTCCAGCTTTTGCTGCGTAATTTCTACATCGGTTTATCCATTTTAAGGCAAAATAATATGGTTGTTGCGTAGGCTTGACACGTGTAAGGTAGTTTTTATAATACAAAGTCACGGGACGAACAAGTCGTGCGCCTGGTGATAAGCGACACACCTTGCACTCAGAGCTTTAAATTTACCGTCACACTGCTGAGACATAAGTTGACAAGTCTCATGTGCCTATAATTTTACCAGCACCCTTACTCTTCAAAACCGGTACGCAGTAATGCTAACATAGGCTTGGCTGTAGAAATAGGTAACGTGGGCAGTATATCTCTGGACGAACACTTACAAGGAGCTTTATTGCTACAAAATTTAAAAAAAGTAGACGCAAAGAAATTCGTTGCTTGATATTAAAACATTTGCCTTTTAGAAATAAAATATACTCTTACGAGAGTAAAACAAGTTCCGTAATAAATACGTCAAGGGACCATGAGATTGTGTTACACCTGTTGTTGTAAAACAATCTCATGGTCCCTTGGCGTATTTATTACAGAACACGTGAGAGAACATTTCATTGAAACATCTCTTATAATAATCGAATGAAACTAATTTACCTGTAGATGAACGTAGTAAAAACTGAAAATTAAAAATAGCGAAATTTAGTTAACTATTGCCGTGGAAAAAAATGTGATATAAATAGGCAGATCATGTAAGGTTCACATAAAGATCATTTCAACTTTATTTTCATTATATTTTCGCTATCAGATATTTCAGAACATTTTATGATCACTAATTCTGACAAAATCCTCGTCATTATCTCAAAACTGTTTGTCATAATTTAAAGTTACAGCATTGCGTGCAGATGTAGAATTTTCCCCGATTTCTTCCTCATCGCTGTCTAAATCAGTGTTCAACCATTGCTTTAATATGTCTTCATATTCATATTCTTTATTTGCAAGTTACATGGTTATATAACAGGTGTTCTTATGCTAATGGTACTTGACATGTAACACCCCGTGGGGGCACTGCAACATTCTGAGGGCACTATATCCTTACTTTACTAAAACATATACATTATTAAAATAAAATTAAAAGCAATTCAATAAGAAAATTCTACATTATTTAAATAAAAATTAAGAATGATGAATAACAAAAAAAAAACTAAACAGAATTTTATGCAATATCAACAATAAATATTATTAATTCCAATTACATTTAAGTCTCATTCCTGATACACTTATGTCTGTCTATTTGACATACTTTACAAATTATAAACTTGGTAATTCGTTTTTACGCACTATTTTCTAAAAAGTATTCTTTAAGTAAATAAAAAGCTTTGCTCTGTACATAGCTCTTTAGATGGGTTACAAAGGCCTTATGTGTATCTTGTGTTTTTATATTTATTGGGATCGCATTATATATTTTAATTACCATACAGTGGGGCCCTGAATGGTATATACCTAGAGTACTGAAAGGACGCTTCAACATTTGTAAACCTCTATTGTTACGCTACAGAGACTTTACAGGTGAGAAAAGATGATTGTATTTCTTTACAAATTTACTACACTCAAGAATATACATTGAGGTTAGTGTCAAAATTTTATGTTTAATAAAGAACGACTTACAAGAGGTTTGTGAGTCGAAATTAGCATGTATTCTTATACATTTCTTTTGAAGTAACAATAAGTTGCCAATCTCAACGCAATTTCCCCATAAAACTATTCCGTATGAGAGTCTTGCGTAAACAAAGGCATAGTACGCAGATAGAGCTGTTTTAAAATCTGTAACCTTTGAATTACTAAGACACTTTTTCGATTCGCCATGACTAGAAACTGAAATAAAAAACAAAAATGGATAAAATATGTCGCACAAAAAACTTACGTATCTATCTATAGTCGTAGGCCCAATTGGACCCACATGTAAACCATTACTCACATTTGGAGCAGTGCAGTGAGCAAAACACGTCCATCTCACAGTGGGCGCTTTGGCGTGCCATCGGAAGGTACTGAGGAGCCTGCAGCGATTCTTACGCGAATTTAAAGAATGAACTTGGGTCCAGTGGACCCACGACTATAGTTAAGGGTTAAGTAGTGGTTCGGGCTCAATAATACCACCGGTATCTTCTGTTTTCATTGTCATTCAAAAAAACAATATGATTTCGTACTTCTTAATGTCGAAAAATCGATTTTGCGTTTTGTCGATATAGTTCAAATCGTCTCCCCCCGCGAATGAGTTCCCGACCTAAGAGGAACTCATGGAGCTAGGCTGGCCCGAGGAGGAGGGCGTACCGCGCGGGCTCGTCTTGATCTAGGCCAAGCAGGTTCGTGTGGACGCATGCGGGGAGGAAGGTCGCTGGGGAAGAGACGTGTCGGTGTGTCGTTGCCGCTCGTCCTATCCTCCGCGACCTTGGCGGGGTTGCACCGCTTAGGGTGCAGATGCAGTGACGGTGGGGACGTGGGGGAAGAGACGCGTCGGTGTGTCGAATTTAGGCGATTGACCCGTGTGATGGGCGCTCCAAAGGACTCCCTACGGAGAGTCCACGTGGATGCGCGTAGGTTGTTGCGGCGGAGCCTACCAACAGATCCGCCGCGGGGGCTGGGGGAGCATCCTCTGAACTTCACAGTTGAGGGGTTGTTGTCCTGGCCCGAGATGGAAGGCTCGTCTGGTCTTCGGCGAGCCTTACATTTGGAGTCTGGGGATCGTTGCGTCTCCCTTCTCGGGAAGGGTCTGCGCTGGGCGCGGCCAGCCGCTGGTGGAGGCGCGGACGAGGGATAGCGTACCCGTGCCTCAACCTGCAGCGGAGAGGAGGAACACCCCGGGGGTTTGGTGCGGTCGGGTTGCTCTCCTTCAGGGTATCTGTAAGCAGATTCCCTCAGGAAATAAAAAAAAAGATCAAATCGTCTATTTTAGACCTCACTTCACCTTAATTATTCACCATGCGCCACGGGTGTTTCCGTAATGCCTTTATTAGTAAACATTATAAAAATTACGTATTTTTAATAAGTTACCGAACGTCACGTACGAAGAATATACTTACATATTATTTACGCAAACAGGTAAGTGAATACGATTTCAGACTTTCAAACTCAATCGATTGTGTATTTGTTCTACAAAACACGTATTTATATCGTCTCGTTCGGATTTTATTTATTTTGAATGCAATCAATGTAGGTAATATCTATTTATATTTTTCGGAGTTGGCGTAGTGTCAAATCGTGAACGTGTATTTTTTTCGTTTATTATTGTTTTTAGTGTTTATTCAGATCAATGAACTGCGAAAGATCGTGTAACAGGAACACCACATGATGCTTTGCGTCGGCGTTTCGACGCCTGAGCGGTGACGCTGCGTTGTAGTACATATAAATTAGAACTAAATGGTGGCGAGATGACGAGACGGTACGCGTGCGCAAGCGGCCAGGAGACGAAGCGAGTAGGGGTGCTGCGGTGCTTCATACATTGCAACACGGCATTGCTCTTCTGGCACTCGTGCGTTGAAATCATAGCGTTGCGACAACGCAACGCAACGTCAACACTCGTGTGGCATTGCTCCAATGAATTGTTAGTAAAACAACAACTTTAGTACAAATTTGTATTTTTGTGTTTCGTAAAAAACTTAAGATAATAAATACTAGATTGCCACGGCATCAAACGAGGGATGTTAATTTTGTTTTATTAATTCCGTCAACGACGTCAATATATTCAATCTGTAATTGCTTTTAAATCTAAAAACAAAATATTTTCCATATAAAATAGAATACCTACACATCTGACTAAAACTTACTTACTTACTTTTTTAATTCGTATCGGTAGACAGTGGCAGTAAGGCTTAGGGCACCTTCAAATTAGATGCTTACAGAAGCGTTGCAGTGAGTGGCGCAACTGTCTACTCTACTGTCTACTTCACTAATTTTGTTGTTACTGCGAAAGCGGCGCACGCGTATCACGACAATAGCGCTCGCTGCGACTGTGCTTCCAGATATTGTATGAAAATTAGTAGTTGCGCGGCTACCGCGCCACAGACATGCTCGTGAAGCGCTTATATAAGCACCTAATTTGAAGGCGCCCTTAGACACCTTAGCCTGTCCCGAAGGACAAAAACTTTTACTACTATTCGTATACAGACCAGAAGTACACCGGGATGAAAGGTATTTTATCAAGCAGCGACCTCTAAATAGACTAATCTCAATTTTCTAATACTAAAACGTTTTCACAAAAACACCGTGATTTATATATAACGGTATTAAACTGTAATTATACATTTGATTAAAATGGTTAATTAAAATGAAATGTGACACGTGAAAACACTTTAGCCCCTGGGACTTATAAGCGCTACGTTAGTCCGCCTACGTGAGTAAATGAGTAACTTTACAGCATGAGAACCAAATGAAAAGTGAAAACACGTGTAGCGAAGTTTCTTACTAAAATACGCGAATGCTACAAACATTTATATTTAGAGATGTTCAACTTTAAGAGAGAAATGCTGTAAATTTTCGGATTTTTTTTTAATATTTTTTATTAATAAAAATTGTGAATGTTTAGCGGTGTAAGAACAAGTCTAGGACGCTCCACCTACCACCCCGCACTGGACCAGGTTGGTGGGCTATGGCCCAAACCCCTTCCCCTCATGAAATATACACTCATAAAAACAGGCCCCCAATGCCCGACGACTCCCGTGGTTTCATCGCGCCAATGACAATGGGCTGGTCACCTTTGGAGCATGGGGCGCGTACAATCTCCGAATGAGATCCACTGTCAAACAACCTTGTACACTGGCTGATCCGGGGTCAGGGCCTGAACTTAGAAGGTCCCCGTGCTTGCACAGGTTATATTGCCCTTCTCGTATACCCTAAGGGTCGATAGGGAATGTCAATATTATCAAAACTTATGTATAAAGAACGGGGGCTGTCAAACATCCACGATAGAAACTGGGGCGGACACGTCTGCCGCGTGTCAAACGAGCTGTGGGCAAAGACCACCACGGATTGGATCCCACTAAACGCAAGACCAAGACGTGGAAAGCCCAGAAAGAAATGGCGTGACGAGTTGGACGCGTATATAAAAACTTGGTATGTAGCGGCGTTAAATCGCGATGAGTGGAGAACGGGAAGGGGAGGCCTTTGCCCTGAGATGGTACAAAAATGAAAAAAAAAAATTGAAGCATCGCCTTATAATTCCTACTAATCTTGCAATGAACGATTTGAAGTTGTTTGAACTGGGTCCCATTTCCTTGTTGTTTCCGGATGACTTGGCAAAAATAGCCAGTACAATACGTTCCATTTGACAAAAGTCATCGAAAAAGCATTTAAAAAAATCATGGTCAAAAGTGGCTGTAAGCAAGTAGGTTAAAGAGTTACCTTTAATCTAGTCTTTAGCGCATTGGAATAAAAAAAATAGACCTGCAGATTAAATTAGATCTGTTTTATCTGTTCTAAAAAATATAAAATCTTTGAGCCTCTTTCTTTTTTCTTTTAGTTGTAACACGAAGCTTTGTTGTTTTAATTTGTAGACGTAATATACTCGTATATCGTAGTTCCCTTGTAAACCGGTTTTTACCCATTCATAAAGATACCTAGTTTTTCCGCAATATCAATTTTACGCATAATGAAACTTTTATCTTTCTCATTCAAACAATTTAGACTTTATAAATGAAATGAAAACAACTTGATAAAGCAACAATTTTATTTTTAATTTCAAGCTACACTGGCGGTAATTGAGTTTTCTTAAAAAACGTTCTTTGTCCATTTTGATTTTTCGAGGAGATATTAAAGATAGTGGAAATATTTGCACAACCTTGGATAAACTGGAATGGAAACTGTAATAATGGATTTTCCATTACGTCATACTCATTCAATAATAGTAGTTTATGTGACTGTTACATAATCTTACATTATCTTAATTAAGCAATTATGTACCTACAGTTACATATACTGCTTCTACACACATATTATAAGCTCTCTGTGATGTGTTTATAAACCGCATGTTCCGAATGGCGAAATATCGGCAAATAAAAACTTTGCTCTCGCATGTCACACAACCGTAGTTTTTATTTTTAATTCATAGACAAACTAGAATCGGTCCCAACTATCATATCGTTCAATATCAAGTAACGTGTGAAATTGTCAAAATAGTTTGCTATTGACGCATTATTGACGTTTCATTTCGAATAAAACTTCATCTCGACTGATATTAGAATTGAGGTCAAATCAAATTGTATTGTTTTTCAGAGATGTTCGAAATTTGAATGTAATAGCACTAATAACATTTTCACAGATAAGAAATTTGTTCTAACAAAACAGTTTACCTTTAAGCTGGTCGTAATTTGCAATTTTTGAACACTTTATAGAGAGTTTATGATATGTGTGTAGATAAAATCAATAAAAAGCCATTGTAGTTTTTAATTTCTTTAATGAACCACTTAACCACAATCATATTAATAAAAAGAACAACAACGGCTATTCTAATATTAACTTTATTGAATATCACGATGTTTTACAATTATTATATTCAATTCTTATTGTGAAATTACTAGTTTGTTATAATTATTAATACAAAGATCGAACACAGAAAAATTTCTTCGATCCGGCTGGACACCATAAGATTAAGGGAAAAATTGTTGTAAGCCTTTTTCCTTATATTTCAATGCAAAGTACAGAAAATGTGGTAATCGTCATTCATGGTTTTAATGCACCTATTTTACTAAAATATTATTTTTAGACATCAGTATCTACAATAGTTAATAGGCATTTGTGAACGTTGCAAATTAGTTAAGCTCGTATTCAATTTCAATATTACGTGCGTCATGTTGGTACGCCGCGTGACACGCCGCCGCTGTGGATTTTTTTCTTAATTCGGTATTATCACGTCGAAAATAAACATTTATTGTTTTCTTTGCACCCACAACTACGCCTTTAAATCGATTAATATTGTTATCTAACATAGCGCTAATTGTACCCTTCAATTCCCAATCAAATATTAAAATAAGTTGTGAAGTCACTTCCGTATACACCATTAGACCTTCTCTAAAGATACCCCTTTCCAAAAATGTTCTGTAACTAAATACTAAATACGAAACTTTCTCTTCTTCTAATATTCATGCTATTCTCATTTCAGAATCCTGGCTTAAACCAACCCTTGCTTCTACTTCTTTTAGTCTTCCTGCTTTCATATTACTCCGCAATGACCGCACGGGAAAGGCTGGCGGAGGCCATTTACATCCGTAATGACATTCCTTTCAAAATTCTTTCTTCTTCTCCCTCTCTATATTCCAGTTCTTTGACACACTTGCTCAGCGAGATCAATGTAAAGGGTATAAAAGTGGCTCTTGGGGTTGTTTATTGTCCTCCTTCTGTAGATTACTTCTCTTCGTTCGAATCTTTACTCTCATTTCTTAGCGCTGAATACATTCATCAAATAATCATGTGCGATTTTAATACCGACCTCATGAGAGCTCGCTCTGTGAAAGCAGTGATTGAATCCGTAACTTTAACCATGCTACCTCTAGAGCCTACTCATCACAACGTAGACGCGTCGGATACCTGGCTAAATCTTATACTTACCTCCTCTATTGATCACGTGGACAAGACTGGACGATTTTTGGCACCAGGTTTTTCACGACATGACCTCATTTAGTTGGGCTACAAAATTAAACCACTTGGGGCTCAGCCTGGTACGATTCAATTATGTAGTTTCGCGAGACTTGACATGGAAGTGTTAAAAGAGAACGTGCGTGCCTTTGACAGGGACCCTAAGTTGTCAGCATCGACAGTCGATGAGGCGGTCTTTTCACTAAGCTCCGCAGTTCTGAAACTTTTTGACACTCACGCGCCAATTCGATCTGTCAAACTAAAGCGCCGTGGATAACTCGAGCAGTCCGTGTTACAATGACAAGACGAGATCGTGCATTTAGAAAATACAAGCGCGACCGATGTGAGGAAAATTGGCTTCGTTTTAAAGCTGCAAGGAATAAGTGTAATCAAATGGCAAGAGCAGCCAAACGCAAGCATATTTATGAAAATATTTTACATTCATTCCCCGTTAACACATGGAAATACCTAAAATCCATTGGTGTAGGTAAACCGCAAAGTTCGTGGAGTATAACTTCTTCGTTCTCCTTAAATGAGCTGAATACTCGCTTTGATAAAACTGCAACTTTAGTCACCAACACCAAACAACAAAGTATTGCATTTATAAGAGTACTGCCCAAAATTTCAAATTCTGTTTTTATTTTCACCTCAGTAACCGAAGAAGAGATCAGGAAAGTGGTTTTATCAATCAAATCCAATACTGTTGGGCACGATGACGTAAGTAGAGTCACGGTAAGCATGTTGCGCAAGCATCTGTTTGACAATTGTCAAAATCAAGATTGTATAATGTTGCTTTGGGTACATATATTATATTATTTATTATTATGATATATATGTAAGTTTATTATGTATGTTTAATAAGTATGTTTATATTATGTTATTTATATATACCATACAAATTATCGATTAGCTTTCCAGTATATTGTTCTTCTTGTTTAAGTGTAGCACCAACCTATTGTGTTTTTTTTTCTGTTTGGTCAAATGGTTGACTGGTAAAGAATGCCTTATGGCATTAAGTCCGCCATTTGTACTTCAGTGTGTTGTACAATAAAGTTTAAATAAATAAATAAATCTCCAACGAGAACTAATTTCGAACATAAGTACACAATCTCCTCGTGTTTATTTGTTTGATCACGTAAAATTAAACAGGGCACCAATTTTCAGCACGCGTAGGCTTGAATCCTGACACGTTCCATTAAACAATTTTATATTTGATGAGGAAGGTGAATTGATCAAAATGCGAAGTGTGTGGAGTTCCTGTGGATGTATATTATTTGCTCATGTAGTGTGTTCTGACGGACCTATCAGGGTGCGGTTATTTGCATAGATTGGTTTTGCTACAGTTAATGTTGGGTGGTTTCAATCCGTGTTGTGCGTGCCGCAAGGATTTTGTATACAATCTTTGCTAGGCAGTATTGTGATTTCATTCACTATCAAGTGTTTTCTTGGTGCATTGTCGGTCTCATGGGACTGACATGTTCAATAATGAATAAAGAGTTAAAATACATTACCAAAATTGTAATATTGATTGTGACTTATATTTTATTACCATGATATTCATTTGCTTTTGTGAAAGTACTCCATTAGTTTGCTATAATTGTTAACACAAAGATTGAACACAAAGAAAAATTCCTTCGATCTGATAGGACTCACACTACAATTTGTACGTTATGGTTGATTCAATTATCTCTCGAAAAACCTTGAAAATCGTAGAATTTTTTTTATATATCTTGGACTTAGAATAACAACGCATAGAATGATAGTTTCATATCAAACAAACTGTCACAAGTGAGGCAAAAATCAAATTCATGTAGGCTAGCTTTAGTAGTTAATTTTCGGTTTTAGTGAATATTTATATAAAAATACAAGTTGAAACACGTTACTTCCTTGTGGCATGTGATGTTAGTATCTATTTTATGTTTGTCTGGCGTATTTTTACACTCATTTACCGCACATTTCGTTATTACAGCATCTTTAGCTAAAATTCTTGATCTTTTCGCTGTGCAAGTTGGCCTTGAGCACTGAAGGCCCGCCCGCTCGTGTAGGCCCTTTGGGAGCGCTTCAATTTGCCTCACTTAGCGTGTGCGTTCTAGGTTTCTATGCGTTATTATTCTAAGATTTTGGAGTGCAAAATAATAGTCGCACCTGCAATATAGTCCATAGCGGTGTTTCATATTATCGTTAAGTCTTATTTAATTTTAATACATTTTCAATATTCTCTTAATAATTTTTATAATTTTATAATTTTTTTTTATTACAAGAATTGAAAATAAATCTTATATGCATGGGCGTTTCTTTTTTGGACAACTCGGTAAACGTCTCGAATTTTCCACGTTACTCCTAGGCGTCAATTGCTCGTGGTCGTTCAATTATGAGTCGCTAGATGGCAATACATTTATTGAAATTTCAATGTAAAATCAAAACGTCGTAACTTACAATAATAGGTGTTGAACTTTCAACGATATGCCAAGAGAGTAAAGTTTGAATTATATTAAGAATCCAGAATCCAGAGACGCGGGTATGGATCCGGTCAGATCGAAGGAATAATACTTACTATTGCCAAAATTACCAATATTCAATCCATAATCCCTAACACATTGCATGCATAAATATTCCTGGCACCACTCGATCTCAGCCTTGAGACCGAAAATGTATTGCAATGCAGCAGAAATTACTCATAACCCAGTTTCCTTTAAATAGCATCACAATTTGCTCGCACATTTACATGATCATCTCACGCGGACATCCAAAGTTCATACACTGGGAGTGTATGAACTTTGGATGTCCGCGTGAGACACACAAAACAACAATCCTATCAGGAATTTGGTGAACATGCGACGTAGGCTTGCCTATCAAAAGATAGATTCGTTTTGGCAGTTGTCAGGCACTACCCTCTCGGGACGTTATCGTTATTTTTACGTTGTCATGTCACCCCTCCTCTCGTCAGCCATCAGTAAAATACTCTCACGTACATACTTCATATTAAATTACTCGGTCTTCCACCTGACCATAGCTCCATTATGATATGACTACGAAATATTGTGGGATGGCCGTTTAGTCCGTCGTAGACGAATGTCATAGTTGCGTGCGAAGAATAATTAATGAATTTTAATGACGCGAATGTCCAGTGACATATTTGATCTATGTCGAATTATCACACAGTTTTTGTTTCAAAATTAGGTGTTTAAAAATGTACATAATATGCAATGTGTTATATACAGAGGGTTATTTGTAATACGGTAATAACCTCGCAGGACTATATTACTATCGTCATTAACATCAACTTTTGTTTTATGACCTTTAACAACTCACCACATTTTACTTTCATACAAAAATAAAAATATTTAAACAGATCGCTCTAAACGGTAATATCTCCACGCAAAGCGCAGGGTGAGGTCGTCGGGAAGGACGCTTGCTATCAGATACAGTTCTAAAAAGTGTCAGATAGTACAACAAAGTTAAAAGTTATATTTTGGTAAATTTATTATGTTTTGTAAATAGTCATGGAACAAAGTTATAAAGTTAAGTTATTGTTTATGCTGTTAGTAATATAGTCTTGCGAGGTTGCTAGTATCTTACAAATAACCCCGTATAAGTAACTGTAAATCTTTGAAGGAGGCATCGCAATAGGACGGAAGATTATTACAAAATAATTAAAATGAAATATTTAAGTTTGCGACGTGAATCCATCGGTTACCCGCCGTTCTTACCAGGTCATCCGTCTAGTAGGGGGCCGTCTGATGGATGCAAGTCGCGTCCGACTGGCTAGTCTGGCAATGTTTGGGGGAAGCCCAATATGATGTATGATGATGATGATGATTTAAGTTTGTCATACAAGAATTCGTGTCACGCAACTAGACATGCTAGTCCTCTGTAGAGTGGATAAACGTAATTCACAATATTCGATTAAAAAATTTGTATTCTATATTATAGTATAAATAATTAATTTTGTCATAATTGCAATTTACGTCGTCAATGGACGGCTTTCATGGTCTGGTAAAGTTCCTAATTTAATATTCCCAATTTGTTCCGTTTCGTATTTATACAATCGCCAATATTTTGTGAATTACTTACGAAGAAACGATAAGAAAGCAACAAATCATTGTTTTATTATAGGAAATTTAGTTTTAGTAGCTGGAGAGCTCGTTGTGAAAGAGATCGTCCAGGGAAGTACTGCCACCTTACCTATTTCTGCTGCCAAGCAGTAATGTGAACATTACTGCGTTCCGGTTTCGAATTTTTCTTTGTGTTTGTTGTCGTGTCTTTGTATTTGGTTTTAGATGGCGCTACGACAAAAAAGTCGTTGAGAAAACCAAACACAAAAACACGACAACCAACAGAATTATTCGTGAGGTCCGCTGGTTCGTTCCGTGGCTTAGTTGACATAGCGTCTTGTAAGACGTCGGTTCGAAGGAATCGAAGGAATTTTTTCTGAGTTTTCGATCTTTGTATTAATAATTACCTATAGCAAACTAGTGGAGTAATTTCACATAAAAATAATTGAATATCAATTCAATAAAAATTTCAATAGATTTATCCGTATAGTACTTCGAAAGAATCGCACTTAATGTTTTTTAACAATTGTATATAAAATTCGCATTGACCTACTAAGAAATAAAATTCGTAGAAAAAATAAAATGCTACCTGCAACAGCAGCGAGCGTAGTAATGTAATTTTACTAAAGTCAAACCAAATCACCTATACGTTATATCTATGGTTACGTAAGATTTTAATCTTATCATTACCACAATAAATGACAGCTGTCAGTCATATAAAGGGCTCGTTTGTAAATATAATATTTACTTATCAATTTTTTGCACCATTTACTTCTAATCGTTCAGATTCGAGGTGATGTTTATTTCATACACTGATGTCATGCTGTTACACACGTTAACAAATTAAGGTCAGTGCATCCAGACTTCCTAGTTACATACCAGTTCCAGCCATTAAAGATCCAGACTTTGGACTATTTAATAGAGTAATTTTAGATATAAATACAGTGGAGGTGATATTCACTGCAAAAATAGTGTATGGCACGACGAACAACTCTATGCCACTTACCACGTGAGCGCGTTTGCGCCCTGCATCCGATTCGTCTTCGTCCCGAATTTGAGACTATACAAATCTAGAAAACTCGGACCCATTCGGATGTCGCTTGTGCACTAAGTCTGGTTCGAATCCAAAAAAAATACGATTTTCTCTTGTACACCTAGAGATAAAATGATCCCTGTGACATTTCGCACTGTCATTTCTCGAATTCGGAACTGGGGGTCTACTCTCGATCTCTGTCCGACATCCGTCCGAAACAATTACTGCCAAATAAGCAATACTTGACCAAATGAAAAGTCGCGTGATACGAATGAAGCTTCATACTTGATACTTGTCTTTTAATTTTGTCGAATATTACTTATTTCACAGTAATTGTTTCGGACGGAGATCGAGAGTAGACCCCCTGACAACAATTACCTGGTTTCCAACTAGCGAATTCCCTGTACTTTGAGTATAGAGACAACACCTAGACCGATTATCCCCCCAAATTAACCCCACAGTGCAAACCGTTGAGACCCCGAGGTCGTCATAGGTTAAATATTTAGATATAATTATTAGCAGTAGAGCTCCTTGTGAAAGAGTTTGTCCAGGGAAGTACTGCCACCTTACCTATTTCTACCGCCAAGCAGTAATATCAGCATTACTATGCTCTGGTTTTGAAGGGTCAGGGAGCTGGTGAAATTACGGGGACATGGAAATTGTCAACTTAATGTCTCAAGGTGACGGGCAGATCTTTGTGATTTAAAGCTCTGGGTGGCACTGCGACTGTTATGAACATGAATATTATGAAGGAGAAATCTACTTGTATTATCGGGTACAGTACAAATGAGAAAAATAATGCGTCTTCAATCAATAGAAATGTTAAGTATTTAGTTAAAAGAGCTCACTGTGAAAGAGTTTTCCCATGGAAGTACTAATGGTGAAAATACAAGCACATGGCCTTGTTAGCTTATGTCTCATGACGAGCTTCGGATTTTTGTGATTTAAAACTCTGAGTGGCACTGTTATGGACAGGCGTGTCGCATATCACTAAGCGCATGTCGCCCCGTCACTTGATATCATAAAAAAATACAGTGTCTATAGACCGTATCACAGACATACAAACAAGATCGAACTATAGATACAAAACATTTTCATTGTAAATGAGAATAACACCGACTATTATAACCTTCACATAAACGCAATATAATTTGAAAGCCGACTTCAGGATAAGCCTATTAGGTGCTTTTGACTGGAAGACGCTTTTCAGGGAAAAGTAGACACTTGACTCCCTAAAATAAACCAAATAAGAAGAACGCACTGGAGATAATGAAATAAGATATTTTACAGTAAGAGGCACGAGACGTCTTCTTACTGATTTTCCTAAAATATTATATTAATAGATATTACAAGTAGGTAAGTACGTACTAAGGAATCAAATACGACGTACTTCTCAATTTCTTCTTAAGTGTTTAGGTAAACGAAAAGCTTGGAATTTGTATTCAGAAAAATATATGATTGCAAATGCTGGCTTTATTTTTTATTAGAATAGAAAACATTTATTACAACGCTGCAACACAAAAACACACAGCATGAAAGATATAAAAAAGATAAAGCTAAATTAAAACAAAATCATAATAATAGGTAATAACAATAACGCACACATAAAATAGTGAACACAATTAAAGTGAATGACATGTGTGCGGCAGTGGCGTATGTAAAAGGATCCACTCAGCTAATGTCACCAACCTGAGAAAAGTCTGTAACATTGTTTTTCAGTGGACTCTCAAACCGAGAGTATAGGACGTGTGTGTCGCATATAACTAAAATAAATTACGTAAATATTTCTGTAATGTAGTTATAAACTTGACGGAGCCAACATGTAGTGCCGCGGAGATTTTGTATATATATTTAGTTAGGTACCTAGTGTTTTGATTTATCTGTCTGGATTTCATTGTTTTCTTGATGTACCGTTTTTCTAATGGGGTTGACATATTCATTAACGATCAAAGCCCCTAAAAAAATAAAGATTAAAAAAAGAAAATAAACATATCACTATCGAAATTCTCCTTTTTAATTTGTGAACAAACTCGCATCTGTTATCCCCGACTATACTCTGCGGTGGAATTTGCGATCGAAAATGTGTGTGCAAATGTAGAATGAATACATGGAGAAAAGTTTCACTAATCGTGTTTTACCATTATATTGATTAAAACCTCAAGTCATCGTTACCTTTTGCCGTTACCAAAAAATCAAGTTTTATTTTATTAGACACAAATAAAACCATATATAATATACTTTCGAGCCACCTCGCATTTTTGTCGCAAAGGGCTAGAATACGAAAGTAGTGTTATCGTTGAAGAAAAAGTTTTCCCCCGGTTCTCCAAATCCAAATTTCCAACAAGGATTTATGGTAAAGACGTACTAGTTTCAAAATTGCTTAATAGTTTTTGGTCGATCAAACATTGTTTAAATTTAGGGCATTTAATACTGAAAATGCGAGGTGGCTCGAATTATGTGTCCGGGAGTGTATATCCTCTTAAGAATATCAATTGCTGCTTTTGATTCTCGGACAAGCGTTCACATTGACTGCGTCAGATATTTGATATTTTATTGATCACGACTGTATGCATTAGTAGATTTGCAGTCCATCTGTTACCAGCCTAAAACAGATATTATATAATAAAGGAGGGACAATAAATGCCATCATAGGTATTAAAAAGTAACCTTTTGCGCAGTATGCTCAAGGTTATGTTTTATTTGTCCGTCTGTTTGCTTTTACCTTGTGATAAGAAGGACTACATTTTACTGATAAAATTTGCTATTCGGATTTTAAATAACATTGGAAAATACATCCATAGTTATTTTATTTCCAGATATTAATACTATAGGTGATTTTTTCACTTTCACTTTCAAAAATTGACGGAAATATATATGTTCTAGCGCTTTCGTATAAGGTACAGAAGCAGCGAGAAGTATTGCAGATAGGTATCACTCGTTAAAAAAATTTAGGATTCTTCAAATGCAATGCTATATTTTTGCATATTCATTAACAATTACAATGATTACACAGTACAGTAATGTTAATTTTAACAGTATAAAATAATGTATTACAGGCGGACCTGTTACGAAATAACTGGTCTTTCCGTATAACGTTCGGACAGTAAATTAGAAAGTACATAGTAGACGTACCCAAAGAATATTATGTAGCAGACTGTGTTAATGGGATTTGAGTGCTAATGAGGAACAAACTATATCGCACAAAACGTAATCACACTTTATTTAACGTACGTAAAAGTAGACACGAAAAAATAATGTAACGAATCTCAAAGGATACAAAGACTATTCTAAAAAACAAGTGCATTTAAATAAATTTAGACTTATAATATAAAGTTAACCTGCTAAAAAGACTATACATATATATATAACCTTAGAATAATAACGCATAGAATGACAGTTTCTAATCAACCGAACTGTCACAAGTGAGGCAAAAATCTAATTCATGTAGGCTAGTTTTAGTAGTAGGTTAATTTTCGGTTTTAGTGAATATTTATACAAGTTGAAACGCGTTACTTCCTTGTGGAATGTGATGTTAGTATCTAATTTATGTTTGTCTGACGTATTTTTACACTCATTTACCGCACATTTCGTCATTTTTAGCTAAATTTTTCTTGATTTGTTCGCGGTGCAAGTTGACCTTGAGCACTGAAGGCCCGCCCGCTCGTGTAGGCCCTTTTGGCGCGCTTCAATTTACCTCACTTAGCGTGTGCGGACTAGGTTTCTATGCGTTATTATTCTAAGCTTATAACATATTTCGCTACAATATCTTTTATTAATAGTATTTTAAATAAATACAGGACATATCTGTGTAGTAATGTAGGTAATAGGAAAACATAAAAGAAAATAATAACATTGTGTAATAAGAAAATGAATTAAGAGATAGGGAAGGAAAGACGAAAGTCATGATTCATGTGAAAAACTATCTGTCAACAAAGGATTAACGGTTAGAAAGAGCTTTATGTCACAGACGAGAAAACCAACGTGTCAATCTGTGCTTCACGTATTTGGTAATA
>NW_020653851.1:3902320-3923882 GCF_003589595.1 Hyposmocoma kahamanoa | reverse complement strand
ATAAATAAATAAATAATAATAAGTATCGTTATATCACTTCAGTGTCAAAATAATGTAAGCTCCATTCTTTCCGCAATGGGAAAGGCAAAGATTTGACACTATACAGCCAAGTCTTATACCTATAAAACTAGTATCGTTTCCTAGATGCCAAGCTTATTTAATAGTGATATGTTATGAGGTGAATTTCCACTATATATTAATTCAATTCTCAAAAAGAACATAACTGAACATAAAATGTAACTAAAAATCCATACTTAACTAGAATATACAAATAACATAAGGAATATTTAAATATTTGTTTATTAATTTCACCTGAAAATTAATGGGTTTCATTGACGCTTTAACGCGTCATTGGCGGTAAAAAGGTTAACCAGATCATTGCTATATCTGTCTCATCGTCGTAGGACTTCGGGTGCGACACCCCGCACCACGTTCGTCCATAATGCGTGTCGAACGTTATAGTTAGCGAACTTATACCAATGGTGAGATTCTAAAACTACTTAAAATTGTTTGCAGTCACGAAATAATTAACTTGTGGAAGTGTGAAGTGCGTTCTCCTGCCATTATAGTTATGTTCTATGAGACATGACCAACCGAAGCTATACGTCACCGACACCTTATTTCGATCGATCATCACGATAGTCGTTTCGTTCAAGTTAATCGTTCGATTCGTCGTTTCGTTCAAACTGAAACGACCGACCGTGAAAAAAAATTGTCCCATATATGGGGGTCTTTATAATTATGTCAGATGTGTGTATAACTCATAAAGGATAAAAAAACTATAGGTAACAAAAAAATTCAAAGAAATTCAAAATGTTTTAAATAAGTATCTGTTTTGAGATCACAGACATAGTCTGTGTTTGAGATCGATATTTTCTGCTATGATGTCTCTACGTAAAATAGGACGCAAATATCTTATAAATGGATGTAAATCCTTGTTGTTTACGAGGTTATGGCGGTTCTCAGGCGTTGATTTGTATTGCACACTATAACATTTAACAAATTCTCTATTACTAGTGGGCGGAGGTCATTACACTGTAATTGAGCTCAAGTTGACTCGCCCGCTGGTAATCCCATCCTGGCACTTTATTTGATTATCATAGTTGATGATAAAGACCCCAAGTTTATGTACGGTTTATATTAAACGGGTGAGACTTCGTCTTAAATTTGATTAGTAAAGAAGTTAAGTAGTGATTCAGAGTTCTGGGACCACAATTAGGCCTGGTCGACTCACTTGCTTACTATTATCCTTATGTTTCATGTTGTGAGAGCTTACTGTAGTATAATTAAAACAGTGGAAGTTTCAACATCAGAATGATCTTCAGCTGTCAGATTGGACTAATACAACAGGTTATTTCGCTCATATTTTTCCAACTCAAGCGAACATTTTGAAGGTGGATCTAAAGTTTATTTAATGATAATACCAGATATATTTATGCTTAAAACGAATGGTCGTGAGGTACTACTCCATTTTCCTTTGCTAAAACGCTCTTGCTCTTTAATTATTGTTTTTTAGACCACATCACATACGTTGCTGAAAGTAACTAACTACCTTCAGTTACTTACTTTGGGATCGGACGCACAACACAACACAAATTCTTATTTTTGTTATGGAGATCGAAAACAACGACGGTACCGCAGACACCCAGACATGAGACAATAAAGAAAAGCTTTTCCACGTAGACCCGGCTGGGGATCTCGGAGAGATGGTGACACCATAAAAACCGGTGTGCAAGCCACGCGACTACGGAGATCATTATAATTATTATTATAATAAAATAATAATAAAATTAGTAAGTTAATAATTTATTTCGATAAACTTGAATCATACAATACTAATATGAGAATAACATAAATAGTGAAATAATAAACCGAAAAACTATAAAACTGGAAAATTGTGTATTCCTGTGATAGCTAAGCGTTATTTAAATAAAAATTCCAACTTATGATAGTACTCATATTTCCGAATTTTACTTGCCACATGCCATCCTTCTACATTATTCAATTTGACACCTTTTTGTCGATAAAACATCAATTTGCTTTCAATACGTTCTGCTTCCAATCCATTGAATATCCGTACTAGGTACCGACATCCGGAGTTATGGAAGTTCATAGGTCCCGGACTCCCATTGTGCGTGACAACGGAGTAAAAATGAGCAGACAAAGGTTGAACTGCTACAGGAAAAAATATACATTCTGATAAGTAGATACACTACAGGGTTATTTGGAAAATATTAACCTAACTAAATACTGACTAAACATGGCGCCAAATATTTTAAATAAAGTTAATCCCTATGTGATTCTGTATATTATTTATCACAATTACGTGCTCGTGCAACATTAAATGAAAATTATTGAATATTTAGGAAATGAAAAGAAAATTTTTCCGGATTTAAATCGCTTATATTTGTTTTTTCAAACAAACCGATTAAACCGAAACCGAACCAAAATTGTTTTCACATAAAAAAAAATTTATATGGTTTCGGATTTCCCCATACTGTCCCTTTAAAAAAAACCCGTTGTATATATAAGTTCGATTCAGAATTTCATGTACTATTTTAAAATCGACTTTAAAAAAAGGAGGACGTCCTTAATTCGACTGTATTTTTTTGTATGCTCTTTGTATTTTTTTTTGTGTATTTTATTTTTATTTGTGCATCCACGTAATCAACGGAAGTTTATACCACGAATAAGATGATTCATACTTTTAACACGGCGGCTGCGGCTAGTCAATCTGGAGTATATCGACATAAAAATATCTAGAAATCAAGGTCAACATCATAGTAATGTGCAGCCTCAGCGATATTTTGTGGTACATCAAAAATAATCATTCATGACACACAAATGTGACGTAATCGTATACTTGGTTACCAGAGATATATTTCTTTAGCCAATCGACGGGAGAATTGTTTGAAAAATATATCAGTTAGTCATGGTCGTAGAGCTAATTCATTTCTGTCTTTAAAGATGCGTTCTCATTTTTAAGACGATATATTCAGAAATAATCAATTCTTTCGTGTCTATCTATAAAGGTCCGCCGTGCATCAAAGAAATTGAGAGCGCCTCGTCCTAAATAAACACAAATTGTTTATACTCTGTTATGTACCTACGTTGCAAACGCTTCACAATATTGCTTCAATTTTGTATAATAAAATATTCACAGTCTTACTAATATAAAGACGAAAGACGTAAAGATGGGATGAAGGTATCCTTCACAAATAAATGTTTCATACAAAAGGTGCGTTTACGTAAAAATAACAAGTTGTTTTGATTAACATTTCAATATTTATCGAGTTCTTATGTTTTGGCTAATGTTACATATAGAAAATGAAACTATTTTTTTCGGATCTAAACCGCGTATTAGTTGCTTCAAACAAATTGTGTTGAATGTTTCTTCAATAGGTTTGGCATCGAGTTTAAAACCAGTAATAGAAACGAAAAGTCATTTAATGTGACAACTGCTCTCCGATTGGCCAGCCCGAATTCGAAAAAACAATTGACGGGTGTCGTCAATTGTTACACTTCAAATGGACCACTTTAACTTGAGCTTTGCTATATGAACGAAAATTGAAAAATTACGTAATTTAATTTTTATATTGATAATTTTTGAATGAGATATTATCTTTATTACAATAAATACAGAATATAGGAAATAGAACTATTTTTCCGGATTTAAATCCGGAAAAATAGTTTCATTTCCTATGTGTAACAATCCCGAAAACCTAAGAACTCGATATACAGAATATTTTTGGAATATACGGAGATATACACACAGGTCAATTGTCGCTATACTATTTTTGCTGTCGTATTTGTGATTTCAGCGCAAACGAGAGTCGATATTTAAAAGTGATATCAATATCATTTGACTGATGAGTTGCCAGGGCTGGATGGTCCTTGTTTCATCTATATTTCTGGTTAAGTTCCTAATGTTACAAATAAGAAATGAACCTATTTTTTCGCATCTAGTTCGCGTATATTTATTTTTTATTTTCAATATTTGGTTAATGTAAAACATTACTTGAAACAAATTTTTTAATGGTATCTAGTGACGGGACGTACAAGCGTGTGCCAGGTAGTAAGCGTGACACCTGTGTATACCAGTTGCAGTGCCACTCGTGCTTTAAATCACTGCACGAAACTGCCACTGCACCCGGCACCCTGGGACTTAAGTTGACAAGTCCCATGTGCCTATAATTTCACCAGCACCCTTACCCTTCAAAACCGAAATGCAGTAATGTGAGCATTACTTGGCAGTAGAAATAGGTAAAGTGGCAGTATTTCTCTGGACGAATTCTTTCAGAAAAAGCTCTACTGCTATTATATATCTATTCATGTAACACTGCTTAAAACCAATAGTAATACCATCGTGAAACGTTTATTTGCGTGTCTCCATTACAGTCGTAAATGAAAAATATGGGTTAAATCATAAAAATCGTCATGTAAACATTTATGTACGTTTTTGCAATCGCCGTTTAAATGCTAATAAATTGACGAGACGACATAAAATAAGCTATTTTCAATAACGGTTTTTCTATAAATAAGTCTTGCTATAAGTGAACATTCAAGTTTCGCCGCCGGGAAACCGCGTCTGCGAGTACGAGAGTTCCCGGAGATGATAGAATCTCTTGAAGCTCACCAGATTGTTGATTTTGGAGATTAATTGACTTTATCTTTACATAAAATTCCATATACTTTCCACAACTAACCTAACTACTTTCTGCATTGAGAAATTTTGAATTCTATTCATAATGGATAGAATTATCCATTATCAATAGAATTCAATATATATATTAGTTTATATATATTGAATTCAATATACATATATATTTATCTCATATTGCACATGTACATATAAAAAAGGTCTTACAATAAAATTTTGTATTGTACGGTGTTGCAAATAAGCTTGAAAACGAAATCTATAAATTATTAATAAATTGTAATTAATCATTATTTTAAAATTAAATTGAATGACGTGAGATTGCCGTGAGTCTTTCCTTTATTTTTCACCCATAAACTCATTTGCCGAGGAACATGATTTGTGAATAGGATATTACAACAATCTCTTTTTAAGTGTTGTTGTAATTAATGTTGTCCTCTTGTCTAATAAACACTAGGATTTTATTGTAGATTAAAATTGAACTACACAATGGACCTTTTTTAAACATTTTTAATTTGAGTTCAGGGAGGATTAGATTATATTGACGGCGGGAATTTTTATGAAATTCCAAATACATACACACGCTTTGTTATTCGTTGATATTTTTTTTATTGATTGTAGCAATTTAACTCCTTGTGAACGAGTTCTTCCAGGGAAGTACTGCCACCTTACCTAGGTACTTCTGCCGCCAAGGAGTATTGTAAGCGTTACTGCGTTCCGGTTTTGAAGGGTATTGTCAACTTGTCACGGGCGCGCTTTGACAGTGCTCCTCGATCTTTTCGATTTAGAGCAACTTTTAGCAGCGATACAAACACGCGTTTGTGAAACTCGCGATTGCATCCCTACACTTACGATTTTTAGGTGATTGCATCGATACAAACGCGCTATAGCATCGATGTAAACGCGCGACTGCATGCATGCAAACGCGCGACTGAATTTGAATTGAATCTTGTAAAAAATCTCTACAGGTTTATGCACATTGTTATGTTTTGTTAATCGTAAATCCTAAAGTAAAATACATAAACAAGCAAATTAAAAACGTGCATCTCGATTGCATCGCGATTGCATCTTGTTTGCATCTCGTTTGCATTGCGTTTGCATCGCGTGTGCATCGCGATTATATCGCTGTTTTAGTCGCGCGTGTGTGCAAAGGTAGATGGTTAGTGACTGCATCGCGATTGAATCGCTGCAGACGCGCAGCTAAAGTCGCCGTGTGTAACCGCTCTTAAAGATCTCAGTAGTTTTGCAACTGCTATGGAAAGTCATGTCGTTTATCACCAGACGCACTAGTTGTTCGTCACGGTATGGTATGACATCAAGTGACGTGATGATAAAAAAAAAATCTTGAACTTACTTTTTTATTAAGACTTCTTTCTTACCTTCTTACTAACGTCAAGATAGTAAAACGAACGGCTACATGGCTACAGTCCAATTTTATTCTTGCCAAAAAATCGCATCATTATACAAAAATTACCTATGAATTAAATCAATTATTATATTTTATGCATAAATAATTGATTCATCGACTGAGTCACTATCCGAGTTTATAGTCTGTGGTTCCGGTGCTACAGTAGCAGGCTTCTTTAACAGTACCTACTGCCGATGTCACCCGTCACCCGACTCATCATTTTGTACGTTTGTTTGAAAACAAAACACTGATGTGACGCTGTATTAACGCACTGCGCAGTATTATTCCACATAAACCTAGTGATATAAATAATTATTCAAACAAACATTGAAATCTAAATTTAGAAAAACCATTGTACACGAGTTAAAATTCTCGTGTTTCTGGCTTTTCTACTTGTCAATAATATTTTACAATTCAACAATTTGTACGTTATGTACCCGTAAGTAGATTAATTACTCTGCTATCTTTTATTCGTTGAACTAAATGCCAACCAAAACTTTAACCCCTTGGTCACTAGGGCAATCAACTTGCTTACTTACAAAACAAGTGTTGCATGTAAACCACAGATAATACAATACTATACTAGATGTAAACTAACTATTCACATAATTTCAATTGAAATAGGCGACAAATACATTTGTTTCTGATACCAAAGTGTCGTAAAAAATCGTAAAACACTGTACTTACGTTAATTTAGAGACTTTACCTTACTTCTTATTATTTAACCGACTTCAAATAAAGGAGTAGGTTCTTAATTCGACTGAACTTTTTTTGTTTGTATGTTATTTGTGAACCTATTTTGATGATTCTTTTTTGTTGGAAAGAAGGTAGGTACCTCAGCAGTGGTCTCATTTAAATTTGAGGAAAACATTCCACCTCTAAGGGTGGTAAATTAAGGGATGAATGACGTTTGAGGTTGGCTTTTTTTGTACTCTGTACCGCAATTATCATTATCTATGTAGTCTTTTTTCACCTAAACCTTATTTAATATAAATTCTTAACTATAGACACAATAAGACGTCTTTCAGACATTAGTGCGTATATACAGGGGGTGTTCCAATGCTATGCGACAAGGAGGGAAAGTATGTTAAATATTGTAGATACAATATTTTGCTTCATAAAGACATTATTTTGATGCTACAAAGGTAAAACGTCTAATATGCGTTTGGAAAATATTACGGGAGAGCGATTTGAAGTATTATTTTTTAAGAAAAAAAAAAACGTACCTCTAATATAATAACAAATATGTTATTTGGAAGTTTCAGTCAACAAATACAATTAGAGATTGTTTCTTTTCTTAAAAATATATTTTTAATCGCTCTCACAGTAATATTTTCCAAATGCACGTAAGACGTTTTACCTTTCCAACGTCGATTTAATTTTTAATATTAAGTAATATTGTATTTAATGGTTTGCAAAAACTTTCGCCTGGGAATCGAACCGACTGAATTTGATAAAAACACTTGTAAAATAACTGACTTGAAAAAAGGCGGAATTTAATTCAACTGTATTTTTTTGTATGTACGTTACGCGATTAATCTGGGTCCGGATTATTTTTGAAACGATTTTGATGATTCTTTTTTGTTAGAAAGAGGGTACCTCAGTAATAATGGTACAGATATCGACTGCATGTAGTTAATACGTGAAGTCGTTATCAACGTCATGCAGTCGTGGTCTCGGCTGACGTTTACCGCACTACTTGTTCGTCCCGTCACTTGCTATCATAAAATAAAAATTTTCCCTCCGCGTCGCATAGCCGTAGGACATGTATATATATGTAAAATAAGTACACAATCATAGCTTAAGCCTAATTAAGTGCGTGCCGCCTAAGAAGACTTTCAGATCTCAGTCTCTTCTGCATTAATACATTCTAATCATCGACAACTTGGATGATACCGTCTCAAGTGCCCAAAACTCAGCTTTTTAATTATCAGGGCTTTAAAAATAATCTTGAGGATAATGAACGAAGATTATCGAATGGATTTATAACGCGATTGTGAATAAGCAAGTTGATAAAAGCCGCCAAAGACGAACTTAGCACGGCCAAATTGAGAACGTCCTAAAGGAACGCCAGGTCAAGTGTACTCTTACCCAAGTAGTGGTAAAGCGTTGATGCGTGTTCATGAGGCGAAAAATGTGATCTAGGATCGTATGTACCAGAAAACCACACCAATTGCCTGGATTCAAATTAGAGAATTCCCTGTAGAGTCGTTCGGCTCGAGTGTGCGCACTTTTGTAATTTTGGGCTTACTGCAAATAAAATATAAGACTTTGGAACATAAAGGAACTTATTACTTTCAAATAAGGCATTTATTTGGCTCTAAATTTAAATAAAAACGAAAACTTCAACACGAGTTATTTCCTATTAAGAATAAATGATTTAAAATCGGCATGCGTTCACTTGACCTGCATTGCGGGAAGGGGTAAGTAGACGAACGTGGGGTGTGTAAGTGCATTGCTTGATCGTGGTCAAGATAAATATTATAATAATAAAAAGTATTATTTACTAAGTAAAAAAAACCTAAATATATTTGAATTGTGTTGTTGGTATTATTTACTTTAAGTAATATAAAAAAATTATAAAGTGTTAAAAATAGAAAAAAAATCTTATCATCTTGTCTTAGCTAGGCAGAAATGCTGTAATGGAATATATTTTTCATTTTTTTTATAATATCAAGTGATAGGACGAACAAGTCGTCTGCCTGGTGGTAAGCGACATGCCTGTGCGTAACAGTTGCAGTGCCACTCAGAGCTTTAAATCACAGATCTGAGGTGCACTGCCACTGTGCGCGACACCCTGAAACATAAGTTGACAAGTCCCGTGTGCCTGTAATTTCACCAGCACCCTTGTCCTTCGAAACCGGAACACCGTAATGTTCACGTTACTGGTTGGCGGCAGAAATAGGTAAGGTGTAAGGTATACGAACTCTTTCACAAGGGACTCTACTGCTACTAAATTATATACAATAATATTATATAATATATATATAATTATGCAAAATAAATTATTTATAAACGGAAATTTTGATATTTCAATGATTTATAATCAATGAATACTCGTTGATAAGTGACATGCATTAATGTTGACAATTTTGAATAGCGATTCATTGATTTATTAATACGGGCCGTAGTTTCCCATAAACACCATTCTGTTTTTGTAATTAGATCCTATTTTGCATTGCACTTACTATACAACTGTACAATACGACCAATGGTCGACTAATACTTATTGTTTCCAAGAATTGCTTGCAAATTTGTCATTTTGTTTCGGTTTGCGGTCAGCAGTGTTTGTTTTCAAATTGTTAATTACAAATCAAGTTCCACGAATTACTAGGTGCTTAAAATGAAAATAGATTTTGTGTACATTTGGATAAGGATTACTAATCGTTTATTGTTATTTACTTAGTATCCTATATAATTATAATGTAATTTTTTTATTAAACAGTATGTAATAGGACTTTTAGCTGGCTCTGACTCGAAAAAAATACTCGGAATTACCTTACAACTTCAAAAAATGATTCTCACTCAACAACAAACACAAGTTGACTACAGCTCTGGTAGTTTGCCATAAAACATATTTCATATCGAAGGCTTTGCCTTTAAATTGAATCATTGAAGAAAAGTCAAAATCTAAGATCTGGCAGTATGGCTTAGACGCCTTAGCGCGTCGACGTGCAACTCCATGTTTGCATAACGCAAATTTGTACCTTAATAATGAGAACATAGAGATGAATATGCTATAGGTGAAATACATGACGCATCGCGACGCTTCGACTCTGCGCCAGTGCGAGTTGAGCCTTAGACTATTTTTTCCATCCTCTAAAGATTAAATATGACAATAGAAGTGTCTTATCAACAAACAAACAATATCTATTTTGCATTGACTTACAAATAAATGTACGTCGGGTCCGCGCTAAAAAGTGTCCGAACTTACAGGGCGTTAAAATCGTATACAGAGCGTCAATCCCGTTTTAGTCTTCGTTTTTTCGACTGACAGCGCGCTTGTCAATGATGCCGTATTGTGTAGTAAAACCTTGTAAAAATTACTAAACTAAAGTGAAAAAACAGGGTGGTACATCATATTTTCAGTAAGTACTACATTGTGTTATTTGTAAGTCAATGCTATTTTGGCATAGTGTCTCTATCAAAAACCAATCACGAAAACATATTTGCTGTCTTTTGTTGTTTTAATAATATTCGAATAATAAGACAAACAATCAGATATACCTTAAGAAAATGGTAAACGACGCATACAGACATTTTAGATCCTGTGGAAGTGTGTTTAGAATCCAAAATGTATCGTCGCGGCCGTGAGACGTAAAATGTAGGCTTGAAGTTGCCTGACTCTCTTCCATCCACTCTTGAATCCTAAAGAGTTATTTTTACTTACAATTACTAAACCTCTTTTTTAAAACTCCACCGTATGAAAGTAACTGCTAATTACACAACAATATATAGAACAGAGCACAAAATAATTCCAGGATACGTATATTACTTTGAAGTTTAGATAAGGGTGTGTCCACACTCATTGACGCGAAATCGGCTTGAGCTGGACAGAAAAAGCTTTATATAAATAAATAAATAAATATTAAAATCCTTTATTTTATGTCTATGCATTAATCGGTAGCTGCAGGCAGCGCTTCAAGCACTTTTATGCAAGCTCGTATTGACAAGTTCTTTGCCATCGTCAGTCATCGTAGAGTTCTCATGAGGAAAGACTTCTGTACAAGACCGAGTAGCAATAATTTAATTCGAGAGTTATTTGCTCACCTAACTGCCACGCCATGGTTCGACATAGGTAGAGCGTAACTGCACAAACTTATTTCATTTTTATTCCGTTCATTTCACTTATTTTTTGTGTGACATTTGAATTATTTGGGTTTTTTTTTATATTACCCTCTTTTTTCTAAAAGTTATTGATGTTTTAAACTTATGAATTGTATTTGACTACTATGGTCCACAGACTGAAATAAATAATGATAGTTATTATTATTATAAATAATAAGTGCAAAAAGGCCCTTATACGTATCATTTTCGCTCCGACGCGGAATGCACGTCTTGTTCGCGCTTATCTTATTGCACTCAATAAAGCTTTTTCTGATCGGCTTAATGTATTTCCATGCCTATAAGTGTGATGACACCCTCAATATACTCTTACCAATTCCGATTGTTCTCTGCTTATAACTCCGCTTACAATCAACTCTAAGTTTACGCGTTTGAAGTTTAGACTTTATTAATAAACTTCTAACGTTCATCCACTTCAAAGGAAGTAATGAAGGCTCATAATACTTCTCTTGAAGTTGACGAATTATACAATAAGGTTTATTGTTATAGTACTAAAATAATTCCTCAGAATATTAACTCCTCATACAACAATTCAATCCACGAACTAGCCATTATAATATTTCGATCGCTTCCCAGAACAAAATTGTTTAGTTATAAGGAAATGTATGCCTAAGGAACAATTTAGTACAATGGTGAGTAATACTTACAACACCTAAATGTTATAATTATTAATACAAAGGTCGAACACTTAGAAAAAATTCCTTCGATCCGGCCGGATTCGAACCGACGTCTTCTAGCAAACCGTGTCAGACACTATGCCAACTAAGCCACGGAACGAACCAGTGGACCTCACGAATTTTTCTATGTGCTTGTTGTCGTATCTTTGTATTTGGTTTTTTCAACGACTTTTTAGCCAGAGCGCCATCTATGAGAAATCTATGAAAGTATTTTGTTACCCAGTTAGATACCTTTACAGCTACCAACCCCAGCTAGAGATGTCGCCATTCACTGTGTTTAAATTTTTGTTGAATTGACATTCAATTCTTTTTAATTTTTATAATTATTAAGTGTTCGATCCGTGTATTAATAATTATAAGAAACTAGTGGAGTAATTTGACATAAAAAATAATTGAATATCAATTGAATAGAAATTGTAATCTGTATTTATTTTATATATGTATATTTATTTATTATGCGTACGCTTCTACATACGAGTATAATAAGATTCCTGATGATTTAAAAAAATTGCCATTTACTAGGCTTTAAACTATTGTGAAACAAAAACTTTATACAAAAGCGTAATCTAATGACAAAAATCCTTGTAAGTGATCTTATACAAAAAGGGTTTTTCGATGTTTTGTAATTTATGAGGTTAATAACGTAAAAATATATATTTAACTTACTTTGTACGTTGGATGTTAAGTCACAACAACTTTAGCTTGTAGATCGTAAAACGTGTAAATCATATTCACTAGTATGACTTGACATATGTATATACGAACACGTTTCGTTATGATCTAATTGTTTTTTTTAATTTGATTTTATTACAAAAGGGTAATAACACAATTAACACTTCTTTTAATTAAAAACGTACATGGACTTAATGATCTTGGTCAATCGTACAGCTTGACTGGCACGTCAAGCTTAACACTTAGTACTGTGGACCGTTCTTATCGTAAACTACATAGAGTTGGATTTAAATCTTAAGTGTCAAGCTTGACGTGCTTTCGACCCTATACGGGTCATGGTTGCATGGCATGCATTAAATGCTTTTTCTGAATTCTAAGTTTTCAATTATTTATTTACTTATCAAGTCGTTTTTTTTAACTACTAGATACCATGGTACAGGTACAATACCGACTGCCAACTCTTTTCTTATTAATTCAACAAAGTTACTATCGCATAAAGATTACCAAGTTTAGAATTAGGTCACAATGAGTAAAAGTGTTTAAAGTAGTTGTTTGCACTATACATACAGATGGCACGTGCGTCACCGAGACGGCTCACTCTTTTGTCCTATTGTACTCTAAAGAAGAAGCGATAAAACGAAACGGTGCAAATAATATTTCGCAAAACTTGCTGAACGTATTTTAAAATATTTTGAAACACGCACACGCACAACCTTCAACCTTCAGCGCTCAATCCGGCAAACAAAGCGTATTTGCAGGACACGGCTCACGCCGCCTGACTTACCTCGAGTAGGGTACTCAAGGGTAGTTACTAATAGCTATTGCTCAGTGCATCTACACTCGTCGCGCAACTTTATGGTTTGTAAAACTGTGCCCGAAGTATAACTGACCAGCTTGCATGACCCGTAAGGCAGATCGAGAGAGACGAGTAGGACACGACAGCGACGCGAATGCGATCCGAATCGCTGGCGAGCAAGCTAACACTTATTTCATTATACAATATTACCAAGATGTTCTGAGCTTTTGAAGGATGTGATATGTATTTTAATATAAAATAATACACGTGTATTGCGTCTCATATGTTTAAAACATCGCGCCCAAAATTGTTTACGTATTATTCGAAATATACGAATTATTCCATTCGTAACGACTGCAAAATCCGAATACCAAATTTAACGGATATTCGAATAACACAAATGCGAGGACCGAAACATGTCAGATCCAAAGAATTTTTCATTGTGTTCGATATTTGTATATTTTTTATGATTCTAAACGACGAGACGAACAACATGTGCGTGGTTGTAAGCGACACGCCTGTCCATAATAGTTGCAGTGGTATAAGTTGACAAGTCCCACATGCCTGTAATTTCACCAACACCGGTACCAATTCAAAATCGGAACGCAGCAGTGCTCATATTACTGCTTGGCAGCGGAAATAGGTAAGGTAGGTAGGTACTTCCCTGGACGAACTCTTTAAGAGTAATTTCAGAAAAAATGAATGAATATCATAGTCAACATCGTAGTATTTATTACAAGCAATCTTTTTTTGTAGCTTTCTCTCAAAATGCTTTTTTTCATATTACAGTGTTTTAGTTTGACACGGTAGCTGTGCCCGCGATTTAGGGTATATATTAAGCCATAAGAAGGGAAAACTGTTTACGGCCGGCTTTATAAAGAAAACCTAATAACTTTTTGTGAAGCTGTATAATAAAAATGGTGTGGCGTTAACTACCATAATATCCGTTGGAACATCATGTTTAATTTGAACTTGGTGTTATTTTGTAGGACTTCAATCTATCTAATCTATTATATATAGCAATTCTCTAGTAGATGTGCGCACAGTTAAAACGCACACAGCAAGTACAGTAAAGTCCTATAAATATGAAAACTTGAGGCTACATTACTTTTATATAGTGAGAACAAAGGTGAAACTTGATAGAGATGATATTTTTTCAAAATTACTACTAAATAGGGGTGAAAATGTGTACTAAAGTTACTTTGGATTCTTTAATTACAAAATAACTAAAAACGTGTTTCGGGTTAGTGTATCCAAGTATTTTTAAAAACCTTTTCTATAGAAAATCGTATTCCCTACATTTGTAAACTCGAATAATAATAATAATAATAATAATAATAATAATATCAACTCAACATATCCCCGCACTAGGGAAACCCTGTGTCGCGAGTGCCATGAACACACATAAACAACCACAAATTACACCCAAACTCATGAGAGAAATAAATGTAGGCCGTACAAATATTTCTCCCGGCCCCTGGAATTGAACCTGGGACTTGTGTGTGGCTGTCCGGCATGGTAACCGTTCTGCCAGGGAGGCAGTTAGGAATATTTTTCATTTATGTTTTAATAGTATATAATGCATGTAAAAGTTTTACGCGGACGAAGTCACGGGCAACAGCTACGTTATTTTATGTATGATCCCAAGTTTATAAGAAAAATTTCTCGATGCAGCTGTGTTTTAACTACATAAGTACCAACGTAGGTTTAGAAACTTACGTTTTCATTTTGATATACTTTTTGCAGTAGACTGTTTTTTAAATAATAAATGTACTGGCGGCAGCACATCAAGCTATATATTGATGGCCCTTGCACCATTGCTCTGTGAGCGATATTCGAACAAAAGTGTGTAGTTTGATGTGCTGTTGACTGTAAAAGACAACCATACCATTACCTGGTTTGCAACTAAGAAATTCCATGTGCAATGAATACTAGAGCAACGAAATTCACTCTGGGGTACTTACGGGTTACTCAGACCACGACCAATTTAGAAAAGTTCTAATCAAATAAAAATAATCTTTATATCATAGGTAACCAAATTACACTTAAAATCGTCACAGTGGATAAACTATACCGCTCATTCGTAAGGCAGATCCCCTGAGAAGAGTGAGCAAGAAACTCTAGGGGTTGCTCTTTGTAAATAAACATTTATACACATTTATAATTTAAGTACGATATAATTTCTTTTTCAAACATCATAGATTAAAAGTACCTCCAAGAGCTAAACGGGTTACCACCTCTAATTTTTGGCGTCCAAGTATGCAGAAATTGTATAATCTTTCATATAAAGTTTTTGTTTCACTATAGTTTTCAATGTCGTGAATAGCAAATTTTGTATATCAATCGGAATCTTATTATAGAACGTATAACGTTTTTCCTTTCTCAAAACGGTCCTACCGGGAATCAAACCCGAGATTTCCTCATCTAGACCCGCAGTCATAACCTTTAGATCACCGACTTTGTCAAATAAAATGATATAGCTACTAATATTTTAAGAACGTTCCAAACTTCAATTACAGCAATAAACAAGATTTATTAAAGCATATTTTATCAAAAACATCATATTATTAAAAAGTTGACAACATTTATGTTTCACAACTCTAATAAATTTTGACTACAGTACGGCACAGTTTGACAGATTACAATAGTGAGATCAAATCTCGATTCATTATCGAAAAAAATATAATCAAATGCGAGTCGAGTCTATAAGTTTTTACATTTATAACTAATATTGCAAGGGGTAGCTGATTAAAAATTTTATTAAAACGAAAACAATAATGCTTAAGTTTACTTAATATATCGTCAATTCGAAACTGCGTTGTTTTGCATTGAGCTTTGACGAGAGTGTGCCGGAGGTAGAAGTTATGCTGGCCAGCGTTCCTATAAGTGACGATCGTATTAGATTTCATTTTTAAAAACATAGTTATGAAACTTGATGAGTGGACAAAAGTCAAAACGGCCATCAAAGCGTGTGTAGTAGTGTCATAGTGTGTGTGTAGCGGTGCTTTAATCTATTTAATTCCTTTCAAACGGTATCTAGACTAGAAATTGCTTTTAAAGTTTATCTCTAGAGAGCGAAATCTCCGAATCAACATGATATAACATTTATCTTGATTTCTGTTGGGAGTTAAGAGAACACACCATTTGTCAACGTTTTGCGTCGCTATAAATTCTTCGAAATTACATCCAAGATCTACGTGTATACTGGCAACTGGCGTCTACATGGGCAATGAATTCATTTTTTTCCCTACAAGTTTTTTTTAAAGAAAAACAAAGTATTAGACAACTAAATTGTATATAAATTCAAAACAAACATTTGTCTCAAAACTAAGTTCTTTTAAACAGTTTTCATAATCATGTATCAAAACAAAAGTCAGTGGCGTAGCGTCGATTTATGCCGCCCGGGGCCAACCTTAAATATGTTGCGCCCTTTGTTTTCACGATTACGAAAGTACATAGTTTGTTTGCGTAGGCTCGGCTCGATTGTTTTTGTTTTTTCTTTTATAATTTCAAGTTAAGGGATGAATAAGTCGTGTGTCTGGTGGTATGCTACACGCCTATGTATCCATGTCACTTGCAGTGCTACTCAAAGCGTTAAATCGCAAAGATCTGAGGGGCACTGCGACTACGCTCGTTACCCTGAGACGTTAGTTGACAAGGCTCATGTGCCTGTAATTTCACCTATACCCTTCAAGACCGGAACACAGTAACGCTGACATTACTGCTTGGCGGCAGAAATGGGTTAGGTGGTGGTACTTCCCTGGATGAACTCTTTCACAAGGAGCTCCGCTGCTACTAAACTACTGTTGTTCTGACTGACTGTTCAGGATATCGATGTTTCCTGAATTTAATCTTTTAGTAAAAAAAAATTTTATCTATTTAGGGCTCGGCCTCGCTCGCAGCCCGCCCCCATTGGTGGGCTGCCCGGGGCCATGGCTCCCTCTGCACCCCCCTCGCTACGACACTGGGTAGGCTAATACCACACACCAGTTAACAAATATTTATTATTTATATTGGTTATCTGGTCTGTGGGCGGGAATACACAAGTAGTAAGTTATTTTTGTGTGTGCATGTCATTTTTATAATAAATTTAATTATAAATTTAGAAGCGAACTTAAAGTATTCCATCATATAGAAATACTATTACGAATGACAATATTGGTAAGATGAGTAGCAGTAGAGCTCCTGTGATAGAATCCGTCTGGGGAAGTACTGCCACTTTACCCATTTTTGCCGCCAAGCAGTAATGTGAGCATTACTGCACTCCGGTTTTGAAGGGTAATGGGACATGGGACTTTTCAACTTATTTCTCTGGGTGACGGACGCAGTAGCAGTGCCCCTCAGATCTTTGTGATTTAAAGTTTTGAGCGTCACTGCAACTGTTATGGACAGCCGTATCGCTTACCATCAGGCGCACGACTTGTACGTCTCGTCTCTTAGTATAATAATAAAAATAGTTAGTATTTCTTTCGGAAGTTTAGTAGATATATTATTCGGAAGCACAGTTTTTGTCCAACTGTAATTTGAACAAGTTCTTGATTGTTTGCTAAATATAATTTTTTTTTTCGTTATATTCGGTGTGTTTATTTTTCAGAAACTCGTATTAACACACCTTAGTTACTATTACAGTTAGCTGTAGTTTGCTGTAATTTCATTTGTTTCTCGGAGCCTTTATTATTTCCCTTAATACACTAAGGGTCGTATTCTAGAACACTATTCAATGCTCAAGTCAGGATTGGACTGGCAACACAAGCACTGGAAATACGACTCTAATGGCAGGGACTTGAGTATGATTTTCAGTGCTTACTGCAATACTCAAGTCCTGACTTGAGTATTGAGTAGAGTTCTAGAATACGATCCTAAGAGTCAAAACAAACTTAAAGAGTAGAAGCGCGCAGCGGTCGGAGGAACTACCACGGTGACTCTTTGAATTAGTCGCTACAAATCTCGCGCGGTCTGGCGGCTGCTCGCGTTGCCATGCCGCACTATACATTCTATCACTTCAAATCAATTTGAACTTAATTGTTTTTTAAGATGAGACTCAAAATGCTAAGTAATACTTTGCACCAAAAGTGCTCCTCCGGCCACCGCTCGTTCATTGTAACTTGTACGTGTATAAAATACTAAATCCAAAAAGAAATGTAAGTCTTAAGCAACGATAAAGTATCATCACCCGTTGGATGACTCATTAATTTCAAAATTCCAGCTTTATGATTACTCAAATACGCTTTTTGAGGTAAACTATTTTAGAATACACGAAACAAATAGATGGGGTTTCATAAACAGACAACACACATTTGTATTAGAGTCAGATGTATAATTAGAGATAGCAAACTGACAGCAACTAATGACACTTCGTAAAACAATGTTGCCATGTGTGATGAATTTAGTTCAATTCAACATAAACTCACAGAAACTGAGTCAATCAAAAAGAAATGTTAAAGATTTTTATCTATTAATCCGCTGCATCAAATATTTTTTTTTTATGATACCCTGTGACAGGATGACATAAGAGTTACAATGCCACTCAAAGCTTTACATTACAAAGATTTGATGGGCACTGCCACTGCGCCCATCACCCTGTAATTACGGCAGCACCCTTCATAACCGGAACGCAGTAATACTCACATTACTGCTTGGCGGTAGAAATAGGCAAAGGAGCTCTACTACAACTAATGTACAGTCTCTACATACATCTACGTGCTACTACTACTCTTTACACACTATTCTTGATTTCTTTTTTTTAAATGAATACTTACTAATTCTTAAAAGATATAATTTACCTTGGTAACCCGCAGAGAACACTGTTTTTATTTCATCAATAATTAGCGTCCCAGTAATATTTTGTCTATGATAAATCCGACTTTATGTTAATGAAGAACAAAAATCTCGCCTCTCATCTATGATTGATTAAGTATTAAGAATTATAACGGACTTCTGAGTAAGAACCTGTCAAACCTGGACTCTCGCCAATAATGTTTACAAACTTTCGCCCGAGCTAAATCCGACCAACCGAATTATACATACTGGATCAATTCAGCTCACGTGTCGGCAGGAAATAAATGTTTGGTTTTTTGAGTAATCTTAGCAACGGAAGAGGAAAAGTCGTTGAGCACATGCTTTCGGGAATCAGGGGTTTTCAAACGAATTCATTAAAATATTCGTAAATGTTCTCTAGCGTCAAATGAACAAACCCTTCGAAAATCTCCTTCATCGCTTAACGAAATCTTATACTTATAAATTTTTCCTCGACGGCCATTTTCTTTCTAACACGAACTTTAATTAAAAAATTACGTCAAAGTTTCTTAATTCGATTAAACTTGACGCAGCAATTTCAAGCCTTTTTATTACCTAAAAATTGTTTCTGTCCCTACCGTTTTACTAGCTAAAACAAGATGCAATAACTATTAATAATTTGTTAAGTCATTACGATTTATTTCAACAATTGTTTAATTATTTTGTGCGATATACGAGTACAATTATCGTAACACGACGACAGAATCCATTCATTAGGTACTTTAATGACGTATTTTCACGTAAACTGCTCGGACGTGACGCAACAGCATCACTCGGGTCATTTAGAAGACTTGGCACGCAGCGCGAATTTAGTAGTTCAGCATTTGCAAGAAACATAGCTATAAATGCATTGTAATTAATGGCGTGGCATTTTGCGTTTTAGGACTCGGACAGCAATAGGTAATATTTTAGCTAATTAGATATATAAAATAATCTTTCTACTTATGGCTTACCTACTATGGGCTTTTCATTATTTTAAATGTTTGAAAATAAAAATTAAACAATTTTGGTTATTTAGTTTATTGTGAGGCGCCCAAACGAAGGGTAGTTTTGCAAATAATATGCAAAGAATTCAGCTTCGAATTTGAATATTCGGTACCTATTAGGCCAGGAGCGTTGTTGTATTGTGCGAAAAACTCAACTTATTAAAAATATTTATGGTAAATAATTTTGTACAATGAAACAAAAAAGGTAATTCATTTTCAAGTTTATAATTAAATTTTTTTATTTAATTAAGAAATTTTGAATATTTCACTTCAGTTTAATTTAATTAACTTTCAAATATTAATTTTATTTTGTTTTGAAAATTATAAGTATTTGGTTGACTTTGTTAGCGTTTATTTAGATAAGAGTAAACTATAGCATAAGTAGGTAGGTAGTCTTCACTTGATACTTTTTATAGGCTCTTGAAAAACTAACTTCGTCATGTTACATTTCCTTTGATCTTTTAGATAAGAAGCAACTAACTTTCCCGAACTTACTATGTATGTTCAGCATTAATAAATGTTACATGATAATATTGATAATTTACTGTATTTTTTCTTATTTCCGCCTCCTGTTTTTATGTCCTACTCAGGAGTAGCACCTAAAAACTAGAGAAGGAAATAAAAAATATATAGTAGTATAGTGGTTTTTCGAATCATGGTATTCGAAATTCGGCCAAATGGCAAAAAATAGGCCGAATAATAATATGATAACGCACATACCCATAGAAAGCTAGGGAAACCCTGTATCGCGGGTGCCATTGACACACACATAAACACCACAAGTTACATCCAAAGTCACAAGAGAAATGAATTAAAAACCATACAAATATTTCTGCCGGCCCGGGAATCGATCCCGGGACCTAAGCCTGGCAGACCAGAATGGTAACCCTTCGACCACGGAGGCAGTTAATATAATAAGCCGATTAGTAACCGAATATTCGTTGCAACTCTAATAATATTATTATCACTTTGTTCCTCGTCTGCCGATGCCGTACCTTCAGCATTTTTATTCTGAGTACGGTCTTGTTCCTTTACCCTTAAGAGCGAACATTTGTTAAATCGCCGTAATACCGGGAAAAAGACATATCACAAAAAGTTTACTTTATAATTAATGCAATTGAAAATTCAACGACGAAGATTTCTTACAAATACCATGGTCATCCACGTTTGTTTGCAGCGGATAATTTCACATTTTATGTTTTAACGAAACTATTTACTCATAAATGGAGATGTCAATGGTAGTTTTTACAAATATTTGATTACGCTATTAAAGTGAAATAAAGATGTCTATAGAAATGTATTAAAAATTATTTATTTAGTTACTTATTTTTTAAATTATGAAATGGACAAAGAGAAGAGAGAAACGAAAAAAATGGATTTTCACTAATTGGCAAAAACGTGCGTGATCCATAGACCTTTTGATGTGTATATTTGCGTTTTATATAAACAATTATGCAACGTTTTCCTATAGTACGTTATTTTCTATAAAAATTATGACTGTTAATCGCAGTATAACGACGATATTGCATGAATATGTCAATGATAAATTGATGATCACGTGCTGCAGCCCAGCTGTGAACTGCTAACCCTCATCTAATGCTAGTTACAATGGAGAGAGACGTTAAGAGGGAGCATGCCAAAAAAGTTTTAACGTTGTCTCCGCCCAAATTTGTGAAACAAATATATGCCTGAAGTTCGCGTGACATGCGACAGGAGATGTTGAAT
>NW_020653851.1:3872807-3902310 GCF_003589595.1 Hyposmocoma kahamanoa | reverse complement strand
CTTTATGTTTCTGATTAATGTCTATGCTTGAATATATCGTGTAGTTATACAATATTTTATTTTTAACTTTAAAGTGGATATATCACTCTAAAATCAAATCGAAGATTAGGAATTTTTCCTCTACTCCCTCGTAATAAAGTAGCGGTAGAGCTCCTGGTGAAAGTGTGCGTCCATTGCCACCTTACCTGTTTCCGACGCCAAGCAGTAACATGAGCATTACTGTGGTCCGGTTTTGAAGAGTAAAGGTGCTGGTGAAATTACTGGCACTTGGGACTTGCAGTGCCACTCTGAGTAAAGCAGAAAGTGAAAGTTTTTTACCACAGTTAGGGTGGCTAGAAACCTTGTATGTCTTTTGTAACATGTGTTTTTGATGTCTTTTCTTTGAGCAATAAAGAATTTAATATAAATAACTTCTTTTCTACGATGAACACGTGTTTAGCTTGACATAAAATCATTGACTGTTACATCGTTTTGCATGGCAATTTTAGAAAAATATATTACGTTAAGCCATGAAATGCTCGTCGTGAGAATCATATGCTAACTAATAAAACTCAATTATTTTTATAAGCCTAAAATCAAGGCTCGTGGTTCAGTGTTCGGTTAAATTATATTCATAATTGCAAGGGCTTAAAACGCAAAGTTTTAAGACGATTTGAAACATCGTAATAATATTATTAGAAATGGCTTTTTTTATATAAATTTTCGAGTTAAAGTTAAAGTATATTAACATACTAATAGCATGCTTATCCAAACACCAGTAGAAACAAACAATAATTTCTAATCAGGTACTTAATGAGTTCTAAGCATCGGCGGCGGAAGGGCTGTTAAAATTTTAACGAGGTATTTTATCTTCTGTTTAGTTGCTCGTGGTGTTGAACGTTGAATGAGTGTATTATTGAATATCATGATAGTAACACATCATAATACTCATTAAAATCACAGATAAGTAAATCAACTTTTTTTCTTTTATTATTTTTATGTAAGTGCGCATTTGACCACCATCTCACCTGATGGAAAGTGACGATGAGGTCGACGACGGAGCATGCACACCTAAATAACGCCTATTCACTATCGTCTTGAAAAGGCCCAAGTTATAACGTTCAGGGTACAAATCTGCAGACAGGGATTTCCACTCCATAGCCGCAAGCCATATAAATGTGGAAGCGTAACGCTTCGTGCGAATCTTTGGAATATCCACAACATAGGGATGGAACCCAAGCCTACATCTAGTCCTCCGGTGATAGAAAGGGGAAAGCGGAATTAAATCGTGTAATTCCATCGCACACTCTCCATGATATATCCTGTAAAATACCGATAAATGTTCAAGACCGTGCAGTTTCGTCTCGATTAATTCCGAATCACTTATAAGCCTCTTGACACGGTTATCAATTGAATCCTAGGTGGCCAGTTGGTATGTAGCAGAACCATCCCAAAGGTGGCAGCAGTGCTCCATGCACGACCGGACTACTTGGTTTACTCGTCTGTGATTAAAATCAATATTATAATTGTTTTCTTTTTAATAATAAATCGAGGCGCGTGAGGCCAAACACTATTGATTACATAATTTTACACCTATGAAAATTTAAAATTTTGCAATTATAAAAATTACTTTGTGCTTGCATAAGTAAGCATCTTTGTTCAATCATCAAAAAAAAGAGTTTTAAATGTCATATAGATTAACCATCGGAACTAATAGAATAAAACCTACGACAAATAAAATGTATCTTACCTTGGAGCAGGTAGACTTTGGACAACAATAGTAAGATATCCCTACACATCTGCAAACAATAATTTTTAAAGTTTTTTCTATTCATTTGAATCGACGAGAGCCTCGACCTACAATCACACCTAAAGTACACTTACTTACATACTTTTGTCTACTCAGAAGCAATTTAAAAAATCTGATTCTATTTAGTGCAGTTAAACTTATAATATTACCTACAATCCATCGGACACGTATGTTCAAGAAAACTTGAAAGAAAGACTATGTTGGAACAACGTTGAACTTTCCTGACTAGTATCTACCACGTGTCACGCAATTTCTGCGCTCGTTGAATTCTTGCTGTCCTTTCAACAAAATATTTAAATTCCCATTGCTGCATAAACCAAGACAAAAGGTTAGTTCATACACAATAGTTCATATTACAAGTCATAATTATGTTATCGAAAATATAAAGTTGGTGTTCGTCACACCAATATTCAAATTCGAAATTAAACCACAAGATCTCTTTAGAACACTTCATTAAAATGTGCATAGTGAGAGTGTACCTTAATAATATAAAGTCTAGAGTTATATTAACAATAGAAATTTATAGTAGAATGATGCAATCATAAACTTAGATTGATCAAAGATGTGTTTGGTTCAGGGCAGAGCGAAGGATGCGAGCGGCGATCGATCGCTTTTTGTTTACACTTGTAACTTGTTTTAAAACCGGTTCGAGTTTATAGCGCCACTCTGCCAAAACCCTAAGCTCTAGCGTCCAACTCATTGGCTGACTGATACCGGCCTTAAGAACAACATCCATTGCTTAATAACTATAAAGATGTCATAACAGACCTCTTGGATGGCGAGAAATATATCCTAACAATACTTTTATCATAGTTTCATTGTTGGGTGTGAAATTTGGATAAGAATGCGTTGCCTGACCCGGGTGGTCAGTTTTTAGCTTATGTTAAACAGGTTATTCTGACCAGACGTTTTGTATCGAAAACTAGACATATGTAGGATGCAGTATATGTGCAAACATTAAATTAACTCCAACGCAACCAGTGACTGGTATAGTCATTATGGTTCGTTATATGAGATACTTATCAAACGTTTGGCGTAAATATTTACAATTTAGAGATGGTAACGGGTACTTTTCATGATGATAATGGATAATACGATTACAAATCGCATTTTTTCGAATTTTCTTATCAATACAGAAGCACTTAAACCACTCTTCCCAATCCCAACGATGCTCCACAAGATGTATGGCATTCAAGAACTTAATAGATTCAACTTAAATTAGCAATTTGAAATTTCTGGAACCCTCGTCAGGAACTGTGAAATCCTTCAAAAAGAATTTGTAGGTACTCACATAATCAAAGCGTAATGAGCGTAATGATAGCTGTTAAACAATAAAGATCTCATAGTTTTTGTGTCATGTGTCAGTGTAGACTTCGCTCAGTCAATTGGCAGTAATAACAACAAGTTTATTAAGACCTTGGCCTAACGAGTTGTTATCTAACATCACCTAGCTGCGGGACAATTACATCTTCAATTAAACGAGATATTCACGGCACGTACACGCCATCGCCTGCGCCGCCGCCGTTCTAACCCTCAGGCGAGATATTGATATCGCCTCTATCAACGCATAAAGCATAGTTGACAAATCCACAATTTCTGAACACAAAGTTTTCAAAAGCATGGATCAATTTCAATTATTAAATTCCGTCTGACGGCATAAGTCTGGCAGCTGATTCAACAAAATAACAATAGGGTCGTTTAATGTCGAAAGCAACTTCTAATTTCGCAGCCTAGTAAGCATTCCAGTGCGATGTAAACAACTCTTGATTTTATTTACTTTAGTTTCCCGGTGTTGAATTTCAAAGATGTTGACGTAAAAGTAATTAGGTAACTTAAGATTAAACAAAGTCTCATTTAACAACTGACGTATAAACTTACCGTGTCGTCGTTCATTTCATTGAACAGTCTGTTGTTGGCTAGTTTCTGGTTGAGCGATTTGACGTTGGCGGTGACGGCAATCATGTTTGCGTTGAGCTCGTCCACCTCGAGCCGCAAACGTGTGATCTGTACCTCACGTACTACCGTCAGCACTATCATCCAGATGGCCAGTACACCCACCGACACACCCAGGAACAAGTGCATGTGCCGCCGCCGAGGCTTTTCTATCATAATGTCGTCCCTGTAATGCTTCTCGAAATCACCACTAACCAAATTCTTGGACATGTCCTTAGCATCTTTCAACGCGTCTGTTTGCGTATACATTTTAACGGGATTAGGTATTAGAGCGTGATTATCGGCCATTACAGCCCTGACACTGCACTCGCGAGTGACACTCGATTCGAAATGGACGATCAATTAGTGCAGCCGTTATCGGTCCATTATCCGGGTTCGTGGAATCCCGGGGTGAGGGCGGTGCGCGGATGGGCGCTGTGGCGCAGGTCTGGTCGCAAATATGCACGTGCGCGATGTGGTGCGGGGGAGAGGGGCACACGCGCGTTTGCCTGGACGGGCCGGACTCGAATGCGGGAGCGCGCTGTAATTCGCCCGGCCTGCGCTTGCGCCGCCGCTCCGGCGCCCGCACACCTCACAGCTGATCACTGAAACCCGATTCTTCCCGCATGTCCTCATATTATCCAGGCACTTACGAGACCGTCGATCGATGGACGCATGAAAAATGCATGATATTTGATTTAATACTATTTCAAGTTGACTATAATCATCAATGCCATAAATTTATGTCTTCCGATAGAGTAAAAAAGAGGTGATTTATTCATCATTCACCATTAAAAACTCCGGAGTGAATGGAATAACGATTCTCTTCATGAATAGAACAGCGTGAAACAAAGTACGTCATCTAAATTTATTATTGTCATGTTTAGCCACCCAACTAAATGGATGTTTCATTGTAAACAATTTGTTCGCGTTGATAGTGTATACACATACTCGTACATATTTATTATATTTGGCTCATGAACTTATGACGTAACTTACCTAATTTACATGATACTAAATAACGCTGAATGTTTCTTTATACGAAAACTTGTATTGTGTAAGTGTCAATTGTTGAAAGTAAAATAATCTCAATCCCGTATTAGTGTTCTGTGATCTGTTATAATTTTACTTCGTTTAGGAATGTTATACCTATTTTATCATTTCTATTTCCTCTGTTCGACTATATGTTCTTTTTTTTTATTTATGTTATGCGATAACTCCGGTATTTGTGAACCGATTTTCATGATTCCTTTTTTGTTGGAAAGGGGGTCTTCCATAGTGGTCCCATTTCATTTTGAAGAAAATCATCCACCTCTAATTTCTCTAATTCAAGGCGTTTTTCTCTCAATATACTTTGATTAGTGAGAACCGATTTTTATTATCTCCAGTGTCAAGTCCTGTATAGTAGCGAACTAGGGGATATTTCAATAAAACTTAGCAAATAAACGTAATTCCACGTACTTTTGAGGTCGGTTTTTTTAGTACTCAGACTAATAATCTCAGTACAGAGATTATTTAATGAACATTTTATTATGTACATTTAATATCACAAATTAATTTTAATATTTAAATGGCATTTTGTACAGGAAATTATTGACCTGCACAAATAACCTTAATACAAAAGAAAAAATATATTTCTTATTATTATTAGTACTTTAACGCTTATAGTGTAACGGCCGCTGTACGGCGGTAGATATAAAGTTCTAGATATTGCATTACTATCTCTAAAGATCGCGCTGACGATGACGTCACTCAACCGCGCTCTATCGTATCACGGTCATTCTTGGACTAGTGTTTCAATTTTTATTATTTAATGTTCAAGTATATTATCATTAAATAATATTTCACGTTACAACACTCGAATATTAAATAATATTGTACGATAAAAAAAATCGAATACTTACTTAAAAACATTTATTTTATTTGTTCAGCGTTTCGTGATTTCATTATAACAACAAGAATCTTTCGGCTGTTATCAAGGGAAGATTATTTTGCAAACTAAAATCATAATCTTTGTATATATCTTTAATATCTAGTGTAAAAAGTCAGTTAAAAGGGTTTTTTATGTTATTGACGTCAAAAATTACAAAAAAAAAATTTTCTGCTTTGTCTCAAATTCTGTTTTTTTATATTACAGTGTATTGGATAGCGCTGTCTGCCTTTCAAATACTATACCTTATTGTTGAGAAACTAAGTACTTTGCAACGCCGTGGCGGCACAAGTAACCGACGGCATAGGAAGTGCCGCGTTGCGCCGCGCGGCTTTACATTTTTGTTATTTTGCATTCAAATAAACTTTATTTACTGGAGAATATATTCTATATTTATAAGCACTGAACATAGTATAGGCAAAAGCTTGCCTATACTAGCATGAAGCTTGAGACATTGGAACGTTCTTATCGATGTTAAGTTCTCTTGACCCTATACAAGAAAAGATCTATTAGCACAACTTGCAAGTTCTGTAGAGGTCATCAGTAAAATGTGTATAGAACAAAGTCGTGAAGTTATCAAGTATTAACCACTTAAATACGTGTAATATCTAGTGTAGATGTTATATAATTATTTAATTAATGTAGTTACTAATGAATATCTTTTATATAATGTTTTATATGAAAAACGCGATAACAAAACGTATACCAAAAAGCAACATTGGGGTAGAAAACTTTTCGTCCATTAAGACAGGCCTGCGTCTAATAGGCCGTACTGTCAGATCTAAGATTGTAATTTTTCGTCAATAGTCATTAGTATAATTTTCTGACACTTCAAAATGGAAGCCCAAAATAATTGTTTTATTAAGAACATTATAAATCTTGTTTTGTTTTTCTTGGCTTTTTGCGGCAAGCGTTTTAGTAACTTACAAGGTTTTATACTTTAAAAAACGAAGAAACTTATAACTTTTCCATCCTATAAGCTTATAAGTAACAACACAAAAAGTTAATTTGACATTTATAATCAATCAATCATTTAGATTTACAGTGACAGGAGGTAAGCATAGTTCCATTGGTCTATAACCATAACTACGAACATAATTTTATATGTAAACTTGATCGCAGTAGACAAACTCCTATTTTTAAATTTCACTAAAGAAGTATAGTATCTTACCAACCTAAATATATTATAATGTAAATGCTGTGTTAATGAAAAACACAACATTTTTTAATACCATGATGTCTTTACTAGTATTATATTGATATTGTTTATTTATTGAGAAAATACTCCACTACTTTGTTATTATCATTGATACAAAATCGAACAAACAAAGAACATTTCCTTCGATCCGACTGGACTCGAACATTGCCTCACCGTAGATTCCATGTATCGAAACAATTTTTCTTTGTATTTGTTCGATCTTTGTATCAATAATAACATAAGATCTGTTTCTTCTGAACTAAAATCGATGAGATAGCCAGAAACAATAAGGGGTAGAGATGCACATTACGATTCGATTTATGAAGATCGATTAATGGAATACGATCTAGTGATTTTTCGAATCGACTCATTTAAATGCGATTTTTAAGCGAATCGATTCAAAATTAAGGTGAATCGAATCGTCTAGATCGTATTCATAATATAAACATAAGCCTCGTCTTATTAATGACTTCGTCAAGTACCGATGCAGGCCGACCTCAAAAGTCATTCATCGCCAAATTTACCACACTTGGAGGTCTAATATTTTCTTCAAATTTAAATGGGACTATTCCGAGGTACCCTCTTTCCAACTAAAAAAGAATCATCAAAATCGGTTCACAAATGGCGGAGTTATCGCGTAACATACATACAAAAAAAACATACAGTCGAATTGAGAACCTCCTCCTTTTTTCAAGTCGGTTAATAAAGAGGAGGACAATTCTTAGGACATTAAGTTATATGATATTGTTATGGCAATTAAATGATGTTATAAAGATGTTTAATTATTACAAATTTTGAAACGATTTTTGTGAGATCGATTCAAGAGCACACGATCCGATTCGTGGATCGATACAGGCATATGATTCATTACTATCCAAAAAATCAATTCAAAGCAAAAAATTGTGCACTCCTAATAAAGGGTATAACCACGCGAAAAAGAAATACGTTTAATATTGGTGCAGTACAAAGTGACCATTTATTTAAACAATATAAGAGGATATACAATAAAATTACAACTAACTATTTATATAAATATATTTGTCATAAGTAGAATAATGTATGCGATTTAACATATGCCAGTCACTGACATTCTGTCGTTGCATTTATCGTGCTATTTATTTGTTCATAAAATCACAATGTAAACTTACAGTCACTATGAAAATGTCCACGTGTGGACTACTTGCAGATTTAATACGTTAGGTATGCTTTACACTATTAATTTGCAAATGGTGACAAAAGACGTCAGCATCCTGGACCTCAGAGGCTAGACAATTAACCTCAATTAAATATTATTCAATATCATGATATTTTTACTACCATGATATTCATATATTTTTTATTAATACAAACATACAACAAGACAAAATTCCTTTGATTCCACTTGAACCAGGATATGTGTTTGTTAGATCTCTGTTTTTTCTTTTAACGGATTTTTTGTTATCTGTGTGAAATCTGTGAAGGTTTTTCTCCACTCAACTCCTTACTCCACTAGTTTGTTATTATTAATGATACAAAAATCGAACAACACAAAGAAAGCATCTGTCGCCACACCGGGGCCACCGTTCTTACCAACTGAGCTGCAGACAGACTCAGCAGGTCTTACGAATTTGTCTATGAGCATGTTGCAGATTTTCGTATTGCTTATACGACTTTTCTGTCATCTGGAATATCATTAAATCAAATGGAGGACGGAGGGTGGGGAAACCAAAAACTCTCTAATCAGATGATTTTCGCAATGACGCTGGGATTGCCTGAATAAAAGACAACAGCAGTAAAATTGGATGATGACATTTTTAAGACCACAGGATCAAGGAGATGATGATAATGAACCATATTTTTATCGTCTCGATGGCAACTATAATGTTTAACAAAATAAAAATCATCAAAATCAAATACACACAAAAAGTACAGTCGAATTGAGAACCTCCTCCTTTTTTTGAAGTTGGTTAAGAATGTACAAACAATTGCATGTCAAAGGAGGTTCACAGGTTCAGTGGGACGAATAATGAGTTGATAATGATGATGATGTTATGGAAATAAATAAGGGAGACATAAGATCGGCATCTTATTACAATTGCATTACATGACGCAAGCGTGCATAAGCAGGGACCGCTCCATTTATTTTTTAGTACGGATGCGAAGTGAATTGCGCGCCTGGAACCGAGAGTAGGACGGTCGGTAACACACAGAGCTATCTAAACTTAATCAATCAGGTGGGACAGACGGAATGATAGACGGTAGATACTGGTATCTACTTGTTAGTTCCTGTATAGTTTATCATTATCTTTCAACAAGCATGAAAGTAAAAACCCAGCCAGAAAGTGATATCCTACATTTATAAGAATCCTAATTATTATTGACTTTGGAATGTCTACCATTATTGTTTCAATACATAATTTTAAAACTAAACTAACAGAATTGTGTGAATGTGCATATGTGATTTGTTTATCCTCCTATGGCCCAGTGAACTACAACGGGAAAAGCGCTAAACGCTCAATGTACATTAAATGTACGAAATATAATAATAACGCACACACTCAACATAGCCCCGCACTAGGGAAACCCTGTGTCGCGGGTGCCATGGACACAAACTCACGAGAGAAATAAATGTAGGCCATACAAATATTTCCCCCGGCCTGGGAATCGAACCTGGGACCTCTACGTGACAGTCCGGCATGGTAACCGTTCGGATATGGAAGCAGTTAAATATAAATAATATAAATTATATATTAAATAAAATGTACTAAACATGCTTTAGATACAAACAAATTAGCCCTCAGTTAAGTATAAAAACGTATTTTTCTATTTAGAAAATATATAATAACATTATATATTTAATATTATATACTTATATCGCACACACTTAACATACATTATAATAAAATTGTGTAATGCTGGCTACGACTGATTAATCAGGAGAGGAAAATATATAATTATATCGATACGACAAGAAGAAGACTATAGAGTATTTACTCTATATACTCTTCTATATTGTTTGCCATAGTGGTAAAAAGATTAACCAATCGACGACTCGCCGACAGGGTACGCCAGACATTCAAGTAAAGAAATGGTAAGAAGTCGTACGGGGAGGCTCCTTTCTTGCACCCCACATACCACATGCACCACCCTATGGTCAAATACGATTATACGATTTTCATTATAATCTACATTGGACATTTACGTGTTCATGGGAACAATATGTCTGGGTCTGTCCCAAAACTGAAACACGATAAGGCTCACATGACTGCTTGGCGCGATACCTCAGAAGGAGGTCGCCGAGCGTGATCAGGAAAGGGTGGATCCCGCTCGGCGGCGACGTACCTTCGAGGCTACGGTTGCTGGGGGGGTTACGATGCGCAAAGTCGATCCCCTGGTCTCCCCACTAGACCGTGCCACCGTGGGGTTTTAGCCGGTAGAAGTCCGGTATAACCTCTCAGCTGCCCCCGCGACGGAGAGGTAACTTAGGAAGACTTTCCCACGAAAAAAAAGAAAGAAATAGGTAAGGTGGCATATCCTGCTCTGTGGTGACAGTACTAACCTAGACGAACTCATTCGCAAGAACTGCTACTACAATACGACTAAACATAAATTACCTCCTCCTTAACATGTATTGTTTTTACATAAACGCGTGCTTTGAATATATTTTTATTTAGTTGTTTAAGGTAGGTTGAACTCCAAAGAGAAGTCTACAATAATAATTTAAATACTTGCCTTATATACGTACATACAATATAAAATGTGCATTTTTACCTACTTACTATTCTACCTATTTACATTGTCGGGAGTCTTGGCATGTGAACAAAGGTCAAAGTCCACAGACGAATAACACGGGTTGTAGCCATTGCCAAAATGCGCAATAAAATAATCTAAGAAACGTATTTATTTAAGGAAAACGCTTCTATAATATAGCACTGGCAAACGATAACTATAATTATTATGAATTTCTTTCTAAAATTATCGAATACCGAGAAATAGATATCACTTTACTATAAATAACATTTCACAGTCCAAAGTTTACTTTCTCATTTACATAATTTAGCGCGTAAACCGTTCCCTACATTTACCACGTCACAATGAAAGTAAGAATATATTTTAAACGACTCTAACAAGACAATTACCCACTCATTAACGGCTAATATATTACCTAACCAACTAAACAATAGCTAAAAGCTTACATTCGATTTCAAAGTAAACAAATCGTATTTCTTATAAATGGAAATTACTAAGTCGATAACGCCTACTTAACAAGTACGGGCAAAACAGCAAAATCTTTTATATTAGTTGGAAGCGCCTACGCAATATATAATAGCACTTTTTGTTACAAGTTTGTTTAAAACTATATTCTGTAGTCGCTAGGAGTTTTACTTGGAAAATGTCTCATGCGACTATAATGCAAATTAAAATATATAATAAAATAAGCAAATGTGCCAAATATTATTATGAATATTCATTTATAATAAATAAGATACTAATTTATTGAATTCCCGATCCTTATAAGTTTGTAACACACCTATAGGATAGTTGGTAATTTATGTTCGAGTTCATAGTTAGTTCATAGTTAGTAGGGCTTGCAAAACCGATCCGGTTCCTAAAATTTTGAGTCCCTGTGCTGAGCTCAGTTTAGTACCGGTACTCTTGGTATTTCTTGAAAAGCTTAAACTGTAACCAGTAAGTATGCTTTCTCCGGGTATTCCGCACCAATTCAATCATTTAAGTAATAATAATACGGTATAATAAAGAAAAACTTTATTCTATAATCAGACGAAAGGTTTTTATTCCAAATATCTATTTGAGAGATAATTGCTATTAAATTTAACATAACATAATATCGTAAAACGACATTGTAGTTAAGTACCTCATAAGCTTAAGTAGCATTATAATGACAGTAACACGTGCCCGTGCAAAGTTGCCAACGCGCGATGTTACTCATAGCTCAGTAGGTAGATAGTTCGTTCCTGTAACCAGGAGTACCGGGAATCTATAATCGCGGTACCGGGACTGATTGCACCTCGCCAGTAGCGAGATTTCCTGGAATTCCCGGGAGCAAGCCCCATAGTTACATAAATGAACCTTCTACGTTAATTTACGTAACTATGAAGCCGAACATAAACTTCTAAGTATCCTGTGGGTGTGTTCTATAGGAGTCGGGAATTCAATAAATAAGTATCTTTGATAGTCAACAACAGTGGAATGATTGCGTTCGGAAATTGGTTTACACCACACTCAGTGCCGCAAATAGAAATTCTCAAAGGAAATAAAATAAATATTGTATCACGTTGATTCGCTCTGAATACGCATGAGGGTAAAACATATACAACTCACCTGTTTGTAAATCAGTTTGAGATGTGCTCGACCACTGAAAAGCTCTTTCCGCGTAAAGTACTATACAAAACTGGCAAATGACAATAGAACCCTTTCAGATATTCACGCTTTTACGTCCAAATAAAACTCAAGTTCTTTTATAGTTTCTATTTATAACGACATACAACTTTTGTACAATAGACCAGTCAGCATGTGCGGCGACGCGCAAAATAACAACGACAACATAAAGTTTTTATCACTTTTTTATTATAAATGTATATGCATATTATTGTACATAAGTATCGCTAGAAGTGAAGAAGAAAAATATACTCGTACATATTGGCAGTTTACTCTGAAGCCTGGTGGATGAATGACCCGAAAAGTGTCATCTGGAGTATCTGGATGAAGAAAGTAATGACCTGTAATGTACTGTGATAAGATGATGATGCAATTTTTTTTATTTTAGTTATTTGGGAAACATACAGCATCATACGACATATTTCATTGTTAACACATATGATACAAACACTAGTGAAAATACTTTCCACTAATGGCAGATTTGCACCGGAACGACTTATTGTCAAATATACTCCCGGACACATAATTCGAGCCACCTCGCATTTTTGTTGTAAAGGGTTAGAATACGAAAATAGTGTTATCATCGAAGAAAAAGTTTTCCCCGGTTTTGCAAATCCAAATTCCCAACAAGAACTTATGGAAAAGACGTTATTATGCTAATTTCAAACTTGCATAATAGTTTTTGATCAATCAAACATCTTAATACTGAAAATGAGTGGTGGCTCGAATTGTGTCCGGAAGTGTATATTAATTTCTTAATATTCCATATTAACTTCTTAGTTTCAGTTTGTACGTACATAAATGCAAAGTTTGAAGTCGGATGTTTTTTTAATAAAAATTAATATTGCTTTAATTGATAGTTGACAGGTCTCCAGCTGACGTTGACGTCATATTTTATAAAATGAATGTTAAATTCAGTCGGTCTGTTGCCAACGACCATACCACGTTGGATACACCGGTTCTCGTCCGATCACCGAAGTTAAGCGACGTCGGGCGCTGTCAGTACTTGGATGGGTGACCGCCTGGGAACACAGCGTGTCGTTGGCTTTTTGCTATAAACTTTCTTAAATTCGACACAATTTCGTACGAGGAACCTATTTTTGGAATGATTAGTGCGACAGTTTGTAAAGTCTCGCCGACGTAGGGTTAATTTATTTTCATTTCAATTAATTTCCAATATTACTGCAATGCAAAGATATACAACTATAAGGCATATAAATTACTTCCAACAAGATGACAGCAGCGTGGTTGCAAGTTTTAATTAAATAAATACTTAATTTAGCATGATAATGTTGTTTTATTTCTCGTTTGCAGATACCTATCTACATGTACCTACTGACCCAAAAACAATAATGCTATACAATACAATTACGGCTGTATGCCATTGTGGTAGAGACAACACACCCCAATTACTACGACACTGACTCCCATCTGTCGCGCCTTGGTGCTAAAATGCCATAATTAAATTTCAAATGTACCTATATTTTTTAAAAGTACAACATGTACATTGCTGTTTTAATATGCGTACTTTGAACCTATACAGAGTTATTTTGATCAACAACATTAATAAAACTGTTCCAAATTTTTATCTTCTGTTAAAATAATAATAATAATATGTCAGACAGTCACACCAATTATCTGGTCCCAAACTAGGGAATTCCCTGTACTACGAGTACCAGAGCAACGGAATTCACTCCTTAATTTCCCAAATTGATCCTACGGGGAATCGAACCCGAGACCTTCTCATCTAGCGCCCACATGGCCACAATGCAAACCGTTGAGCCACCGAGGTCGTAAATTGTTGTTGACGAGGTTGTTTCATCCATCGATATAAATGAGAAGTATTTTTTTATAAAAGAAATTCAGACAATTTTTTTTTATAATAACAAATGACAAGACGAACAAGTCGTGCATCCGGCGGTAAGCGGCACGCCTGTCCATAGCAATTGCAGTGCCACTCTGAATTTTAAATTGCAAAGATCTGAGGGACATATCCACGGCGCCCGTCACCCAGTGACATAAGTTGAGTGACTCATGTGCCTGTCATTTCACCAGCATCCTTACATTACTGCATGGCAGCAGAAGTAGGTAAGATGGCAGTACTTCCCTGAACGAACTCTTTCAGAAGGTACTCTACTGCCACTGCTGTTTTTCTTTTATATTTCGAAATATTATAAAACATCCCTGTAGATATGTATAAGGATACATTCTCTAATACAAATAGAGTAATTTGTTCTCGTACATTAGGGAAGTGACTCCATCATCTTTATTTGAAATTTGACACTTTTTTTAATTGGGCCAACATTGTTTACTATGACCTACACTATGCCCACTTCAAGTACTTGATGACATAGAAATGAATCTGACCTAGTCCATCTCTCAAATTACCCATTGCTTTCAATTGAAAGTAGAGTACACAGATCCAATGACTTCATTATCGTTGCCTTGAGCCCATTCCATTAAGTTCTATAGGTATAAACTTAAGTATATTAATATGAAAGAAACGACTGTTCTGTAGGTAGTATTACATAAAACGTATTTCGCTTGTGATGGTTTATTTCACTAGTCAGAGTACAAAGGGAAAAGACCCGATACAAGAAATTCCGCGATTATTTATATAAATTTCTTCCCGCCAAAATTGCCCAATATCATCGAGGAATAAGTAGCTGTTTTGGCGGTATTGGCTATGACCAACAATAATACCGAAAGATGACAACAGATGGCAGATTACAAGAGAGTCTATGGCATCATGAAATATTAGTTGGCAATACCGATATAAAAGTAAAATATTAAGATTCGCTCTGGGCCTTTTGGAGGGAAAAGCGTCGTTTTTATTTTGACTTTCAATTATTTTGTGTAATCTAGTTTAAAGTGGAATAGGGTAGTGCTACTGTGCCTTAATCGAAGATTAAAACGCGAAATTATACGAATCTCCAACTAAAATACCCATATCGGCCCGTTCTAATAACCCCGAGTCAATCCAAGCACGCCGCCTCAAATTGCCTATCGACCGGCGACCATATTTACAGAAACATAATTAAACGAAGATGGCTCAAAGGACTTGTATCCAAGCCAAAATTATTAATAAAAAAAATGTTAATAATAAAAGGTAATTCGAATTTTTCAACAATAACATTTTTAACTATAATATGTGAATGTATTGTGTGTAGGTATAACAAATTCTATGTAAAGTTTGCAAAAGTGATACATTTCAATAACCGTATTTGTTCGAGTATGATACAGTATACAATGTGGTATGCAAAATACGACCATCATAATTGCAACCTAACAGTAGCTTAAGATAACTTTGGTCATTACATCATCATCTTATCACAATTCACTACAGACTCTGCTTTGTTCATCCAGTCACTTCAAATCGCACTTTTGGGGCACTTAGTTCATGAATCTGGCTTCAGCGTAAACCGCTTAAACGTTTGTTGGTATGCAACCTTCACTCAGAGACATTCAGTTTTGAGACAAACCTGGCCAGGCTCTTCAGGTTACTAATGATGCGCTGCGTCATGCGAGCAATTTCGGTGACTCTGTTTGTTTTTACAAAACAACAAAGAATTCCCCATTTCGAGTTTTGCGAAGAAACTTCAACTTAGTGCTAATTTATGAACTAACCCTGCCGCCGTAAACAACGCCGCCGTCATTACTAGAAATAGGAATAGGTAAAGTGTATTATCTAAATTTGTAAAAAGTACCTGGTCTATATGCATAGAGTATACAAAACCTCCCTCTGAAATCCGAAACTGTTGAATTTTGTTCTGTAGCGCAATTAAAAGGTACGTTTTATTAATTGTATTTAAAAATGTAACTATTTTGTTATAATTTCTTGCATTCTATTTTTTATCATTCGGAAAATTCAGAATGAGGTACTATCTACGTGTATTACTTCAAATTTACTTACAAAACCGTTGTACCCAATTGATTAAAATTAATTTATGTTACGCGCGTTATCTATAGAAATATGTAAACTCGCTCCTATTGACTTTTTTTTATGATATCAAGTCACAGCATGAACAAAACGACATGCGCCTGGTGTACAGGCAGTAGCAGTAGAACTTCTTGTGAAAAAGTTCGTCCAGGGAATTTCTGCCGCCAAGCACCAATGTAAACATTACTGGGATCCGGTTTTGAAGGGTAAGGGTGCTGGTGAAACTACAGGCACATAGACTTGTCAACTTATGTCTCAGGGTGACAGTAGCAATGCCCATAAAGTCTTTGCTTTAAAGCCCAGAATGTCACTGCAAATGTTACGGATAGGCGTGTCGCTTACAACCAGGCGCACGACTCGTTCGTCCCGTACCCTTGGTATTACAAAAAAAAAAAGAAAAAGACCAAGGACATCAAATTAAGGTACTACGCTATTTAATACGCAATATGGAATCGCTAATAAAAATGCCAATATTATCTAACATGGATTCAACGTTTCATAATGACGCCTTGAACTGATTCTGTGGCCTTGGGCTGTGAGACTGAGGACCATATGAAGCGCCATCGTGATATCATCCACGCGTCGTTGGGATCTGGTAGCACGGGTGCTAGGGTTGACACACTGGGAGTTATTATTCACCGTTAAATGTTTGTTGCACTGATGTTTTACGAATGAAATGTTTTCAAGTCTCACCCTGCAACCGCACTGCAAAGCAAAGTCCAAACTTGTTTCACATGTAGTATTGACGCTTCGCCGGCCGCTGCCTTGCACCGTTATCATCGCAGTTCTAACCTAACCTGGGGGAAATATCAGTTCTACAAAATTATTTTTATGTGCTTTCGAGCCTAATACTCCTCGCTGCGCTCGTCGTTGCATCTAAAAACACTGGGATTATATATATAATTCATTACAACAGTTATATCTTACGAACCGCATCCTTTACGATTGTGCGTATACCTGTCAATCAACCATATCAATCACTGACCGGCTTTCATACACGATGTCTCAAAATAAAACGCCAATTCACACGGTTACATTCAGTTCGTCGAACCAAATTATTCGTCTGTTGCACCTTTAACATTTGTGACAACCCTGACACGCAGCATATGTTTATTTGTTTCTTATTTTGATTCTAATTCTAGCTAGACGGCGCGCCCGAGTTCCACGGCTAACAATAGGTTAGATTCGAGCTGTGACTATGCTGAAAATGCGTGCCCCTCTGTTTGTTTTCATTTATTTGCTCGTAACAAATACAAAAGTATTTATCTCATTCTTCTTCTTCTTGAGGTGCCATCTCCTTCCTGAGGTCGTCTATCATTAGGGCTATCTGTATTTTAGACACAGCTGCACGGAAGCAGGAACAAGGATCTTGTGCTCAGGTTAAACCATGTCCGGAGATTCTTAAGCCAAGAAGTATGCCTTCTTCCAGGTGGTCGCTTTCTCTGTATCTTTCCTTGCATAATTAGTCGGAGAAGGTCGTATTTATCATTTTTCTAATTTATCATTTGTCTCATATTAAGTTTATTGATAATCACGTTTTACTACTAAGATTTTCATTTTTTTTAAATGCACAGAAAAATTCATACGGTTTGCTGGTTCGTTCCGATAGATCAGTTGGGAAAGCGTCTGCCACGGTATGGTGAAGGCGCTGGTTTGAGTACAGTTGGATCGAATGAAATTTTTCTTTCTGTTCTAACTTTGTATTAGTAATGATTAATCTCGTGTATTATATATTCACAAAACTTAACATTGGAGATTAAAAAAACACTTAAGAATTTTTATTAATATTTTTAAATTCACAAGCCTAAGCAAAAACGACAGTCAAAATACAATTAAAAGTTTGTTAACGGTTTGCATTGTGGACACTGTGGGACCCATTTTGGAAATTGACTTTTCTAAATTTATTCTGGTCTGGGTGTTCTGGAAAGTGCCCCAGAGTGAATTTCGTTACTCTGGTAATCATAGCATAGGGAACTCCCTAGTCTGACATTGGGCAATTGGTGCGATTGTAAAGAAAATGTTCATTAGATAAATTACAAGATGTAAATTTTCCCTGACCTCTAATAATACATCGTTCTCTCTCTCATTACATTACAGTAGCTATCTTGTGTTTGGGCTCATAATATGATTTTCATATTATATTTAGAAGCAGTAGAGCTCGTTGTGAAAGAGTTCGTCCAGGGAAGTACTGCCACCTTATCTATTTCCGCCGCCAAGCAGTAATGTCAGCATTACTGTGTTCCGATTTTGAAGGGTAAGGGTGCTTGTGAAATTACAGGCACGTGGGACTTGTCAACTTATGTCTCAGGGTGACGGGCGCAGTGGCAGTGCACCTCGGATTTTTGCTATTTAAAGAGCTGAGTGGCACTGCAACTGGTATGGACAGGCGTATTATCAGGCGCACAACTTGTTCGTCCCGTAACTTAATATTATATAAAAAAAGATACTATATTGCTTTAATAATATATTTGAGCAAGAAATTTATAAGATTTTCTTCACCAAAAATTTGTGAAAACGAAGGTTTGTCACTCTAAGGCGACGATATACGGCAATCAGACGTAAACACGGGAAGATGCTTATGAAGACTTGCGATCTTTACAGGACTGACTTATTGATAACAATGTATTTTGTGGGGTACTAAGATAATAAAGATTTCATGAAGATGATTCGTAGCTCAAGGTCGCTTTTTTATCACCTATATCTATGGGTTGATATATATTGATTGTTGTTGTTGATCTAATTGTGACAATAATAAATATATTTATATGAAATCTTAGAATAATAACGCATAGAATGATAGTTTCATATCAAACGAACTGTCACAAGTGAGGCAAAAACCAAATTCATGTAGGCGTAAGCAACTTGTAACTACGCTCGTCGGCACGCACACAAATATACAAATAATGATGTCATGGAATAACATTTCCCTCAAAAGTGGGGAAATTGTATCTTGCTTAACTAATCGTTAAGTTAAAGGTGCCTACAGATTTGCTCGATTTTGTCGATCGTTACTGTCGATCGACAATGTCGATCAGGTGCCTACCGATATGCTCGGTTTTGTCGATGAAAAATGAATATAGCACTTATTTGTAAATCCAAGATGGCGGACACGATTTTTCAAAATATGCTATATGGGTATCCTTTTCGAGGTATTTGGGGATGCTCATTACGAATATGGCACTCATTTCTAAATCTAAGATGGCGGACACGAGTTTTCAAATAAATGCAATATGGGTATGATTTTCGAGGTACTCAAGGGTGCTCATTACGAATATGGCACTCATTTCTAAATCCAAGATGGCGGGCACGATTTTTCAAAAAAATGCTATATGGGTATCATTTTCGAGGTATTTAGGGATGCTCATTACGAATATGGCACTCATTTCTAAATCCAAGATGGCGGAAACGAGTTTTCAAATAAATGCAATATGGGTATCATTTTCGAGGTACTTGGGGGTGCTCATTACGAATGTGGCACTCATTTCTAAATCCAAGATGGCGGGCACGATTTTTTCACAAAAATGCTATGTGGGTATCATTTTCGAGGTATTTGGGGATGCTCAATGTGAATATGGCACTATTTGTAAATCCAAGATGGCGGGCACGATTTTTCAAATAATGGCAAGTTGGGTATCGTTTTCGAGGTATTTGGGGGTGCTCATTACGAATATTGCTTTTGTTTGAACTGTCGTGTTTGCCATCTTGGATTTAGAAATGAGTGCCATATTTGTATTGAACATTCCCAAACATCTCGAAAAAGATACCCAACTTGCCATTATTCGAAAAAACGCGCCCGCCATCTTGGATTTAGAAATAAGTGCCATATTCGAAACCTAAAACCGAAAATGCCATAAGCAAACATTAAAGAAAATAACTGTTAAAAAAGATTAAAAAATCGCTTAAGAATGCTCCCCTTTTAAGAAAATAAAATATTTCAATATCAAATATTTCGCTTGAGTTACGAAAAGAAAGACATATAATAAGCTATCAAAGTTGTACTGGTGGTGCCAACACTATAGTAGAAATAAATATTAATAAAAAAATAAATAACGCACACACTCAACATAGCCCCGCACTAGGGAAACCCTGTGTCGCGGGTGCCATGGACACACACATAGACAACCACAAATTACACACAAACTCACGAGAGAAATAATTGTAGGCCATACAACTATTTCTCTCGGCCCGGGAATCGAACCTGGGACCTCTGCGTGGCAGTCTGGCATGGTAGCCGTTCGGCCACGGAGGCAGTTAAAAATGAATATATACTGTAAATTTGTTGCAATATGTGCTGCAATTCAAATAAAATTAAAATAAATAATTATTCAATAAAGCATGAACGCAGAGCCGTTAAAAGTATTATAAAATAATTAAGTGTCCCAATCACTTACAGGAGTTAACGAAAACATTTAATGTTTATTCAAGTAAATATTAGTTCAAGATGCGCAAATAAATCGAAATTACAGGCACCACTAAAATTTACGTAATATAATTATTTTGATACAGAATAGCAAAATGGGGAAAAAAAAATTCGTTACTTTGCAACACTTTCGTATCTTGTTGCCACGAAATTATTTTTCTGTTTTAGTGAATAATTACATAAAAATATGAGTTGAAACGCATTACTTACTTGTGGAATGTGATGTTAGTGTCTATTTTATGTTTGTGTGTTCTATTTTTACACCCATTTACCGCACATTTCGTCATTTTTAGCAAAAAATTTTGGAGCTGTTCGCGGTGCAATTTGACCTTGAGCACTAACAGCCCGCGCGCTCCTGGGAGCCCGTGTGGAAGCCTTTAACTTGCCTCACTTAGCGTGTGCGGGCTAGGTTTCTATGCGTTATTATTCTAAGTATGAAATGTAGTAAGATAACATCTTATTTATAGAAAGTGTGAAAGATATTAGAAGGTAATTAATAGATTCAGGCGTTACTTCGCGGAAGTTCATGAAGTAAATTAATTTGCTACTCCGCGAACCCAGTGGAGGTTAAATCGTGCAAAATAGCTGCGCTTGTGTTGAATATTTTTTCATGCAGTTAATTATCCCACCCTCCCTCCGCATAAAATTAATAAAATAAAATAAATAACACAAGCGGTCACAAGCCACCACCAAAAATATACCCGACACGTGTTTCGCCTGTCCAAGAGGCATCCTCCGGGGCTATTGACTGCTCGACCCTCGGCCGAGCTGCATGAAAAAATATTCAACACAAGCGCGGCTATTTTGCACGATTTAACATCCACTGGGTTCGCGGAGTAGCAAATTAATTTACTTCCATTTTTATAATAGAAGGTATTAATAATAAAGGTATATAACTAATCATGTATTACATAATAAAGTTTACCACTAAAACGGTGAACTAGAAATATGTTGTGGTATACCTTAGCACAAGGAAGCAATTGTCCTGTTCATCAGCATGGATTTAACTCGTGAAAATTTTCGTAGTATGATTTTCTACGACTTTAAGTGTAATTTAACAGCTCAGCGGAGGTTCGCTCGGCTTGAAACAGCTTTTGGCGATAAAGCACTATGCAAGACGACTTATAGCTGGTTTGCAGAATTCAAACGCGGTCGTGTGAATCAGTGACGAATTTCATGATGGTCGCCCGTCCACTGCTGTGAACAACAAAAACATCGATGCTATGCGCCGCATGTTCAAAACAGACAGGCATATCACTTACTATGGGATTCGGGCATTTTTAGGCGTAGGCATGAGTCATACAATAAATACAATCAATACTAAACAAACATTTGGGTGTGAAAAAGGCTGTGCTCTCGGTGGATCCCACACAATTTGACTGAGGCTCAAAAAACGGATCGCGGCACTTGGTGCAATGCCATGCTTACCAGATTCAACGAAGGGGCGTCAAATTTGGTGTGGGATATAGTGATAGGTGACGAAACATGGATTTACAGTTACGATCCCAAAACAAGCAGCAATCGAGCGTATGTGTCTTTCGAGTTGAGCAGAAACCAACCAAAGTGGCGCGTGTACAAAGTGCCTCAAAGCGGATGATTGCTTCTTTTTTAAATAAAACTGAACACGTGGCTACTGTTACTTTGGAGCATCGTTGTACCATGAATAGTTATTGGTACATGACCATTTGTTTACCGGAAGTTATTGACAAACTCCGTAAAAGTAACCGTAAACGCCGTATCATCTTGCACCACGATTATGCCAGTTTTCACACGGCCAGACAGACAAATTAATTTTTGGAGGTGAACAACGTTGACCTTATGAGCCATCCCGCGTACAGTCCTGACCTGAATTTTATTTATTTCCAAAAACTAAAAACCAGTTACGATCAACGATTTTCATCATCTGAAGGCTGTCGAAGAGTATGAAAAATATGTTTCAGAGATTGTCACGGAGGAGTGGCATAAATGTTTTCAAAGTTGGTTCATTCATTTGAAAAAGTGCATTAACACTAACGGAGAATATTTTGAGAAACAATCAATTAATTTGTGACCATTTATAGTATTTTTGCTTATTTACTTACGCCTCACGTATAATACTCGGTTGCGTTGTCCTTCAAGTTAAATTCCCTGCCCCAATTTAGTAATTTTGTCACATGGATAAACCTCAACTTAGTTATCGCTTACTGACTAACTTGCTTAACTGCAAGTAGGAAGTAAGTTTATGTCTGTATTGAAACAGTCCAGATTTCTGCCCACTTGGATTGAAACTTAAGCTTTATGAAACTTGCACGGCAGAGATGAAAAGAGCGCACAACTGGAATGAGTTACCACCACATGTAGGGATTTATATGTAGAACGAACAAGTCGTGAGTCTGGTGTTAAGCGACACGTCTATCCATAAAAGTTGCAGTGCTACTCAGAGCTTTAAATCGCATACATTTTAGGGTCACTGTCGTAAGTTGACAAGTCCCATGTGCCTGTAATTGCACCAGCACCCTCACCCTTCCAAACCGGAACGCAGTAATGGTCACATTACTGCTTGGCGGCAGAAATAGGTAAGGACATACATACATAGACCGACGGATCTACAGACTCAAAGTCTGACCATAAGGTCCTTTTTACTACCAAAACTAATAATAACAAAGTTAGAAATTTCATAAGATAATTAATGAAAACTGACACCACTTTATACTCGTTACGTCATCCGCATAAAAGCTAAATTAAACGCACCAACAGGATTTCACAGAAACGTCAGTTACAGCTTTTCAACAGCAGCAGATTTTCAACTAACATTTCACGCTACGTTACCTACATATAGGCTGTTAAGAAACATTTTGTTAAAACGCATGTGTTACCGAACAATTTTTTTAGCGGGGCGCCGCCGTTCTTTTGAACGCTGTTTCAAGCTTTTTCAAACAATCAACTGTGCTATACATATACGGTCTATTACAACCAACCAATTTATTGAAACTCTACCTAATATCGGAGCCAATTTATATTTAAGTATTCTAGAATATCGTCCGCAAGTACTATTTAATATTCGAGTGTAATATCTAGTAATATTATTTTACATTTCACGATGATGTACTGAAATAATTAAATAATAAAAATTGCCACCGAATTTAGGTAGAGAACGCTAACCTGAAAAATGACCCATGTAATATTAGCAGTAGAGCTGCTTGTGAAAGAGTTTCCTTACCTATTTCTGCTGCCAAGCAATAATGTCAGAATTACTATGTTCCGGTTTTGAAGAGTAAGGGTGCTGGTGAAATTACAGGCACATGGGACTTGTCAACTTATGACTGCAACTATTATGGACAGGCGTGTAGCTTACTATCAGGAACACGACTTGTTCTAACTGTCACTAGATTTTTTTTAATACATACCCTATGTACCTTACAATTTTGACGGAAGCAAATCGTTTGCAAACTTCGTTTCAGAATGTCATGTTTTGTGTTTCGTCAAAATTCGTTTAGGACGGTATTTACATACTAGGTATATATTTAGTGCGGAACACTTCGATTTTATTACGTTTTCAGAGGGGTAGAATTACCACTGAATAAAACACAGTCATTGTTTTGAAAATAGTAGCCCAACTTTGTTAATATTTACATAGGACCAAAAGACGACAAAGATAAACATGACAGCTGAACTGAATTTTATTAAAGAACCTTAGCTCCCATAAAATCATTACAATAATAAAGCTTTATTTATCTACTTGAACATAACAGTTCAGCCTTAAATAACATCGTCTGAAGTTACACATATATTATTTTGCACATGAAAAGGTTAAGTTTCACTCAGCTTGAGCTGCTTTCCAGACTCTACTTTTTTGGTGAAACTTGCTACATTTCATGGCCGTGTGGCTCCAATAAAATGATCACTAAACAGTATTGTCTTGACGCTGCACAAGTTACATAAAATATTCCATCATATATATATTATCTATATTAAATTTTTGTAAATACATAATATTGAAGAATCTAAGGAATTATTTTATCTCATCATTCATTCATTCATTCATATTTTTATACATAACCGGAGTTTGTCATAGATATCGTGTTGTAAAGCTGACTTTACAACACGATACTTTATACAAAAATATTTGAATAGACCGCTCTAATCTGAACAAAAGTTCTATGTTAGTAAAACAGTGCGTCCTGAGAGGTTGTTAGTGTTTTACCAATAACGCAGTATACTCACTTATTGTTTAAAATGTTTAGCATCTTTCTGCACGTGTACGACTCATTTACTTCCTTGGAATTCTACGGCTGCAAACATGTTTACGCATCTTCCATTCTGTTTCATTAAATTCTCATGTATTGTCCGGCTTTCCAAGGAAAGCATTCAAAACGTTCTCGTATCTTCGAGCCAGACAGCCCGGCACCGATGGCTCAATGGTTTACAAAAAATATTGATACTCACATTGATTACAAATCGATTATTTTGTCAACTTCAGCACTCCACGTGGGTTCCTTGAAAAAAGAACACCAAATTACTGCTGCGCATAAAACCGTCCCACGTACGTTTTTTTGCCTGAACATAAGGTTTGTAATACGAAATAACGAGATACGTTAAAAATATGCATTCAACTTACGCATGTCAAGTACAACGTAAACAGAAAATACGAAGAGGTAATGCGTGAGGACTGACTCATACTAAACCGAACGAAGGGTCGAATTACAACATTGAGCTCCACGTTTACGTGCCACATGCTGTCAAACAGATCAACAACATCTAGAACAGTTTCCGGAAAGAGGACAAAACAACAGAACGCAAACAAGGGGAAAATCGATATCCGTAAATCGATATTGGGACAGGTGCTCGATCGCATGTGCATAACAATGCAAAATAATTGATCACGCGCTGTAAACAAATTCATAAGTCAATTATTTGTGAAAACATACCTGGATAGAAGTTGACAATAACATAACGCGTATAATTTGACTGTGTAGCACAGTGAAATTATATTAGACATACTTACAATAAGTCACATTGAATGAATGAGCGAAAGAATGAATTTATTGTCATTTAAATTCATCAAAATACAGCTTATCGATTACTTAAAGAGCTTTTTGAGGAATAATTTCTGGGACGTAAATTACAATTGTTATTTTTATTACTTGTTTCTCAACTAAGTTTTTTTTTAAAGTTGTGTTCTTCATAAGTTTATTTTTAATTTATTATACTTTTAATAGCGGCACACGGCGCCCTAATAGCGTCATGTTGATACTATTTAAATTTTAAGATATAATGAAAGCAATATTTCGACTTTGACTAATATAACTTGTCGATAAATACAATCACGATATAACTATTTAACACAAATTCTGTATGGTAATAATAGCTAGGCATTAATCAGGCGGTTCGTTAATAATTGTGTTACATTTGCGCCTTAAAATCAAAATATAATTTATTTAATTTTACCTGGAATACAATAAAAAATTAAATTCAAATTACTAATAAAACAAACGTATCAAATGCCTCTATGACTCCACAGAGCCAGAGGATCAAAGAGTACGGAGCGATAAATAATATTCTGCAATCCAAAAATCACACCGTTGAGTAATAAGGCTATATCTGCAAAATAACAACTTTTCAGGAGAGACACTAAAGATTGTACAGACCATACGAATTTAGTTGATAATTTATAATTATAAAATTTCATATAATATGTATACATAATTTATTTCACATAGAGCGTATTATTTTTATGCCTTTCGAGTAACATGTTAATGTCACATATTATTTGGCTTCATTATTATTATTATGATGTCAAGTGAAGCTATGAACAAGTTGTGCACCTGATGGTAAGCGACACGTCGACTCATGGTATGGTACAGTATGGTGTAATGGGCTGTTGTCCGCAACACGACGTCCAGGCGCCTATTTTGCATGTGGTGGGTGCAGGGTCCTACTCGTGCCACCCAAGCTCTTCCAAGAACCTCACGAACACTTGGGCGTATTAATGTTAAGCGACAATGACTGCGATGACAATACTCGTTTATATAGTAAATACCTGTTCACTCTAGCTCTACGTTGTGGCTGACTCTATTATTCATAAGAAAAAAAGAGCTAACAAAAACATACTTATTTCAATTCTGTAACCACGAACAAATTATCTTAAATATAGTATTTTGAAAACAAATAATGAAGACGTTGTTGAAGATTTGGCTTTATATATTAATTCGGGTTCCGTAAAACCAATATTATAAAAAAATACTGATATGGACTTATAAAAACGTTAAAAAAACTTTATCTTAAGTGGAATTTATGTACGCTGGGTATGTCATGTACATAGAATAGAAATTTAATTATATATTAATGTATGCCAATATATCTAAGCAGAAATCATGCTGACCACGCAAAATTAAAGTAAAAGTCCTATTTGTGCAAATTACGTATTACGCATTGTATAGCGCATACAGCTTAGTAGCTTTAATATCTTAAAACATCGGAAACATGACTTCACTGATGAAAACAAACTAAAATTGCAAGCTTGAATTTATCAATTCGACTCCAATTTCCTAGATCAATCAATATTCATATAAACATAATTGTTATGAAAATCGATTAATTTAGTTTCGATTATGTAATCTCCTTTCAATTGAGAAATGCCCTAAATTTGAAAGAGTAACTGATGTAATTAAATAGAATGTTCTAAAAACAACCGTCATCATTTTTCTTTTTGAATTACACAAAACATTTACATAAAAACAAACACTAATTCTTTTTACCCACAGTCGGTAAAGATGTTGGCGATCCTCATGTGCAAACGTGCTTTCCCTTCTTAGAGGATGGGGAAAAAAAAGAAAGTTTCACTTCAACGGTTTTTTTTTTGGAAATTTACTCAAGTAAGGAATACCAAAGAGTTTATCTATACAAAATTGAATAGGTAAACAAACAAATAACATTAAAAATTGTCACTTTTTTATGATAAAAAATACGACGTGCTGAACAAGTTGTGCACTTGGCTGTAAGCGACACGCAGTTGCAGTGCCATGCGCTTCAGCTTTAAATCAAAAAGATTTAAGGGACACTGCCGCTTTGCCCGTTATCCTGAGATATAAGTTGACAAGTCCCATGTCCCTGTATCTTCACTAGCACCCTTACCCTTCCAAACCGGAACGCAATAATGCTCATTACGGCTTAGCGGCACAACTGGTAAGGAAAGAAGGACATAAGGATAATAAGGACATCTGCTCCTTCATGAGGCAGATTTCGCTATCAAGATCGAATAAGAATCTCCAGAAGTTTCCCAGAGGTTTTTTCTTAAGTGTTATTTGGTAATAGTGTCTTTCGTTGTATTCTTCTTCGTTGTTATGTAAAAATTCAATATTTAATTATATTTGAATAAGAGAGTCCCATCGAAAATTTCCAGCTACTACGTGAAAGGAATTTCAATTCCCAACGCGTAGTTGGTTGGGATCGTTCTGAATGCCTGCAATTTTGAAATGCAATGAACGTCGGCGAAGATAGAGACGGTCTAATCCACTAAATGCATTTCATTAAGTTGAAATTATGTGTAGATATTAAGACCTATGGAAATAGTTATACAAGGTTATTTGCAAAACACTAACAACCCCTCAACACTATGCTACTGACATCACAAACAATAACTTTTGTTCCGTGACTTTTAATAATTCATATGATTTTACTTTTGTACAAAAATAAAAATATTTAAATAGTATATATACTCTATACGGTCATAACTCTGTGCTCGAAGAAAAGAAAGCGGTAGCGTAAATACCAGTCCGATGTTAAAACGCAGCGGTGGGTGTGGGACTCCGGAGCCTGCATTGCACGGCCTCACTTGTCTGGGGGGGGCGGGTCGGAGGACAACTGATCTGCCCCTCCGTTGGCGCGGGAGCCCTGGCGCAAGCTAGGGCGGCCGGGCGGCGTAAACCCGGGGAGTTTTAGTCTGGAGGGAGAGTCCCCACATAACCCCTGAGTCTCCCTGAGCTCAGGAGTATCTATAAAGATTTTCCCCCGTAAGAAAAAGGGGTGGGGGTAGGGATCGCCGGAGAGGGCCACGGGAGGACGGACGCTCGCACATTTGACCATAATACTAATAAACAAATGAAGAGACCAGGGAAAGAATGATCAAAGTCACTTAAAACACCTTTTGGAGTGAATACCGTCATCCAGTTTGGAAAACTCTGAGCTTATTTTGCCTAAATCAGAAAAAGGTTAATAAGGTTCAGTGCCGTGAAAAATTTGCTTAACAAAATAAAATATGTTTTTGCAGAATTAAAGATATCCTGTAGTAAAAATAAATTTTAAAAATTTATTATTATTCATGTCACAACCAAAAAAATAATTTCCTCACACTTTTAACTTCACTCGAATTTTGAACCCTTTGTTTTAATATTTGGTAAATACATTTTGTAAATTTTTGAAAGATAACAACACTGTAAACGTTTCAAAATGACGAAATTAAACTTGTCGTAGTAGAAACTTTTTATACAAAAAAGTTTCTACTACGAAAAGATTTCACTTAAAATTCTAAAAGTTACATATTTCACACTCATTAAATGACATCATTTAAAAAGAATATAATTTAATTTTAGTCATAAAAATGTTTGCGACTAAATGATAGAAAAGTTAAAAATTATTTGTAAATGCTTTTTAGTTAAGAGCTCTCATGCCAAAAAAGTTTTGACGTTGGCTCCGCCCAAATTTGTGAAACAAATATATGCCTGAAGTTCGCGTGATATGCGACAGGAGATGTTGAATTTTGCGCATTAAAAGTACCAAATTCGTTTTAGCGGAATAACTCTAAAACTAAAGAGATTAAAGAAAATACATAGTGACAGTTGTCGATCATGCATAAATATAATTAATTATCTAATATTTGTCCTAATAACATGTAGCATTTCGAGGATAAATCGAAAAAATGTGAAAATTAGTGGTCA
>NW_020653851.1:3859482-3872707 GCF_003589595.1 Hyposmocoma kahamanoa | reverse complement strand
GTAGTTACTCATACAATATTTTATTTTTAACTTTAAAATGGATATTCTCCTTTTCCTTTCAAATCCCAATCCGGCTCGAAGGACCAACTATGGTGACGCTATACGCTCAAGAGGTGAAGTAGTACGAGCCTTTCGACGTTTCGGATATAAAGGTTGGTGGTAGCACGGTTTCCATTCCTTTTACTTGCGAGCTCACCTTTCCAGCAGCTCTCCACGAGCTATCCAAGGTTTTCATTAAGTTTTTTTCGTGTATAGCGTCACCAAATAAATCTTCTTTCAAATAAACAAGACCTTTACGAAATATTTTTCTAAGAATAAAGTTTGGCTTTTGTAGCCCGTACAACCAAGACATTGAAACTCGAGCAGTTTAATCTTTAATTAAAATAAAAAGGAAGAAATAGTTCGTATATTCCATTGACTTTTATAATTGTAAGTCAATGGTATATTCATTCATAAGAGTTAATAACAGCACAATTAAAATAGGGTTAGTATTACAAATTAATATCCTTTTTAAGCGACTTCAAAAAAGGAGGAGGTTCTCAATTCGACTGTATGTTTTTTTTGTTACGCGATAACTCCGGCTATTAGAACCGATTTTGATGATTCTTTTTTTTTTTGTTCGAAAGAGGGTACCTCAGATTGGTCTCATTTAAATTTGTAGAAAATATTCCACCTCTAAGGGTGGCAAACTAGTGGATGAATGATTGTTGAGGTCGTTTTTTTTTAGTACTCTGTACTGTTTTATTATTTTTATACATATTAATACGCATTCGAGTCCAGTGGTCATGAAAAGAACCCTTGGCCCTGAACGCAATGAGACTCAGAAGGCTGTTACAGCGGTCACTACGACGATTCTCTTTTTCGCATAATAGCTTCAAAACTACCAACACGAGCGTTAGCGAATATTCCCGACGCACTGCAGACACGTGTCAACTGCAACAGCAGCCTGAATATATTATTATATAAAACTCGTAGAGCGCTGGTAGCTTTTTAGGTTTAGTTTTACATAGGCTGCATGTATAAGATGACTATTCACAATGTTATTTTAACATTATTAGTATACTTTGCAAACCTATGGGCCAACATGTTGCCCCACGCTGCCAGCGCCCTCCCCTCCCTCTCTCGACATCTAAATCATATTAATGCTGACTGTAAATACTCGAAAAATTATAGTTATCAAAGTTGTTCAGTTTAGGTAAGCATTTTCGGAAATTAAATATGCATATTTGACGTACTCATAATTTTCGGTTATTAACTACGTGACATATTTCACGACGCTCTAACTCACGTCCAAAAATTCGTAGAACGCACATCGCATGATTGCTTTATTAGGAAATAATATTACCAAATTATTTTTTTTATAAGACGAATAAGACAACTATACATCAATAATAATTACTTACAACCTTTTTTTTAAGTATATAAGATCATTGCATGTAACTTTTAAAAAATAACATAACTTCGTACACATCGGGTTTTTAGGTTTTTGCGATTGTCACCCATAGGAAATGAAATTATTTTAACCACCTTCAAAAAAGAGGAGGTTCTCAATTCGATTTCAATTTTTATATGTATGTTACGCAACTAGCCCGGCTGATGATTCTTTTTTTATTAGAAAAAGGGTACCTCGGTACTGGTCCCATTTAAATATTAAGAAAATATTCCATCAACTTTTGAGGTCGGTTTTTTATTTCGGATCTAATATACATGTAGGTATAATATATCATTATTTATTCTTTGATAAAATATAATGTTAATTATTGTTTGTCTATACAGTTCAAATTTTGCTATTGGCACATTACGTATCCCGCTCTGATAAGTTTTCCCTATATCTCAAATGTTGGCATTTGCCCACATTAGTTTTAAGCTCTCTATGTACTGTTTTTGCTCCTGTGCGTGAGCAATAAAGTGTATATCTATCTATCTAGCTATCTAAATCGTGTACCTATATTTGTTTTTTCAAACAAACCAACGTGTAGGGCTCTTTACAGTTCCATGTCAGCCGTAACCATGGGACCTGTAAAGGACCCGAAATATTGGTTCGTTTGTTGTTATAAATACGTACTATTTGCACTTAATTATAGAATATTATTTCCGACCTGAGCGCATGGTACTCGTACATTTATTACTCTTCGCACATCAAGCTTGTAATTTTGAATTTTGTACCGTTCTCGGTGTTGCTCGAAATCGATATTGAGTCTTTAATCTTGACTTTGTTCTTGCATTTTTGCAAAAAAGCTTTTTTGTTTTTTTTTTTTAATTAATGGTTTGTGAGACTAATTCATTGTCTCAATTCTGCTAGTGTCCGTTACGTGTTAGTTTCATAAATATCATGGTGGGAGTATATAGAAAATTTGTTCGGTAGCTGAGAGGGAGTATCGAAGAGATTTTTGCACAAGTTGGTCCCTAGAACAAAAGAGACAGAAGAAATTAGACAACGCAAATTGTTAGTTATAGCACGGGTGTATATTTAAGTACAAATATAGTGTTAATATATGTATAATATTTACAATTTAATATGATTCATATGTATATATAATTTACAGAGAATATGATACATTTTTGTGTGAGAGGATAGAGACAAAGGGCATTTAAAGGAAGGAAGGAATAGAAGGAGGGAGGATGTCGTACGGGAATACCGTAATTTAGTACAGTAAATTGTTGGGTTATGAAAACAGACTCAATAAGTATAATGTAGAGACCCTTGCCCGCCGTCGAGTTACCAGTGACTTAAGTACATTGCTGAAAATAGTTAGCGGTGGATTTGGTGACATATTACATATTACTTACGCAGATAAGATCTGCGTATGTGTGCCAGCACGTTCAGTTCGCCGACCTCAATTATTTAATTATATTTGCTGTAACCACGGCATATTTCGTGATAGCCTTCCCGCATTCAAAAAGTCCGTCATTAAACGGCCCATTTGACATATTTTAAGACCTTTTTCTATTTTAAAATTCTTCTATATTGTTAAGATTGTTTTTGTTCATACGATCGAACAATCTATAGTTTTCTGAATCCTGTGTAATTGGACCGCATATTTACTGATATTTCTTTTTAAAATAATATTAAACTACTTAAATAAACTAAACTAAATAAATAGATAAAAGACCAAGACCAGGTTTACTGACGCAAGACCAAGGCATAGACAGGGATTTTGGTCTCGTCTAGATCTTGTATTAGGCAACATCAATTGACTCAGTGGCTGAACGGTTACCATGCGGCTCTGCCACGCAGAGGTCTCGGGTTCGATTCCTGCACAGGGGGAAATCTTTGTATGGCCTACTTTCATTTCTCTCGTGAGTTTGGGTGTAATTTGTGGTTGTCTAAGTGTGTGTCCATGGTACCCGCGGTTCAGGGTTTCCCTAGTACGGGGCTATGAATGTGAATTATTTTAAAAAAATATTAGCGTGGCGTAGAGTTGAATTTCAAGTGTCAAACGTGGCGTGTTCTTGATCCTATATCATTATACGCTTGGATAAATATGTATGTATCACTCTTTAAACTTTAATTTAAGAACACCTGCCTACTTCGTCATTTATTTCCTGTTTTCCCTTCTACATTACTCGTGACTCGCCCACGTTGTATTTAACTGAAGTAAAAATAAATCCTGCAAACCACTTTTCAGTAGGTATATACTTCCACGGTTTCCCTCTGTTCGAAGCGGATGCACGTGGATGGTTCTCTATAGGCTAGATACTTATAACAATTCAAAGCATGACCAGTTTAAACTGGTACATTATGACGTCTGTTAGCCAGAGAAATTAATATGGACTCTTGTTCGTTGGTTATTTCCTTGGTTTGCTACACGAACCAGGCTACACTGACCCAAACATGCGTGAGCACCCACGTCAAACAGAGAACACCCAAAGGCTTTGCTGAACAATGTTAAACGTGTATTTATTATTAGCTCTATATTTCTTATGATGCAATAAGCTATCAAGACGAGCTTATTAGCATGTATAAAAAAGTGTCAAAAGGCCACCTGTCAATTATATAGTAAATTAGGTAGGTATACATGCGATAAGCAGGGTTTTTTAATTTTCTTTGTGGTGCGATCAGGTCAACGCCTTGCAATTTGTCTCTTCCTAGAAGTTGTATACGATAATTACAATTACAGCTAAGATGAAACTCGGAGAGGAAGGCGCGGAGAATTAAAAAACACACGAGTCACAGCATAGTAGGAAAAGTTAAATGAAAGACAGTTTTGAAATGGAAATTACTAATTATATATAAGGAATAAAGAATCTACAGAAAAAAAATAAAAATGAATATAATAAATAATAAATTAATTATTAAAAAAAAATAAAAAATATAGTGTACTAGCACTAGTAAAAGAAAAGTAAGCATACTACCTGTAATGATATAGATTTTTTATTATTTGTTGTCTTTAGTAAAACTCTAAAAGGGATATAAAATTAAAATTAATATATTGAGACACATCTAGTATGAGCAGTAGGCGTAGTCCGTACGTGCATGCATGGTTACGCTTATAGTTAGCACCTGAGATTGTGTTGTCTGTTATTATATTAAAATGTGGGTAAAACTCATGTAAAACTTGATTATTGTATAGTTAAACTACCATCCTCTTACGCTTTCTAAAAAATCGTAATATATATTTTTCTGTGTTCTCATGTGAGTTATTTATAATTCTTAGTGAAAATAAATGTGTTAAACCTTAATTACAATGATAATTACAAAACTTATTCAGTCGTTGCCGTTCTGTTGGAATTTTGTTTTTATAATATCAAGTGACGGGACGAACAAGTCGTGCATCGTCTAGTTAGTTACCTACTTATTTCTGTTTCAGAACGTGAACTACCAAAGACAAGAAAGAAAAGATATTCGTTACCATACGTTAACCATATGTCATGTTACGGGGTATACGCTTCCTTAATAAGATTCCGGTTGATTTTGAAAAAATAGGTTTAAAACTGTAGAGAAACAAAACCTTTACACTAAAGGATATATTATACACAATACATAATATACTATACTGTATTAAAACAATTTTCCGTAGTTGGATGACAAAAATCCGTGGTATAACGTTTAGCTCTCGCAGGTTGTCTCGATGATGTTTTAAATATACATTGTACAAATCTTTATTTATGTGTACACGTGTTTATTTACAAAGAGCAATCCCAAGAGTTTCATATAAGAATATGAAACTCTAGAATAACGAATGAGCGGAAGAGTTGTTCGTTCCGTCACTTGATAGTATAAAAAAAAATTTAATAAACATTCTCGATTTCAATTGTAATTTGAAATAAAGATTACCCATTTGTGTTTGAGTATACGACCTGCAAACATATTAAGACGTGTAGGTATTTGTACTTTTTAACCGACTTTAAAAAAAGGAGGAGGTTCTGAATTCGACTGTATGTTTTTTGGTATATATGTTACTCTATAACTCCGCGGCATTTGTGAACCGATTTTAGTGATTCTTTTTTATTGGAAAGCGGGTACCTGATTATTGGTCTTATTTAAATTTGAAGATAATATTCCACCTCTAAGGGTGGCAAACTAGGGGATGAATTCGGTTTCGCGCACTTTCCAGTAACCGATTTAAATAAAACTTGGCAAATAGATGCAATCCCACGAACTTTTGGAGTCGGTTTCTTTATTAGGTATTCTGTACTAATTATCACACATTTTGGCAACTTTCACTAGCATTTGTTCATACTATGTCGCTAACGGTGCGTTCTACTTTAAACTGACAGGATCTCACCGTTACAAGGCAAAACTCAAAAGGAGTACGGGTGAACGACCCCCAAATCTGCCGAACCGTTACGATGACTCAAGTCAAAATTACTATGGTATTGTGAAAAACCTTTTAGACATCCTTTCGACTAGTGTTTAAACTTTTGCATATACATATAATTCGTAGCGTATGTGGAGAACTTGAGACACTGGTTGTAAAGAAAAAAACAACCCTTTTAAAACTACTATATTTTGACGCTAACTTAAACATTATTCACAAAACACATTACGCTAGACGTCGTACCAGAAATTTGTCGCAAAGAGGCAAAGACCGCCTTCCAATGTTGCCAAGCTATAAAATTACTTATTGTAATGTTGCTACTGCTAGCAACATAATATACTTGTAATTGAAAATGTCATGTATTTATAAGAACTTGCATGAAAGAAACGGTGCAAAAGAGGTTTCTTTCACCGGAGTAAATATTCTGTTCTGTCTTTAAAAATAACTTACTAACAACTAATAACTAACTGCCGGACTGACACGCAGAGGCCCTGGGTTCGATTCCCGGGCCGGGAGAAATATTTATATGGTCTACATTAGTTTCTCTCATGAGATTGGGTGTAATTTGTCGTTGTCCATGTGTGTGTCCATGGCACCCGCGACACAGTTTTTCCCACAGATCACATAAATGGTTTTTCCTAGTACGGGGAATACGAGTGTGTTATTATTATTACTATTTATCTACAAACTTTATTATATTTTTAAGGTGCATTTTCTTATTTAAAATTATATTTATGGTCAAACTGCCTCCGTGGCCGAACGGTTACCTTGTCGGATTGCCACGCAGAGCTCCCAGGTTCGATTCCCGGGCCGGGAGAAATATTTGTATGGCCTACATTTATTTGTCTCGTAAGTTGAGCCAGCGCCATTTCACTACTATGACAAAAATGTTTTATTTTTCCAGTTGTATTCAATCTGTATTTCCGTCATACTAGTGAATATTATCTATCTATCTATCTATCTACTTAAAAGAGTGACGACCTAAGTACTCTTATGAATAGCATTTTTTATAATACTGGTAATTAAATCCAATGTACAAAAATGAGTACAAAGAAAATTCACCGAACCCAAAACCTAAATGACTAACGCAATTTTTTTAAGCTACGCAGGAGATTCGATCAACTGTATATACATAGTTAACACAGTGACTCATATACTTACTTGCCTATATAAAAATGCTTAATTGTTTAACAAGTAGGTTGTTACCTGTTACAGACTTCTCGTTTCGTATTTCGCAATATAAATGGACGTTACATCGATTTTCCGTTCGATTTATTAGCGTGTTTCATAGTCATCATCGAGAATCCATTACACATTTTTTTTATGATACCGAATGACGGGACAAACAAGTCGTGCGCATGGTGGAAAGCGACACGAATGTCCATAACAGTTACAGTACCAACTATATGTTTTAATCACAAAGATCTTAGGGGCACTGACTGCCACTGTGCCCGTCATGCTTTTGAAAGCTCTGAGTGGCACTGCAACTGTTATGGACAAGCGTGTCGCTTATCCCCAGACGCACGACTTGCTCGTCGTCTTGGTATACTTAATAAAAAAAAAACATTTAGTGTACCTACTATTTCATTTATTAATATATTTAGTTTTTAATTAACCTTGTAATACAGCAATGTAAAAAGTTGTTGTATTTGTCAATGAAACAAAATCAATGTGCTTCGCACTGGCACACGGTCGCGTGTTTGTTTTACTTGTAAATGACAGTCCATATTTTTTTTACTTATTCACATTCTTTGCAACTAAAGTAAAAATAAAAAATAATAATAACACTACCAAATTCAAAACGAACTGACCTCATTAAATTGCTAACATCAATGTAATTAAACTAAAATCTAATTCAAATTGGTCGTATTATACAAGCTTTGTTACGCGTAGTGATGTAAACATAACACAGCGGGATTAACTATTTACTATTTATACTATTTTACATGCAATACTTTTTATTACGTATATGAAGAATATATATGCACTGACCTTTCGTTTCTACAAAATATTGTTTATTTTTTTATCTATTATGCTGTCATAATTGTTACGTTTCAAAAAATATATTTTATGCTTATGTTAAAATGCCGTAAAACGGGAAACAACAACGAGAGACGACCAATAATATGTCTGTTTACAACTTTTAAAGTTACTATTCTGCGTAAATTTAAACCTTGCAAGCAGGTCATGGCAACCACCTGATATAAATAAATAAATATTTTGTTCTTAATCAACATTATGTCACACCATTTGCAGATTTTTAGTAAAACAAACTCTTTTTAAAATTTCTTTAATCGGATCCGCAAAACAGTGGGTCAGTGATCCAGTTCACAATGTATTCTGGCCTTGGCGATCTGGGTTGTGCCCCCATAATTAATCTAGTTACCCTAATACTTACAGTATTGAGCGATGATTCCCAAAGCGGTCTATATCGACCCCCAGGGATCGACTCCAACCTAAAAGGAGTCTATTGCAACGAAAAGAATAATCAGGAATGCATGAGCTATAAATGGGGATCTAAGAAAGTGGATCCCATTTGGGCAGGTCATTACCAAAATTTTGGCTCTCCATAAATGGAATAATCCTTTAAGTATTTGTATCGTGGGTACCTATGTATTTTTAAATGTCCCGATCTTGATTTTAGATTTACCTATTTAAGCAAGTACCTCTGTGTCAGCTACATTCATGTGAAGTCAATGAATTTGTAAAAATTGAATATTACAAAGTCGAGGAGTCTACAAAAACAAAAAAAAAACACGTAATTTACGATACAAAAAGTTTGAGGACCTGTGATATAGAGTATTCGTTTAAATGCCTGGTACATTATTATTACTTTTCATTCAATTTTAAAGACGAACATTCACGTGTCGATATTGCATCATATACATATTGATCAATTTTAGACAAAGGCAAATTTTTTGGCCGGTGCTTTTTCATGATGAGATTTGTTACTTTTATTTACTTATTTATTCAGAAATAACCAATGTTTCTTTTTTAATAATTAAAAATCGGAATAGGAATGCACATAGACAGAGTGAATACCGTTATCTGTAAGATAGAGTGAATACATAAATCTCGTATTGATTAAAAATAAAAGGCAAAAATAAAAAACAAAATACTGTCATTCTTACTCACAATTACAAAACTTTTATATTAAATACACAACCGTGGTCAATTATTAATTACAACATCAAAAATAATTTAACAAAAGTATATCGCGCCCATGGCCATTTATAAGGCCATGAGCATTTTACAGGAAAGAGGTGTAGAGATTAGTCGACAACTTTAATATGCCTAAATAGACGAGTATGAGATTTTTCATACACATAATTTGTTTCATGTTCGTATTATTTTTTCAAGTTATAAAAGCGCTTTTGACGTTTAATCACATGTGTCTTTGTTATACCAAGGCTACGATATAATAATACAGTGACTTCAAAGGGAAGTATTTCCCACTCCATGTATCTTACATCTATGAAGTTTAGTAAATATATGTGCGTAAAGTGAGTGACAAAACCTTAAAAAGCAAATTTTAATCATTTTGCGAACTGAAAACAATTAAAACGTGTACCTTGAATTCATTGACATGAGCTCAATTTTATTTTTTATTGAATGTTCCGATGTTTCACCGTGATATTCAATTATTTTTATAATTATTAAAACAAAGATTCGAACCAACGTCTTCCAACAAACCGTGCCAGACGCTATGCCAACTAAGCCACGGAACGAACTAGCGGAGCTTACAAATTCTATGAGCTTGTTGCAGATCTCTGTTTTTTGTTTTTTGCCGTAACGCCGTGTGTGTAGATATTTTTAGCACTACAAAAATAATTCAAACATACCGCTTTGAACAAGTCTACGACTGTTACTATAGGTTTACGAGACAATGAAGTGCTTTTCAATCCCACACTCGGCGTAATGAGGCCATATCTGCAGTATTACAACTTTTCAAGAGAGAGGTTTAACGATTCCACAAACAAAGTTATAATGCTTAAATAATTCATATTATGTTATGGCTTTCATGTGCTTTAAGCACTTTTGACGTATGATCACATTGTGGTTTTATCAATGTTGGGAGATGAATAAAACGTCCTGATGTAAAAGGGTAAGAATCTTATAACCAATCATAATTGTTCAGTGTATAACCACGAAAATCTTAAAATGTTACACTTTCAAAATATTTTGTAAACATTTTCAAATTGTTGACGCTAATACTAGACCTTAAAACAATGTTATATTGTCTGTAATTATTTATATAATTACATTATTATTGTATAAAAAGAGAAATACATATACTAGATGTATTATTAGCGACATCCTTTATGTCTCTTAATTTTTATCATATTACACAAAGTACTGAAATATAATATAACAATACGAATTTTGAGCAAAAACATATCTCAATATTGTTGTGCAACACACTTAGGTCGTGTATTGTGACACATCAGACTCTCCATATCTTAAGTGACCGATTTCGACTTAATGTTATAGTCAATATATTACCTGTATGTCCAATAAATACATATGTAATGTAACCAAACATTTACGTTCTTGAGTATGTGTAACAGTTAGTTCAATTGTACAAACAAATAGTTGTAGACAACGTGCGAAAGTAACGACTCAATCTGTTGATTGAACAATTTGCAAAAAGTTAGCCGCCTTTCGATTCAAATAAGTAGTTCTTTCAGGTCACTGAGTTTTATACGGGGAAGTTTTTTATACCAAGGGACGGGACGAACAAATCATGCACCTGGTTATAAGCGACACACCTGTGCATAACAGTTGCAGTGCCACTCAGAACTTTAAATCGTAACGATCTGAGGAGCACTGGCACTGCGCTCGTCACTCACAGACATACGTTAATAAGTGTCATGTGCTTATAACTTCACCAGCACTCTTTCCTTTCAAAACTGGAATATAGTAATTCTCACATTACCTGTTGGCGGCAGAAATAGTTAGATGGCAGTACTTCCGTGGATGTACTCTTTCATAACAAGCTCTACTGCTCTCCAGTGAGCTCTACTGCTACACTGCACTCGTTGTCTACCTTTATTATGAATCTAACTCATTGATAAAATTAGATTTACACGAGCTCAGGACATGATATGCTGATCTCAAAATAGTTGCCCTAAAACATGTCTTATTATACTTATTACGACGCTTACGTCAGCAAGTCAGGAGAAGCGCTTCTGTGCTCGACGTCTGAAATGATAATCTTATAAGATAAAAATTATAATGATAAATCTTAAAAGATTTTTTTTACGCGCGTATAAATTTGTTACGTGTAACCAACGTCACAGATACCTTGCGAAACCACTTACCTACAGTCAAACAGAGACCTGCTGTTTTACCTAATGTGAGAGGTGTTAGACAAGATCGTCAGGCGTACTTTGCCGCTGTGGAAAATTTCTCACTTCCTGAGAACTCGTGGAATGTAATATCCCCTTACAAAATACAGAAGCTGCCAGTGCGGCCTCTCTTACATTAGACAGAGGAAACTAAGCATTCGCACCAGCGTCTAAAAACATATAGCTTATGAGCAGCATAGTTGTGTAAAAAAAGTCTGCAGTCTGCGAACATGTCAAAGATAAATCTACACATTCAGGTAAGTTTGACAAACCCCAGATCCTTGCAAAAGATGTCCGGTTTGTACTCAGGATGCTGCGAGAGGCCATTGAAATTAAAAACATCCTAATTTCAACGAAGAAAATTGTGTCTCCGTATCAGCGGTTTGGGATCCAATATTTCCTCTAATGAAAAATCACAAACGGACATAACACTACAGTACTACTTATTAATGTTTTATTTTATTTCTAATTTCCTTTTAATTAATCAATTTAATTTACTAAACATTTTTGTAAAACGTATGTAGCGTAAATTGGAATGTTCGTTGATAAATTAAAAATTAAGTTTTTAAGCTAATAACTTTACCTATGTATAATGAGTCTTGCATTATTTATTACACGTAACTAGTTGATGACTTAACCATCTAGGTCATCCGTGACCATTGGACCTGTAAGGGATTCGAAACGTTGGTTTGTTTGAAAAAATCAAATTTTCGTGATTTAGATCCCATAAAATGAGCATGTCCTATGAGTAGCACTCGTGAATACCTAAGAACACGACACATATTTCGTATTTCATTTCATTATTTAATAAAATGGAAATGCTTGTTGTTATTCTTATTATAATATATACATATATACAATAGAATGTAACAAATTAAAAAAGTACGAAAAAAACAGGTAACTGCATTTTGAGTAACTTCATCAATAAACGCATAATAATAAAAGGTTATGAACCTCGGTGACTGCAGTTTTAGTATAACAAGATCATTGAGTTTTGGTGTTTTCCCATTACCTAACGAACGTCTTATTTGAAAACAATACAATCTTCTCCTCAACTATAAATTGTATGCGGTTAGCCGTTTGTTTTACTTACCGGATTTTTCACGTTTATCCGCCTTCTATAGGTATGTGTTTCCTACATTTTGAACGTACCTTATTACCGACTGTAAATAGATTTTATTCGAGCCATTTTATTCCATATTTTGTAGTTAGATATTTATTCTGTATTATAATATGATACGTATCTATCCACATATAATAATGAGATGTCTTTGTATATTAAACAATATTTTAATATGCAACGGTATGCAAGAACACGTCGGTTCGAATCCGACCGGGTCGAAGGAATTTTTTCTGAGTGTTTTTTCTGAGTGTTCGATCTTTATATTAATAATTATAACAAACTAGTGGAGTAATTTCACAAAAAATAATTGAATATCAATTCAATAAAAATTTAATTAGTATTTCAATAAGTAAGGATTTCGTTCTTTTTCCATTCTTTCAAAATCTATAGAATTTAAACGACTCTTTTGTGGGGGTCGATTCAGAACTTTACAGTAACTCAGTTGTCAACCGATGTCTTTTCATTTATGTTCACAACACCCGGATCGAACGTCAAACTGTCGTATTTGAAACCGGAGCAAGCAAGAATGTAATGTGGAAATATCTTGTTATTTTAAATAAAGTCTGGATTTGGTTCAATTTTATTAATTTATTTTAATGCAAGACTAATGCATTCGTATAATTTGGACATTTAAAATTTTAAAAATGTAAATAAAAGGATTTTAATAAACGCTGTTGGATAACGATATCGTATCCGAATGTTCTGAATCGAATGTTCTGAATCGCTCGGAAAGCGCTCTTCAATTCGAGAACGATATTCAATCGAACGATTTGGTTAAAATTTCTCTTAAATTCGAGTCCTGAATTGGGGTCCTGCCTCAGCATAGGTGCTACAGTCCTTGACTGTCCTTAACAGTCTATGGCGCTGTTTGGCTAGACTTTGTCACTTCTCTTCTGTTTCTCTTTGTGGATTTTTAGCTCTTTCCAAAGGACCATCCCAAATTGCAATATAGCTGTTTTTAGTATTGTATTATAAAATCATATTTTGAAAAA
>NW_020653851.1:3849186-3854482 GCF_003589595.1 Hyposmocoma kahamanoa | reverse complement strand
TTAAAAAAGTCGCCATAGCCATTTTGAGATACAGGTAAAGAGTAAACAAATTGGAAAGTAAAAAGTAAACAGTTGAAGCTTACCTTCCTCTGTTACTCTCTTCTTTAAGGTGCTTCTTCCCGGTCGAATAAATTACCTACAATGAAATTACTTTAGTATAGTTATTTTACAACTATACCGACGACATAACTGTTTACGTTTTAAGGCAAAGGAATGTGAAGTAATAACCATAATACCCTTGCTTATTCCTGCAGATACATCCTGCAGTTGCGCTGTAAATAGAGGCGCTAATTCGGGCCAGGACCGGTAGCTGGAATCCTGCCGTTATTGCTTTGATGCATACCATGCACTCTTGCTTGTCAACCGGGGAAGTGGTGAAAGTCGCAAACAAACCGAACTTTTTTTCCATTATTCCGTTGCGCAAAATGCCCAAATGGTTTTTTTAATGCACATTGCCCAAAGAGTTGTTTTAAAGTACCTATTTGAACATGTCAAAACTGTGTAATGCGTTGACGTCTGTGACACTAAATAATTTACTATTATTCTGCCGCCGTAAATTGGGGCGCGTGTGACAAAAACTCAAAACCGAGAAAATAATGTTTAAAGAAATTATATTGGAAAATTTCTACTTATTTCTTGCGGTAACTTCATGCCTTATACGACTAGGAAAAAATAAAGATAATACAGATCAGCCTTTTTTTAACGATCACGGCCGGTATTCATAACAAAATTTTTTTTTTAATGTCATATGCGTCCTTTCACTAAAGGCGGTGGCAGTATTAATCTAATCACCTAAAGTACATAATACTTTTACTAAACTTGAGGCTGATAGCACCGCACCGCGATAATGTAGATACCTCACTCACACAAACAACATGTCATTGATAGTTAGAATAAGTGTATCTATCTATATATAATTCAAGCAAAAGGCACGCGGATGTAATATGATTCTAACTACTCATAGAGAACTTCTTCGCTACTGTGTAGGTAGCAATTACTTGGATAACAACGACTGTAAAAATGCTTAGCTACCTGAGATAACGATTTTGAGTACCATGTTCGCGTTTCAAATACAATGCTAAAGACAGAGCAGGTAAAGTCGCCTAAACTTGAATTTTGAGTTGCATGCGGGACTTTTGTAAATATTTTGAAAGATTGATAATGCGGAGCATAGGTTCCAGAAATAATGGAAATACTATCACACCTAGAGAGTAAGGTGCAAGCAAATAAACTCGAACAAAATAAATTATTTATCGTTCTGCGAAACTTTTTCTCAAGCTAGTCGTACTGAGAATTACGTTAAACAAAAAAGCTCTAACGGTGTTTAATGCTTATTATTTGCCAAAAAATGTGACTAAACTGAAAATTGGTCAACCTTGAAATATTTGCTGAAGCAAGCAAAATCAGGTGGACCGATTGAATAAAAGTATTGTTTGCTGAACCCTACGAGTAAAAGTTATTGAACGTTAGACGTAACACAGTCCGTATCACGAATTCTTTGCTATTAATGCCAACCGCATTTCGCGACTCGCAGACACGCGGTGCGCTCACTTCTGCCGCCAGACAGCCATCGCAGTTTGAATTTGGCGCGCAAACTAGCGGTCGCCGCTCGCGCCACTGACCGGACAACTAGCAAAAAATAAAACAAAACTTGGCTTCTCGCGAGAGCGAGCGGCTCGCGTGTGTTATTTTTCGTTTATTTAACTTGAACTTGAATTGTTAGAAAAACTCTCGATTTATGTGTGAATACGTGAACATATTAAGTGCAAATTTAACTTTAATAGAGAGTCACCAGTGTTATCGTAAGTGTATGGTATGTTTTGCTTTTGTTATCAACTGGCCGGGTTATCAGTGCGAACTTTTTTATAAAGCTTTGTTTCCTTTGTTTAGGATCGCGGACGCCAACACCAAGATGGTTTTATAAGCTCTAGTAATATCGGACCTACTACGAAACAAAACAATTACGATGGACTGCGATAGAAAATTAAACATAGGCGAGGGTGTGCCTCTCAATGCGTCAGGCGCAGCAAAACTTTTTTTGAATACTGGTAAAAATAAGGTCACCCCAGATGGCACTGTTATTCATCTAAACACAGGTGAATTTATTATTATATTTACATAATTACGATTGTTTTTATTTATTTTTTTGTTGTTTTTATTCAGTTTTTAAATAATATTCATTGTATACCTCTCATTGTAACAGAGAAGCAAGAGGTTGGCGTGCATATAAACACGACCTTCTCGGTGGCGTCTTCCAAGAAAATAAAGCTGTTGTTTCTTCTTAATTTTTTACTGATCATCATCTGCATGGTCGTCAGCTGCTCCATATCTTATTACTACTGGAACGAGATGATCGCCACGAGAAAACAACTAGATATGTTGAAAGACCAATTTTTTATGAGAAATCAGGAAAAGATTCAACCCAGTCCCCTAGTTTCAGTCACAGACAGAAATTACCTAGACATCAGACAGCCAAAAATGGAGTCTGGAGCTAAAGTTGAGATATCAACAAATGCAAGAAGGTATTTTGTTGAAAACCTTGGTGAGGACATGCTTCTTGTGGATTCTGGCAAGAAAAATCCAAGTGCAGATAAAATGTCCATCATTGACTTACCATTATTACAAAGAGGTGAATTTTAAATTTGCTTTACATTTTTTAATTTTATTTATCTTGTTCTTTTCAATTAGGTACCTATGTATATAAAACATTTTTTTTAAATAAAATAAAATATTTCATTCATTCTTATCACATTGCTCGTGAATATTATAATAATTACAAGTATTCCGCTGGAAAGTGATCTAGTATCCTGAAACACAGTGCTTAAGCATCTACCCTCCACAATATTGTTACAATGTTTATTTAGTACAAACTTAGATCTTGCTGCATTTTGTTGAAAAGTAAACAAATTTTTTTTATTGTCTGCTTAGAATAAATTGTCCATATGCATTCAAGTATCTCCTTGATGTCATTCAAGTCTTATAAACAATCCTATGTAATTCATACAATTGTTAATTTATTATTTTGTTATTGTTTTTATTACAGAACCAGTAATTGCTCACTTCAATGGTGCTCTCACAGACATTAATTTAGGAACAAATTGTAAGTAAAACCTTTGTTTATAAAGTACTCAATACACTAATATAATGAATAACCATGGCATAAGCCAGGAATTAGTTTAGATTTTACAGAAGTTGTTTCTATCTCTTTCATTCCTATAAACTAAAAAGAGACAATACAATAGAGCTATGAAATAAAGTTTATTATAGGTTTTTGTATATCTACTTCTCGGGCACATTCTCGGTTATCCTTCTATTGTTACAAAACTTTAAATAAACACGCACATACACTCATTAACTTTAAACTCAATATTTTACCTACAAACATTATATGTATATTCCTAACACAGCATTATGTCATAGCACTACATTATGTACGCAAAGTACCATTTATAGAATCGTACAGTCATTCCATTCCTTGTTCTAGCTTATATTAAAATAAAACAACAGTATTGAATATAACAGAGGAATAAAGATATATCAGGTGTCAACTTAAACTGGTCATGTCCTTGATTTCGTAAAACTTCCAGTTAATCAGGAGCCACGTGCAGTGGTCACTTTTAATCTACTACACAAACCAGTTAGGTACTCATAGGTCTACCACATACCACTGAACAATTAATTATGATTTTTTTTTATACTGTACTGTTAGTTGCAAAAGTCATTGAAAACGTTTGCATATCTTTAAAATCACATTCAATTAAAAAAATGAAACTAAATACTACAAAGGAAACACTTTCGACATCTTCAGTATTAATGGAAAACTTTTTGTGTTTAAAAGTTTTGTGTTGGAAAAATTGTTTGTGTTCCACTGATACGCATCAACAATTTTCGTTCAACGACATAACAAATTGACGTAATTCTAAATAAAATTTAAAATTACGTCAATTTTATATAATGTAAATAGCCACTGTTAATTATTAACATGTTAATAGCTTAAATAAAAAAAAAAGTTTAATTGTAACAATAGATTGTAAAGAAAAATTATGAATGACTTGTGCACCAAACTGTACAACCAACAACACAGGATGCTTCCATACCTAGATAACCATGTGGCTTACACATCCCTTGAAATATTAACACAATAATATGTACTTTAACTGTGACTATATAATACTCATATTCCTGCACATCGAATACCGCTAAAAATTTATTTAAAAGTTTTGACCCTTACGCATAAGCCAATAAAGTACATTTTGTTTCATTCAAGTGGTTAAGTTATGAGTCCTCCATGTCCATATGTGAATGTTGTCTAATTGATCATACAAAGCAATTGAACAGCCAGACAAAGTCAGATGCCATTTTGTTTGTGACTGTCTTTTTGACATACAGTTTTATTTCCTCTGCCTTTTTATAATTAACTTGACTTAGGACATCACGGGTCGTATTCTAGAACTCTACTCAATGCTCAAGTCAGGATTTGAGTATGGTTTAAAGCACTCAAAATCATACTCAAGTCCCTGCCATTAGGGTCGTATTTCCAGTGCTTGTGTTTCCAGTGCAATCCTAACTTGAGCATTGAGTAGAGTTCTAGAATACGACCCTAAATTTCCTTTGTTTTTATTCTAAATATGAAATTAATATAAAGTAAACAATAGTTAATCTTATGCTGGCAACATTGCTCAGAAAATTAATAAAATTAGAACTTTAATCGCAAATCTTCAGGTAGTCACATCAATTTATGCAATGTGTTTTTTTTAACTGTAAATTTAACTCTATGGAAATAGCGTGAGGGTACAATTTTGACAGACTACATATCTTTAGATGTAGCCCACTGTGTCTGACCTTACAGTTATTTGAATAGAGACAAATATTTGACAACTCACATAATGTTGTTTGGGACGGCACGCAAGACGCAGTTTCCTTCCCTCTACGCCAATAACAAGTTACACGATTTAAAATTAACTCTACGCCATTTATAATAAAGACGGTCCAATTTGTAAAACATAGCGTGCTCTTTACTGTACATAAAACTATAACTTAGCGTAATAAGTTGACTAATTGCTTTGTTTCTCTTTGCAATACATCCAACCGCCAATTTATTTGTGGTTTGATGCTAGTAATCATAGCGCTGTCTGCTCATGAAACGGTTTTCAGGGAGGTAGTATCAGCACCCTGTGTTTATTTTTTAATTACATTAATTAATTTTGCATTTGGCAGTCGCATACATTTCCAAAATAAATGAAGAGACAATTTAGTAATAACCTAACCTCCGGTTAAGAAACTGACCTCAAAAGTC
>NW_020653851.1:3827833-3849176 GCF_003589595.1 Hyposmocoma kahamanoa | reverse complement strand
CCGATTTCAATGAAGCTTGGCAAATAGATGTTATTCCACGAACTTTTGAGGTCGGTTTTTTTTTAAATGAAATAGTTGTAATTGTTAAACACTAAAGAAAGTATGCACAAACAAGATTCCTAAAACACTGGTACTCATTTACTTAGTTTAGGCATTGCAACTACAACATTAGAGTTCTAAGATATAATTGTCCAGTTGATTGTACGATAATGTTCTCTTTTAACAATTGAATAAGGTCCGCGTTACTTAGTCACTCTGATCTATAACTAACCATGGCGTTGATTCTCTAAAAATTTGTGTTACGTGTTTGTGATACTAACTAAGCGGGCATTTGGCCGAACAAGTTATTTCCGCCTAGGAAGCTCAGGCACATGTCGCGCACAAGTTTAGATACGTTCTTGGAACTAATTCTATATATTATAGTACTCTACTCGAGCAATAATAGCCCCCTTTACACAGTGACTTTACAGCACGGGAAAGCCTGCACGCGCAATCGTGCGCGATTACCTGTTTGATTTTTTTTTAAGCTAACATTATTTCTCGCGCGATTGCTCGTTTTCGTTTTTGTTGCAACAGAAAGAGAGCTCTGTGTGAAGGCTAATCACACATGATAAACCGCGTGAAACTACCGCGTGTTGGAGTGCGCGATGGCGCGCGCGACTGATGAGTCTTTCCCTTTTCCTCCCTATATCTTAACACGCGCGCTCAATCGCGCACGATTGCTGTATCACGCGCTATAGAGTGGCTATGTCACTTTTTATGTACTTAAATATGTTTACGCCGTTGTTCAATCAACCGTGTATCGATCAAAATGCATTGGATGTATTCGATCGGCAATTTCTGGGACAGCTGATTTATTTTCGCGAGTTCAGAGGGGACTCCGTACTATTTATTCAATGTCAACAAAGTTATACGTCCCGCTGTTTAGGCCAAAAATGGCCCGCCCATGCGGGTTGATGACTTCACACTTTTTCCGAGGGTTGTGAACTTCTTAGACCTGCAGGTTTCATCACGATGTTTGCCTTCATCGAAAGGCTTATGGTGAAATTCAAATTAAATTTCGCACATACATTCCTAGAAACTCAGATCAGAGGGGCGGCTTCATAGTAAGGCTCTATACAAAAATTACAATCATCCCCTAACACATTTTGTAAACTTTAATGGGATACTACAGTAATACACGAAAGTGTACTCGGTTATTTTTAATCTTTGTTTTAATTCATAATTTGAAAATAAGAAATTAATTTCCATGCGTGTAAGTTTTGTCCACTTTTGTTGGAGAAGTTTTTTATTTATTAAATTTTACTCAATGTTTAACTGCTACAATTTTTAAATTTTCAAACGTTTTTGGTTAGTCACAAAATTCATAAAAGAAATATATTTTATTTAGTTTCGATTTTTTTTTTTATAAAGGTTAAGTAAGACTAAGTGTAAATTAAAAGGAGTTAATCACAAATTTATGCCTAATTGTTGTTTATTACAATTTTACTATTACTTTACGTTAGTATTTTATATTGTTACTTTTTTTCTCTCTTATTTAATTACAACTATTTTAATACAACTATGTTGAAGTAAGTGGTGTAAGGAAAATTAAATACAGCGGTCACACAAACGCTAACTCAAACAAAGAGTGCTATATATTTTTTTACATAGTGTTGCCTGTAAGCGCTACAAATACACCTGTGGATTTTTTTCGTTTAATTTCAACTACCTGTGTTGTCTATGATCTTTTGTACCTCTACCACGGGTTGATAGGGACAATAGTCGCTGGCAACAACGGCGAAAAATATGTGTTCAAAAATTTATTATGCTAAATTGTACAGCGCTCCCAGCGTCACAAAAACCAGCAACATTTTGTGCACGAAACATCATACGTGCTCGAAAGAGACAATTGCCATTATAAACTCGCCTTAAGTACCGTAATCTAACAAGTAGATAGGTAGCTTGATAACTGCAATACTATTACACACTCAAACGCCAATGTTGTTCAAATTATAAAATAAATTGCTTTGTTTATTATTAGGTCATAACTTATTTGTATAGGTAATATAAGAGTCGATGTTACTTTAAAAGTTAGGTAAAGCTGTATTTTTATACCGTGCGCACGTTGCTGTAACATCGTGTACAATAGGGATGTATTAAAAAAGCATTACTATCGCGTACAATAGGGACGTTTCTAAAACTTCCTTTTTTTACTTAGAATTTACAGGTACATGGCACTTGTCAACTTAAGTCTCAAGGTGACGGACGCAGTGGTAGTGCCCCTCAAATCTTTGCGATTCAAAGCTCTGGGTGGCACTGCAACTATTATGGATAGGCATGTAGCTTACCATCAGGCGCACGACATGTTCGTCCCGTCACTTAATATTATAAAAAAAATTCTTAATATTATTTTTCACAGAACAATTGTTTTCCAACTCATGAAACTGCTTTTCCTGTCGATTGAACTTCGAGTTTTAATTTTTTACATTTTTTTTTAAATATTTTTTTAATACCAAGTGACGGGACGAGCAAGTCGTGGGCCTGGTGGTAAGCGACACGCCTGTCCATGACAGTTGCAGTGGTACTCAGAGCTTTAAATCGCAAAGATCTGAGTGGCTCTGCCACTGCGCCCGTTACCCTGAGACATGAGTTGACAAGTCTTATGTGCCTGTAATTTCACCAGCACCCCTTCAAAATCGGAATGCAATAACGTTCACATTACTGCTTGGCAGAAATAGGTATGGTGGCAGTACTTCCCTGGACGAACTCTTTCACAAGGGGTTCTACAGCTACTAATCTGATCAAATACAAAGTAGACATAAAAATTTGGACAGATATACCTTTATCAAAGCTGTATTTATGGCCCAAGGACAAAACATAACTGTGACGATTGATAATACGAGTTTGTTATTACGATCAATGTTACATAAACTGTATCATATTACAAACTGTAATAATATTAATTAAATTACCGCTACGAAGTCCATTCTCCTTATGAATAATACCTATTCTTGTGAATTTTAATAATGTTCTAAGTGCGTTTTTGTGAAAATATCAAAACAAACTAGGAAATTACAACCGCAATCGAATTCAATCTCATGTAATTTATAATCTATATAAAGCCACATCGTCGCCTTAGAGTGAAAATATCGCATACGCGTTTTCGCATAGTTCATTTTTTTATTTTTGTTGGAGAACAACTTAAACTTCTTGATCAAATATATTATTAAAGTAATATAGTATTTAAAAGAGGTGTAATTTAATTAATTAAAATGCTAAGTTCAAACATTGTGTTTAGTCCATTGTACTCCACATTATGTCGTGTAAAAAACATTTTGTCTGTGGTTTTCTTTTGTTAAATGTGTTTTTTTTTTCATTTGTTTATTTAAATAATGCTATTTACATTTCCAACTTTTTATTTTTTTGTGCATTTGATCTCCATCTCACCTGATGGAAAGTGTCGATGCGGTCGATGATGGAGCATGCACGCCTAAATAATGCCTATTCACTCTCACCTTGAAAAGGCCTAAGTTTGCCATTCAAGGAACAAATCTACTGGCAGGGAATTTCACCCATTTTTAAACAATAATTTGTGTTGTTCACAGCATTAATCGGACCGTGGGTGCGCGACAAAGAGGTGTCAACGAAGAACAGCGAGGCTAAGATCCTACTCAACAACGATCACGTCGTCATCAAAGACAATGGGCTGTATCTAATTTACGCTCAGGTAATAATCTAAATTATTATTTTTTAAGACCTATCTACACGGTTGAGGTTCATCGCGAGTAAGCTTGCCCAAACCAAACGCGTTTGTTTATTATATGCGTGTGTATGTAAAGGGAAAAACCAGTACAAATTGTTTGCAAGGCTATGTGTCCGTTTACTAGTGCGACGGCCACACAGCAACAACACAACAAGCACAACGTCAGACGAAATTGAAATTGTAAACAAGTGTTGTTCATCTATTGAAAAAATGCGACTGAATGGTCATCATCATCAGCCTATCGCAGTCCACTGCTGGGCTCTCCCAAATTGCCTCCGTGGCCGAACGGATACAATGCGGTTCGGCCGAGAAATATTTGTATCGCCTACATTTGTTTCTCTCATGAATTTGAGTGAAATTTGTGGTTGTCTACGTGTGTGTCCATGGCGCCCGCGACACAGTTTTCCTAGTGCAGGGCTGTGAGTGTGTATAAAAAGGGCACCATTTCACCCGGCCTTCTGTCTATCGCATCCATCTGCTGCCAACGGCCTTTCGTCACTCCATCTGGTTAAAGGGCGTCCTACAATACGTTAGCCGAGCCGTGGTCTCCGCTCAAAAACTCGTTTCCCTCTTCGATTATTGGTTTTTCGACTTCTGATAAGCAACAAGCAAACGCGCGGGCGCGCGCACGCTCACACACACAGACAAACAAACACACAGAGACACACACACATCCCACACACATCCCACACGCGCGCGCACAAACACACACAGACACACTCACACAGACGACGATCAACGATTATAGTACCTAGACTACACGATGTATATGTTGGGAGAAAATAAACGATTTATTATTATTATTAATAATAATCGGAGTCGGTTCCAATCCGGCCGGATCGAAGGATTTTTTTCTGGGTGTTCGATCTTTGTATTAATAATTATAACAAACTAGTGGAGTATTTTCACATAGAAATATTTGAATATCAATTCAATAAAAATTTAAAATACAGTGAATAGCGACATCTCTCGCCAGGGCCGGTAGGGCTGTAAAGGTATCTAACTGGGTGATAAAACTTTCATAGATTTCTCATAGATGGCGTTACGACTAAAAAATCGTTGAAAAACCTAATGCAAAGACACGACAACAAGCACATAGAAAAATGCGTGAGGTCTGCTGGTTCGTTCCGTGGCTTAGTTGGTATAGCGTCTGACACGGTATGCTAGAAGACGTCGGTTCGAATCCGGCCGGATCAAAGGAATTTTTTCTGAGTGTTCGATCGTTGTATTAATAATTATAACAAACTAGTGGAGTAATTTCACGTAAAAATATTGGAATATCAATTCAATAAAAATTCAAAAAACACGATCATAGTTTTGAGAAAATGGCGCCTAAAGATCTTTTTCGTGTTTATGGCTAATGGATTTATAACAACTGTTTTTACCATTTTTTATTATTTGGAGGTTTCAAATCACTTAGTTACGCTTGTAAAATGTAGACGAGACGACAATCTACAATTTGACATTAATATCTCAATTTTCGAGTTCTTGTGGGTTAGCACGTTATTAATTTTTAGTATCCATTTGTCAAACGTGGTGGTGGTCAAAGTGGTTTTAAAACCGCGTCGCGCTTGTTGTTTAGAGACTGTTGTTGGAGAGAGAGAGGGGAAGTCCTAGTAGAAAATATTTTTTATTTCAATCAAGGATACTCAAAGTACCGAATACTTAATTATAATAAACTTTCAGTAATTGGTAAAAACTTGCTTGATTCCTAGATTAGACTTTTGTTGTGTATATATTATAATGTAATCTATCACCAGAACAACAGAATTCAGGATTCGAGAAGTTTAGGAGATTTCATTTCCCAAATTTGTCTTACCGGGAATCGAAACCTCCACATCCAACGCCCACAGTGCAAACCGGTGCTTAATTAACAAAATCATAATTTCCACGAATAGGTTTACCTATGTCACTTTTTTTTTGTTTGTGAACTTTATTCCGTGTAAATAAACAAGAGAACGAGTACTTTGTACAATGGCAAAGTAATTAAACGTGAAATAAAATTATATACAAAAATATCTCCATATATCTCTTAAATAACATTCAACAATATTAACATATGTTTTTGTTTAATTTAACATGCTCCAGATACTCGCACATGCGCTGGCTACATGTCAAAGGCCTCGAGCGTTTAAGGGGAGTCACCGTAGTCGAAGGAGGAAAACTGTTTTGTTAGATCAAATGGTTTAGGTATTTACTTTTAAATAACGGCGTTACAAAAAAATAAGATACATCTAAGGAAGATGAAGAACGAAAGAACGTGCGAATTTGTTACACGATAGGATGTACTTCACCAAAACATATATAATCCTGAAAACAGGCTGAATTGAAAGTCGAAAATGTTATTATTTCAGAATAAAATATCACATAATTTTTATTTGGAAATAATTCTCTTTGAGTACTACAGAGAACGTTCGTAAATTTTGGTTTTCAACTTGATCCCAATATTTCAAAATTGCCCAGCGGTTTAACGACCCGCCGCGCCGCCCGCTGCCCTGTCAGTCGCCATCGGGCGCCTGTCGACGTCGGATCTGTTTCAAATGTTTTCCGCCTTTTCTTATTTTATTCCATTTTCATTTCATATTAATTTGAAGAGCGCAGGTTGTGGAACGCGAGAGGCGGTTCCCCACACCTCATCTTCTGAAATGTAGGTTCGCATTGAAATACGAAATGTAAACCATTGTGAATGATAACGGTTAAGTCGATCACCGCCCGACAGCAAACTGCTGAATTTCGGTAGGTGACCGCCTCAGATATCCAGCAGATGTCAGAAATTTAGATTCAAAGTTACTGAACAACTGAGTATCATTAGTCCTAAATTGGACCTAAATTCTATAGAGCACGTAGCATGGCGTCTGCCTTACCCCTTTTTACAACTAATCACGAATGCACCTATCATCGCAAGTTACCTAATATTAAAAAAAAACAGGCAACAAATCAAACAATACTATTTAAATGACATAAAGTGTATTTTTCAACATAGTGTTACTATTTGTAAAATCTTATCCTAATAATAAATAGATTAGGAAAAGTCATTAATAGAATATATCTTTTAAAAACTTTGCTAAGAATGACAAATGTCCAATTTAATTATATATCTCGATTCGAGCCATTACATCATTTTCGTCGATTAAGTCTTTATTTATTTATCATCTCATTTCGTCACAATACGCATTTCGAAGGTGTTGACGAAAAATCCTTAAAAAAACATGATTATTTAGACATAATACAAAATACAAATCAACTACATTTTCATTTGCTTTTTCAACAATCACAACCCCTGACTATTTTATGGAGACTACAGCAGCGTCATCTGTCATAGTTAAATACTGCTGTATTCTATATAGTTTTAAATATGCAAATTTTATTTACATGGCATTGACCTACCAAGGCAGGACGTAAAATTGGGTTGATGATGATAATGATTGGCCTACCAAGGCTGAGGTAAAAAGTTATTAGTAATTGTAGTGTCCACTCCTACAATTAATAGCGTATCGGGATTTGGCTCGCCTACACACATCGAGTATACAACCAGTAATAGAGACGAAATCTCATTTAATTTCTTTACACTTTCTTTAACATCTTTATGACGAACACTGACAAACTCCTTATACACCCACACAAGTGACGTATGCGCTCAAAACAAATCATAGATAATCCACACACACTGTAATAATGCACCAAAAATCACCAAAAAAAAGGTGTATATAAATGAAAGGAATTTATTTTAAACAAACGATAAGCAATCAAGTCGACATTCAGTAATGATATTTTTATACCTAAATAACATTTTATTTACAAATCTAAATGAGTAAACACCACTACAGAGTGCCTATTACTTGTCTTAAAGTGACTACTGCCCGCGATAATACTTCCGATAATATGCTATCGGGGTATTAATATTATACCACCAAACAGTCTGGTGTTTCCCCTTCATTTTAGAGAAAAATAAGCAAGAAATCAGAGGAGTTCTTGAATGCCAATGTTTTACATTTATGGTATACAATCATTATATAAAAATATCATAGGCAGAAATACCCTGAAATATCTAAACGAAAGCCTTGGATTTTTATCATCAAACTGAACAGAAATTGTATTAACTTTGTAAAAGGCAAATTTTGAATGTCATCAGGGATCTACGTATAAAGCGTATACATTTTCCCTTAATTGAATTTGGGACTTTGAGAAGATGGCTGTCAAGAGCCAGTTTATTTTTGTTCCTTGTGTGTTACGTAGTAGTATGCCTACCTTTAAAATAAAAGAGAACACATATTGTAATAATAATAATAATATCGCGCACACACCCATAGCCCCGTACTAGGAAAACCACAGACACGGGACACACACGTAGACAACCACACATTACACCCACCCAAACACACGAGAGAAATAAATGTTGGCTATAGAAATATTTCTGGGGCATAGCAGTCCAGCAAGGTAACCGTTCGGCGACGGAGGCAGTTATATTATAATGCGTATTAATGCTACGTTTTAAAACGTCATGGTCTTTGCATTTTAAATAAAAATCAGGTAAAAATATTACTTAGTGTAACAGTATTTGTGTAGTGCTGTTATAAACTCATGGAATTCTTTAACCACTCGGCTTTTAATCGTCCACTTAAATACTCTTACAAAAACCAATACAATATGATATTTGTACTATGTCATACTACAATATGATAATCGCACTGTCTATGTATAATCTGACAATAATTTAATCGTTCAAAAAAGTATCACAGACCCACCCGCGCGCGTGGAGTTTTTTAACAATGAACCAGTACGTTTTGGGCGACACACGTAGCATTTCTAATAGCCGCTAGTAGATTGTCGAGGTCACACGAGGCGAAAAATGCCTAACATGAAACAATGGAAACTTGCATTTGTCATGTGGGAACGACGGCTGGTCTTAATACCCCCAAACAACAGGGATGCTAAATACAACGCGCTTGGTAAATGAATTTTTTTTGAAATTTGTGCAAGTCTGATCGATACCTTACATACTTTAACACGTGCTGTGACACAACTTGATGTCCGGACCCGTCTTTGCAAATAAGTTTTTTTTTTATTGAATCTTTTTCTCATTAACTTCACAGGTTACCTATTTGACGCACGCGCCGTCATGCTACCTCCTCTTTGCGCGTCAACCAGGTGAAAACCCTCGCCACCTGTCAACCTGTGCCACCGGTGACGACTCCACCTCCCGACCAGTGGGAAAATCGCACATGTCTTGTTCAATACAGACTATAACCCGATTACACAAAGAAGACGTTGTGAACTTAGCGCAACGTGAACAAAACAGAACACTATCTTTAAGGGCGGGTTATACTTACTTTGGGTTTATCAAACTTAGTTCCTAATGAAGCTGTGATACTAGGTTTAGATTTGATGAAAAATTCATATAGCAATAAAAGCACTTTGTCATGTGAGTTCTGAGCAAGATTTCACTCATATGTGTAGATGAGAATCCACCGCTATGTTCGCCGGTGTGACCGTCGCTTGCATGTACCACAGCTCTTGTGAAAACAGGGAAAGGAATAGACGCAATTTTGCTCTCCCGTTCTCCCACTAGCGGCACCGTAAATCACGAAATACACGTGATAAAAAACCGTTGTGTTTGTACTTAAATTTGCCTGTCTTTGGGCAAATATACCTTATGGTCACTTAGAGTTACATATTCTTTAAAACTACTTGATACACATTTTTTAAACTTTACCTGTAAATCGACATAAATAAATCCCTAACAAAAATATAAAGTCCGAACGCAATTTGCATAATTGTGACGGCCAAAATTTCAATAGGCCCCCTAAGTTGTCTGTCATCTGCTGCGTTTTTATTTTAATACGTCGTCATATAAAATGGTTCAATAGTCCAATAGTTGCAGGTAAAGGTAAGTTATAGACGGGTACTATACATTTCACACTTCACAACATTTAGAATGTTAATCAAATACATGTACTTTTGGGATACTCTTAATCCAGCCATAAGGTAACTTTGCCTGTAGATTGGCGCAAAGAATTATATCTTTTATTTTAGGTGCTATATGGTATACTTACTTCTATGACTACGTTAATGATCCATCTACGTACTTAGATCTAAGTTAGTGTCCCTGTGAACAATTTAGAGATATAACAATGGACATTCTACTGAGGTGATTTCAGTGCCATAATGTACATAGCAATTACATCACATTAGTGGTCTATACTAGTTATTATACAAAAGGGACCAATAAAACTCACAAAATCTATGGAAGGTAGTAAAACTACATTCTGAATGTTTCTTTAAAATTTTTAATAATGGTCATTGCTACACTTCCATATACAAAAATAAGTAATTATTGGACCTGTTAGCCCTGTAAAATATTCGTATTTTGGTAAACAGTCTCCTCCTAACGAGTGGTGCTAATTCGGTGTCTCAGTGCATTTGTTGTACGTGCTCATTTATAGTGTAAGATAGTTAATTCTTTAATTTGAAATTTGTTACTTTTAATTAACTCAAAAACTACACAAGGCTTTATTATCATTATTGTAAATAACTTTTGTTTTCCCACAATTAGCAATTCACACAACACAGCTTTTTTATGATACCAAGTGAAGGGACGTACAAGTGTTATACGACACGCCCGTCCGTAACAGTTGCATTTCCACTCAGAGCTTTAAATCGCAAAGTTCTGAGGGACATTGCCATTGCACCTGTAACCCTTCACCTGCACATTTCACCAAAAATTACGCTGATTACCCTCCAAGTGACGCTTGAAGAGAAGGGAAACATTGGGGCGATTTTTAGATGTCGATTGAACGAAAGTAGTTTGTTACAACACATACACACAACCGTACGCACTCAAACACACAAATATACATACAAGAACACTTCAAACTGATATAAGTCTATGAGTTATTTAAAAATGACCATGTAGTTGAGAAAAGCTATTTTTAAAACTAGCGTTTCGTTTTTCCACTAATTTGTTTACCTGTTATGTACGAGAGAAGCCAGTTTTCAATGTATATATCTTAGATACTTTCGTGTCTTTTCTTTCTTTCTTCTGTGTTTAAACCAATAAGAAGTAGAAATATTAATATTCATTATTTCTCTCTCTTATATTAATATTCTCAATGTATAATATTTTTACAGTAAGACTTAATTTTTGTTGTAAAGTTAGTCACTAATATGCCGAACTTAGTTTGTACATAGCCACAACTATGCAAAACGTGTTAAGATTGATATCTTTATGTTAAAGTCCAGATTTTGATCTCTCATTATTATTGGCTAGTACCACGAGTAAAACCAAATTTAGCGTTAAGTATGTCAAAGTAGTCATCTGTGAAAAGTCTCTGTATACACCATAAGATCGCTTTTGATTGTTACATTGTAATGTATTTGATAAATATTAAGCTATTGTCTCTGCCTACCCCGATGGGGAAAAGGCGTCAAGTATATGTATTAAGCTCCATTTAAATTCCACCATAAAGTGTATGTATGTAAACTAATCGGGGAGGGGAAATAATATGTGTGTATGTTAACAGTAATGTATATAATTCAGTGATTGTGTAATATAGAATGACTAGGTATTCTAACCTAGTCATTCTATACAATCCCGGGCTCCTTTAGGCAATGTCAGTGGCAATAACATTACTAGACATTGTATGTATAGTCTAAGTATTGTCGGGAACGGAATTTTGCATATCGGGTATCAGTATTTTTGTTGCTTACTATAAATATTTTATTCGAAAAAAAGTAAGCATTTTTCGTGAACAAATATCATTTGTAATTGAATCACCAATTCTTCTAATTAATCGTTCTTACAAGATGAACTCTGGGGATGATATCTGGAGGTGCAATATCGTCGGGGATAGTACAAATCCGCGTATGTAGTATTGGTAAAAGATGTGTATCTGCACCAAACCAAAATTCACAGGATAGGGATTTAACGTTATTACTTTGTTATTTCAATGGCTATGATTTTCATTTTCGCATAGTAAGCATTTATGTTGTCTACGGACTGATAACATTGACTGGCCACGACGTTTACGCGGGTTTGATTTGACCACTATATTACCGAAATGGAAACTCATAATCAGATGCTAGTTACGCGTAATTTGCAATATCCACGACGATATGCTTCTTAACACACAAACACTTGCTATTATTACATTGCTATGTGCATTTACATTTAAACAAATCCCTGGATATTGCCTTATACACGCTCGATATTGCACAGAATGCCTAAACAAGTTTATTACATACATTAACTGACTGTTTTAGGCATTGTATAGAATACCGAGGTATTATATGGAATACCGGATTACATACATTGCCGATAATATATGCGTTAGCAAAATAACACTACTTATTTCCTATCTGTTTGAGTAATTCATACTTTCGTCATTTTCTTATCTAAATCATTTTTGCAAATTTCATTGAAGACAAAAGAAATAAAAATAGATCAAGAAAAATATATGGCTTCGCAATAAGTCACCGGCTCTTCAAGGACGTAAACGTGTCGTCTTTATGAGATTACACGTAACGTATATATGTTTATATCAAAAAGTAAGATTACCTGATTGCGCTAGAATATATTCGGACTTCCTTAGATGTATAAAAATAAATACTACTTAATTTTGATTTAAGCATTTAATATACTTAAGAATTTGCTCAAAAGCATTGCATTTTTCAACTTATACAAATAATTTTACATTTATAATTATACTTAATATGAGTAAATAATTACTTTTTTAAATTTAATAGAAGGAGTAAGCGAATAACTACAATCTCACCTGATGGTAAGTGACGATGTGGTTAATAATTGAGCATTATTGTTTTGATATTGTATTTTTTTTCTGTTACTAGTGTAAGAAAGTTGTTTAAACGTAGGGTATATAATATAATTGTTACGCAGGCAACGACACGAATTACACATAACTAAAATTCTAATTTATGAATGGTGTCTGTGTCAGACCCGTTAAGACATCACATTACTTGCCAGACGCGCGAAATTCCGTATATCATCAGTCTTAACAAGCTTTATTACATTTTAGCAGGTTTTGAAGTGATAAATATACCCTTGTTAATTTTATTATGATATATATAAAATTAACTAGAACTTTAAAATGCTGCCACTGTAATAACAATGTCGTGTCATGTGTTCGTATCCAAAGGCGTCAAATGTCAATCTCAAAAAAGGCACAAACCAATTCGTTTTCTCAAAAATTTTTCTTTTTTCATGATATCAAGTGACGGGACGAACAAGTCGTGCGCTTGGTGATAAGCTACACGCCTGTCCATAACAGTTGCAGTGCCACTCAGAGCTTTAAATCGCAAAGATCTGAGCGGCACTGCCACTGCGCCCGTTACCCTGAAACATAAGTTGACAAGTCCCTGTAATTTCACCAGCACCCTTACTATTCAAAACCGGAGTACAGTAATGCTGACATTACTTCTTGGCGGCAGAAATAGATAAGGTGGCAGTACTACCTTGGACGAACTCTTTCTCAAGGAGCTCTACTGCTACTAAAATCTTCATGTCTATCAAGCTTTCTCGTTGTTTATGAATTAAACTATGAATCAGCGTGTATAATTATATGATAATTAAAAGAAAATAAACATCTTTATAGTTTCAAACCCTGCATTTTAGCACTTCACATCTTGAGTCAAAGTCAGTTCCTTTTCACTATTATTACATGAATTTAAAACTGACCTGCTTTAATGTGTGGTGACTACTTTACCAAAATATTACGCACGACATGTAACGAAAAATGAGATGATATATCATTTTAAACATCTGACATGTAATATGATGCCTTTACGGGTTTTGATAACTAGCGTTTTCTTAGTTTATAAGTGACAAAAAATGTTGCCCCCTACGTACTTATACCACCTTATACATAATTATTATTAAATACTTAAAAGTTCTTTTAGAGGAAACGAAACATACTTTAAGTCATTGTTGAAAAACAAATGTGATATCTATTTTAGATATAAATACATACTGCAATATAATTAAGTAATAATTTTACGTGACATATTTGTTATTGTACGCCATTTTGATTCTTAACATAAAAAGCTTTCTCACTAGTATAATATATAGGAATGTAGAAATTATAAAATTTGTTTTTGCAATTAATGTAAGGTATTTCTTAATATTTCTAGTGTGAAAGCTTATATGGATTAATAATTTTGTAATAATGAATGTCAATTTTGTAATCTTTTGTAGGTGACCCCACAACGTTCACCAATAAACGAGTAACTAAATATTTAATTTTTTTTTAATTTTTCAAACTGAATTATCGTTTTTCCAACAGGGCGCGATAGGCATGATTACGATTTTTTAAATCGTCTCTACTCTTCAAACCTTTCACTATATTCACCGTTGCCTATTGTGACAGATACTTTCTGTGAAGTCTATGCAGAGATGGCAAGCGCCCAGGTTTTAACCTGGCAATTTGTTTTGCCCGGGTTTTAATCGGCTTAACTGTTATAAATATTTGCAAATCCAGATTGTTCAAATGTAATGATAATAATCATTGACTTACAAATAAAAATAATACTAAATGTTTCTTGTTTCCTTACATATTTCGTCTTTCTATATTAAATCGATTGACTTGGAAATCGCATTGAAATGTATCTAATATAAAAAGTCGTTATCGTATACACTTCACAGCATTCTAGTATACTATTAGTAATTATAAGTCCTCAGAATTGAATCAAAGGTGGGTAGTGTGTGGAGTTACCTCTTTTTGGAATTATACCATATTCACTGTTTTCACCTACGATTTTGAGCAGAAATGGGTAAAAACCCGGGTGGGTTTATTGGGTTTTAACCCACTGCCCATATCTGAGTGTAAGTAATACAGGAGGACGACAATTTTTATTTCATCATATTATAAGAAGAAATTAAATCCATCAAAGAACGACTTTTATTACACATACAGTATAATTTTTCAACTGGGCGTAGATGGCCAAATCCGAAATCACTATACCTAATTTCCGTGGAATAATAATAAAAAATTAAATACTTTAATAAAAATTGCCACGGAAATTAGGTAGAGAACGAACACTAGTCCGAGAATGATCATTTTACAGATACTACTTTTTCAAATAATCGTGTATTAAAGATTCTTTACCATATATTGCTATCTAATTTGTTAGACACACCTAAATAAAAAAACAAACACATTTATCATCGTTATCATTTATGATTAAATAATCTTATTTTATCTATGAATGCAGAAAAGAGTATTAAACTGATAATATTTAACTTTCGAATATGTGAAATGCGCACTGCTGATAAAAAAAATTGTGATTTGAGGGTACGACCGACCGCTACTCGACCAACCAGTAGCGGTCAGCCGGCCAATTGTGCTGAGCGGACCGAACTATTGGTTAGAGTGAGATCGAATTATCACATGATTCACGTCATACGAATCGCTATACCGACAACCGATCGGTGATTCCCCGGCTCGGTAACGTTTTTAAGTTGGTATTGGAAATTAAGAAAAACGTTGCATGGGATTTTTTACAAAAACCGAGGACGGGTGCAAAGTTATTTGTAAAATACGTTCGTGTGCTTAGTTAATTGGAAATACCTCGACGTTAATAATTAACGTAGAAAAAAACATTATTCAGTACATTTCGATCTGGGACAAAATGAAATTGAAGAAATTTCGCTTTCAAGTCAAAGTAATATTTCACTGCAATCACAATACTGAATAGAACAGAGATCAAGGATTCTACGCCTGAATAATAATTTCAATAACACCGCCCATTTATACTAAATCAAGTTATTTAAAAAAAACTTATTTTTAATTTATAAAATACTGTTTGATAATTATACATAAATAAATATGAACTTCATACAACCCATCTGTTTATAGCCAGGAAGGCTGATCGCAGGATAAAGAAAGGAAAAAAAATATATATACTCCCGGACACAACTTTCGAGCCACCTTGAATTTTTATTTTAAAAGACCTAGAGTATAAAATATTTTTTTATTAAAGAAAAAGTTTTTATGCAGTTTTAATGCTGGCAGGTTTCCCCGTTATTATGGTGTGTTGTTGTTCCAAATTTGAATTTACGAATTCGAAACACGGAGAAAAGTTGTGATTCGTCATTGTTTCTAAGTGCAAGTCAAAACGAAATAATTTCAATATTTTTTTATTTAACAATAAAGGAGTATTACATTGTTTTTCCTCTATATTTAACCAAATTTCTCGAAGGAATTATGAACACTGCGCCCGAAGTAGCCGCACACGCTGTGACACTTTTGCAGTCTGGATTTAGTCAGCGCAATGTAAGTACACAACTGCATTTAAGTCGTTCCGCTGTGCAAAGGTGTACCATCGGTACTTAGAGACTGGCGGCTATGTTCGCCGTCAACGAAGACCACGGTTTCGAGTGACAACGGAAAGGCAAGATCGATTTATCTTCACGAGCTTACGAAATCGTCAACTGACTTCAGTACAGATCCAAGAACAGCTTCGAGACTTTCATGGAGTGGCTGCTAGCCATAGAACTGTGAGAAGGAAACTTAAGGAACGTGGTCTAACTCCACATAAGCCAGCGAACGGGCCCAAATTGACACGAACTCATCGAATGGCGCGACTGCAATTTGCACGAGAACATTTGCATTGTACTCCACGTCAGTGGAGCCAGGTACTCTTCACTGATGATTATGGTCTATGGAATATGGATATGAATTTCGGAAATGACGTTTAGTAAACCAGCTTCAAAATTGCATTAATAGTTTCTAATCAATCAAACATATTTTTTAATCTTAGGGCATTTAATACAAAAATGCAAGGTGGTTCGAAATATGTGTCCGGGAGTGTATATAAATAAATAAAATAACTCGACTCGTATATTGTCACTGTGAACTCGAACCGAGTTGCCCAACTCGGTAACTCGTCGCGTCGGAACTTTTACGCCACATCGCTCTCGCTACTCGCGACTCGCGAGTGTTCTGTCAGACATCGAGTCGAGTCAACTTAAATGTAACCGTCAGGATGGCTGGTCGCCTGTGACGTCTGGCACTGAGTGTATATTCAAGAATTGCTACGCATTTGCTACTTTCACGAATTAAATGTATACGCTTCTTATCTACATTAGTTAAAAAAATATAACCGATTGAAAATTTTACGAAGAAGTGATGATTAAATTAAAAAAAGCAAAAGTTTTTAGTGCTTTATTGCCATAATATAAAGGGCAGGCGATTAACAATTACTTTGAAGCGAACTATTCCGGTAAGGTTGCTGATGGATAAAACCGATAGGGTAGGTAATCATTATAAGGCAATATTAACAAAGAATTTAATTATATATTTGTTAAAAAAATATCTATAAGCATCATGCACCACCTTTCACTTAAGTACAAAACAATAAACTTAACTTAAAAACTTGGATCGTTGAACGCCTGCCCTTTATATTATGGCAATGAAGCACTAAAAACTTTCGCTTTTTTAATTTAAGCAGGCACTTTTCGTAAAATTTTCAATCGGTTATATTTTTTAACTAATGTAGATAAGAAGCGTATATCTTTAATTCGTGAAAATAGCAAATAGGTAGCAATAATTGGTAATACATACTTCTGGAAAATCTACTCTCTTCATGCTGAACAAAGTGGCGACCAGCCATCCTGATATCAGAAAGGCTGGTCAATTATTTTTTTAAATTTCTCAGAATATATCAAAGGTATAATAGCAATTATTTAGAAAAGATAACAAATAGGTAGCAATTCCTGAATATACACTCAGTGCCAGACGCTACAGGTGACCAGCTGTCCTGACGGTCACTGCTCGAGTTAGCAATCACGTCTACTCGAGTAACTCGAGTTGAAAAATATACAACTCGTCCCATCGCTCTGACGGAGCCACAAGTGGTTGGTTGCGGCCACTAGTGTGGCCAGAAATCCTCCATTTTGCCAAATTTGACGTTGGTGCTACCAGGGTTGGACATGAAAATAGCACAAACGAATATAACTTTATTTTTAACTTAAGATTTACTTTCATTGAAGGGTCTAGACTTTTATATTTAAAAAAAATAATACGAGTCAAAAAGACCCTAGATCTATCGACGAAGTTGCTAAAACGGCACCAATGGCGGTTAGGGAGAAGCCGGCGACTGAGGCCGAGTGTGCGCGGTAGTCGAGAGATGCTAGTAGCGAGCGCGGACCACTCCCGCAGCTTGTGGTCGTGGCTCGGCCGCGACCACTCGAACGCTCAGTGCGCCGCCGATGCCATTTAGAATGTATAACGCAACGGTTTTATGGCGCGCCAAATATTTTAGAAAGCTACTAAGAGCGTGGTCGGTGTACCCGCAAATATTAAGAAAAAATAAACGTATAAATTTTCATGGGCTAACAAAGGGACACCGCGCGAGTAATCAAGGGCTAATTAGACCTATAATAAATCACTGAACCTTTGCTGAAAAGCCACGTTTGTCGTCGTCGAGAGACAAGACAGAGTCAGAAATATGTTGTGCGTTCCGTTCCAGAGAAATTTTGGAATTTATTTCCAGTACCAAGTGTCAAATTAGGAAAAACGAAACGTCATGTCATGACATAACCTCAAATAATCTGATGAGAAATTCTCTCCTCTCTTCATTTCAGAACAAGCAAATAAAGGCGAAGTGTGTATTTTGTTAGTGATTTTTAAACAAATTAAAAGTAAATAAATCCCCGAAATGTTAACCAGGTGCATAATTTTATTACTTATGAACACATTAATACAATATGATTCATTAAAAAAAAGTATATGCAATAAAAAAGTTTGAAATTTTTAGGTTTAGATTTAGACGCGATTTTAGGCTAATTGCTCGGAGTTTATCAGACAAACCTTCAGGCAGTGATGAACGGGCACCGGAAAGTAAGATTAAAGAAACAAACACATCAGTAAAGAAAGAAAAAAAGGCCTCTGAATCCACTGAAAAGATACAAGCATTATTGAAGATGATGTTGGAAAAGCCGAAAATAAGTCAGCAAGAATACGAGGACCAGTTTACTGTGGCCCCAGAAAGACCTAGGAGGCATAAGCAGCTTGCTGATGAGATTGAAGTGAAGACTGAAAAAATAGGCAAGTACATGTACCTACCTGAGTAAATACGATAATTAATAATATACATGAACACTTATTATTCATATAGTATAAATTATTTTGAAGATATACTACTAACTTTAGAATACTAATGCATTGAAACCTATAGTCTGTTCTAATCCATTGTACCAAAAAATTAAACAAACAGATCATTGACCCAACCATAGATAGTTTACTTTACTGCCAACTACAAATCAATTAATTAGTTCAATGGATCGTAGTTGGAATAACTGTGTTTTGTATAATAAAATCGGTTTTGTGATTTTGCTGCTGATTGCTATAAAAAAACAAGTGATTCAATACTAAGTGGTGATATTACATGAGATTAAAGTTTTTTCCTTACATAATCTATAAAATCAAATTTACTGCGCCTCTCATTTACCTGCAATTTCACCCTTGCCAATCAAAACCGAAACACAGTAATGCTCAGATTACTGCTTAGTGGCAGGAATAGGTAAGGTAGCAGCACATACTACCCCTGGACGAACTCTTTCACCAGGAGCTCTACTGCTATTAAAAATTATAATGATATTGAATGTTGTTTACATTTTGATATGGCATGTTTGTTTTCATTTTGGTATATAAGAACTTTATTTTTTTTTTTTTTTGTTTTTCAGCCCAAATAATATAATAATTTGAAGACCTTGTTTAAAAATAAGATTTATGTCATAAGATTTAATTAAATTCGTAGCACTTATTAAATAAAAAATGTAATGTATTACAAAACTAAAGCACCTACTAAAGGAACAATTAAACTGTTCCTTAGAGACATGCACATGGTTTCATCAATTAATTGATTTTCCATATATACATTACAGAGGAAAGTATAACCAAAGCAGCAGGGGAAGTAGCGCAGGCAATTGGTGGTGATGTGAAGCAGACCGAAGCGGAGCTCCTATCTAAGGTCCTTGGCAAAATCAACCAAACGTCCACTAGTCTTAGGTATTTTGTGTTTAACATTTACATGGTTTCTGTTTTTGTATCTTGATTTACATTGTTTCTGTTTTTGTGTCTTGATTTTCCATGATAAATTTCTTTTAAATATAAGTATTTCAAATAAAAATTGAGTGAGATAAATTACTCCACAAAGTCTGCAGATATTGTGGAATATATACTATGTGAAAGCCATTGTTACCCTGAGGTTGAGCAGGTGTAGGCCCTCCACAATGTGAATTTTAATTCATTTGTGAAAGTACCATCTGTCGTACCTTCATGAAGGAGAAGTTTTGGCTGAAGGATGTCATGTACCAACATTTCCAAAGCTGGTTATCGGACACCCGCGTTCCATCACACATCATAGTCCATAAGTGTAAATAATTGTATTCTTATACAAGTATTATTATGTACGTTAGTCTATAAGGTATACATTTATGGGTCTATGTAGCCTGAATGTTAATAAATTTAAATAAATAGAAATAATGTATTAAAATTTCTGTATTCCTGAATTTTGAAATTCAGCTGTAACTCATGTTGCTTTTATGGGAACAAACTACTATTATATGTATACACAAATATAAAACTCAAGTGTGAAGTACAGGAATGAAAAAGAGTCGGCTAGCCAGCTGCAACAACAAGCGTCAGCTGACTCATTTGATCGTGGAATGAAAAGAATTTTATTTTTGTTGTACTTAATACTATTTTGAATAATACATTTAAAAAAAGGATATTGCATACAGTCAACTGCACAATCAAGCCATACACTTTTGTTCGAATATCGTCTACATTGCAATGGAACAAGATCCGCCAATGTCGACTTTGATGTGCTACCACCTGTACAATAAAAACCTTTACAACAAACTACTTTTGTTTCGTTTTAAGAAATATAAATTTAAGAATCATACCTTCTTACACTTGCAGTGACCTTCTGGTGGGAATGAAAGTGGACCGTTCAAAAGACAGCGATAATATGTTACAAAGGGAGATGAGAGGACAACAAGTGAAGCGCCTTGTCGATAAATCTAATACAGATGTCCAGAGGAGCAAAGAAACTACTAGATATACACAGAGAAAGATGGTTTCTGCCACGCAAATATCTAAAAAAGGGTGAGAGCATTCACAATCTTTATTACTTTTTTTTACTCATGTCCAGTACCTATATAAATAAAAGAGCACCCATCTCCCCTGCCTACAAAAAAATATAACAAACCATTTAACACGGCATAAATTATGAAACCTGTACTCTCTCCGTTTTCGGATATAGGCCTCCTCCATATCTCTCCACTTATGCCGCTACCTAGACAACCTTAAGGCGCGTGTTGGCCCATGGCCGCCACTCCATGATCCTCGTTATCCACCGATCTGGATTCATCCTAGCTATGTGGAATCATAACCATTGATGATCATTATGGAACACGAACATCGCGAAGGCGACTGTAGTTCGATACAATAGAGTTCTATTTTCTTCCACTTTGATTGCGATGAAATAAAACAATAATAAAACAGAATTACCAATAAAAATTTGGCAAAGAACATTTTCATGACTCCTTAATTTTGTTATATAGACTACAAAGCTTTTTAT